>NW_022145541.1:0-487500 GCF_000002235.5 Strongylocentrotus purpuratus | reverse complement strand
TCATGAAGTCATATGATTTTCTATTTAGCTCATCAAGATAGTTCAAACACATGTGACCCCCAATATGTAGGATGAACAGTAGTCAAATATTTGATGTTATTTTGACAAGTTGAGCTGTACTGGTAGATGTATATTGTATCACATGTTGGAAAGCACCCCCTTTTGATAGTTTAGCCAATTGTAGTGGCATGAATAGGTGCGTAAAGAACGCAAAATACAAGATTGTTGAAAATTATAATTTTATCACACAAAGTTAGAACCACATCGTTAGGATATGGAGCTGGTTACTGCATACAATCTCAATGAGGCTTAACGTTTTATGAAAGGCACAATCCTTTTTGTAACATATCCAATGCCCTTATAGCAAAAGTACTTTGAAATTAGTTCTTTTTTTCACAATCAGTGGAAAAATTATCTGTTTTGGTATTAAGCTTTCACTCGCTGTACTGCAAGCTTCTTCAGACCTATGTCACGCTGCAAGAGCTACAGCGTCAGCTACAACATAGGTCTGAAGAAACTTGCATTAGAGCAAGTGAAAGCTTACCGAAATGGGTAATTATTCCAGTGGCGGATCACGTGATTTTTACCTTTTTTGGGGGTTGGGCCCCCCCCCCTGGCGCTCAAGGGGGGGGTGCAAATTGAATTTTTTTTTGAGGATCAAAAAAAAAAAATGTGCTCACTACCCCCCCCCCCCCCCCCCCCCCACTGAGCGAATTTTTGGGCGGCGCGTTTTTCAAATTTTCGGGAGCAAAAAAAAAAAAATTGTGCTCTGTACCCCCCCCCCCCCCCCCCCCCCCCCCCCCCCCACTGAGCGACTTTTCGGCCGGCGCGCTTTTCAAATTTTCGGGAGCAAAAAAAAAAAAAGTTGGGCCCCCTCCCCTAAGAAATCCTGGATCCGCGCCTGAATTATTCCCACTGACTGAAGAAAGAACTACTTTTCAAGTTACATCGCCAATCAGATGTACCTCACTAGTGAGCACAAGTACATGTTTGTACGTGTATGTCCTCAAAATATGTAAGAAACAACTTAATATGCCTGTTAGAAAACAGTGTACCCCCCTCCCTTTTCTATCTCTCTCTCTACTTCTCTTCATTTCTGCTTTTCTTCTCTCTCTCTCTCTCTCTCTCTCTAACTCTCTCTCTCTCTCTCACTCTATCACCCTCTCTCTCTACTTCTCTTCCTCTAGCTTCCTTCCTTCTCTATCTCTCTTTCTCTTATTTTGTAAAAATGTCTCCCTGTTTTAAAATTATAAACTTGTTATATGTTCATGATCATGCTCATGTTCATGCTCATATATATTTTTGAATAATTCAGCTTGCAGAACAAAAGGTGAACTTTATCATTTGCATACACGATAGAGCATCCTTCCATCACAATGATATGTGTCTCATTAACATGATTTACTAGATATGTTTTCAGGTCCATGTTTCAGTTTCTTTTTTCAAAGTCTCCATCAGCATTACATTGCTACATGTTTGAATCGTATACTGTAATGTAGTGTACAAAGAAATACAGTGCAATGTGTTGTCCAAAGTAAAATTGGCTTAGGTACATCATCAGAATTATTCATAATTTGTCATACCCCTTGTAAATTTGATATTTTTTGTATTTTTCGTAACTCAAGAATGTTTCCACTGGACTGCCTCCATGTACATTATTATTGATTTACAAAGTTATATGTCCTGCATTGATAATGTATGATGTACATACATGTATCTGTACAAGATAACTTACTTTGAGTCTTTATATCATGTATTTGAGATCTGTTTCCATTTTCCCATACCTCTACACATTCTTTATTTAAACTATGTTTAACATATATTTTTAGATGTTTTTCCTTTGAGTTATAGAGCTGATATTACTCCTATAAGTACATGTAGCCCACCGTCCCCCCCCCCCCCCACATATATTTTGCCTTTTACCTGGTGGTAGTTCACATATGTTCTCCCTATCCTTCTAGATATGTATTGTTGTCTTGTAGTTGGGAGTAATAATTTATGAAAACATGTTTGATATGTATACACCATCTTCTTTTTAAATTGCAGTTAATTAATTTCAATCTAACATTGCTAGTCTCTAAGATGCACATAATCTAAGATACACAGAATGTCCCATGTGTGTTAGCTTGTAATAACCACTTGATTTGTTTTTTACCCCTCTCTATTTATCAACCTACCGGTATATTCCTTGCATGCCGTTGTATGATGTGCTGCATGGTGCTTGCGTTCATACAGAGGTATGCATCCTAGACTAGGTGCAGGTGTAGGTGGAGGAGGAGGGGCATTCGCCTCATTTGGGAACGGGTTCGGGGACTTTGGCAATGGGTAAGTCTCAACGTTGGTAGTAAATGTCCCAACATTGGTAGTAAACATCCCAACATTGGTACTAAACGTCCCAACATTGGTAGTAAACGTCCCAACATTGGTAGTAAACATCCCAACATTGGTACTAAACGTCCCAACATTGGTAGTAAACATCCCAACATTGGTAGTAAACATCCCAACATTGGTACTAAACGTCCCAACATTGGTAGTAAACGTCCCAACATTGGTACTAAACGTCCCAACATTGGTAGTAAACATCCCAACATTGGTACTAAACGTCCCAACATTGGTAGTAAACGTCCCAACATTGGTAGTAAACGTCCCATCTTTGGGAGTAAAGGTCCCAACATTGGTAGTAAAGGTCCCAACATTGATAGTAAACGTCCCATCATTGGGAGTAAAGGTCCCAACATTGGTAGTAAAGGTCCCAACATTGATAGTAAACGTCCCATCATTGGGAGTAAAGGTCCCAACATTGGTAGTAAAGGTCCCAACATTGGTAGTAAACGTCCCATCATTAGGAGTAAAGGTCCCAACATTGGTAGTAAAGGTCCCAACATTGATAGTAAACGTCCCATCATTGGGAGTAAACATGAATAACATCCCAACATTGGTAGTAATGATCCCAACATTGGTAGTAAAGGTCCCAACATTGATAGTAAACGTCCCATCATTGGGAGTAAAGGTCCCAACATTGGTAGTAAAGGTCCAAACATTGGTATCAAAGGTCCCAACGTTGGTAGTAAACGTCTTGTGGAAATGTGTTGTACAAGAAAATTCAAGATCAAAATTTGAGCCAAGAACTAGGGGAGGAAGATAAGGAATTCATTGATGCGGTTCTTGTAGTGATGATTTAACATAGAATTTGTTTGCCTAGCTATAACTATAAAATATATATTTTCAACTACAGGATTATTTTTCAATTTTTAATGAATTACTTAATATGAAGGCCAGTATATATTATATTTTCAAGATTTCAAGATTTTAGAAAATTCAATACTCACAACCTTTATAGTTAAAATGTTACTGAATTTACACATGTAGGCTATCTAATTGAAATTTACTTGAGGTTTTACCCTGTATCACCTTCCATGATCTTACTGATGATTCCACAAGGTTCACAGAATCCATGTACAAGAAAAAAATGCAGTGCAGACTAGAAATGGAAATGGACAAGTTTCAGGGACCAGTTTACTAAAATATTCAAATTTGTATGCATACTTTGTAAACCAAGGTTTTACTTGATATCCAAAAGCTTGTCTGAGGCTTGCCCAACATAGCAAAAAGTCATGTATACAGACTGGATTTTGAGTATTGTGGTTCATTTGCCAATAACAGGTCAATGGGATAACTTGTCACTGGGTCCCCAGGAAAGAAACATGCAGTATTACGGTAGTAAACCGGTCTATTGTTCCTAAAGAAAACTAATGTCAATAATGACCTGTGAATAAGAGGATTTTTGTTAATACAGTACTAGGTTTAATAAGGTACAAATTCCTCCACGTGTGTAATGTTGTATTTCCAATCGCCATATATATATTGCCAACCCTTGAAGGTATCTTTAGTGCTTGTAAGGGATTTTTACGGTGAACTTCTACTCCTTTCTTCTAGATTCACATCATTTTCCTCATCATCATCTTTCGGTGCTCCTAGTTCTGGGAGTGGTGTCAGGAGAACCTCTACTACTACCAGGTTCATTAATGGAAAAAGAGTCAAAACAACAAAGTAAGATTTCTGTTTTCATTCAATGATTTTTTTTTTTTAAAGTACGATATTTTGTGTAATGTGGCAAAATCAATATTGAAGGGGCTTGAAAAGCGATATCTGGGACCAGTGGTGTTCGATTTTATTTGTAATGATCAGGGGCCCATCTTATAAAGAGTTGCGACTGATCCGAATCATTCGCGAGTCCTCCAATCGATCGCAAGTTTACAGTCCTGTATCTCTATTATGTACATAGTTGCGATTGATATGAGACAGGGGCCCAGGGCTCTCTTCTTTTCTAAACCTATCATCAATAACAACTGTCACATTCCTGTAACAAGTTTGCTAACAGCCAATCAAATTCAATGATTTCATTAGCTTTTAACAGTTAATAACACACCCTGTTATAAAACAGGACCCTGGGATTTTAACAACTTTCAATAATATATGTTTACAATTGGCACACTGAAAATATTATATATAGATAATAATTAACTAGTGCTGTAGTCAAACGTTTAACCCTCCGGTATCCGACCGGCCATGGCCGATTCCGTTTTCAATTGGACGGTTTTGTTTTCCCGTTTTTTTTTTTTTTTTTTTTTTTTTTTAATAATAATTTTTTTTTTAAATTATTATTATTATTATTATTTTTTTTTTTTTTAAAGTTTCGATTTATGCCCATCCACCTGGGACTATGCCTGGCAATGTCTCCCAGCTCAGTAATCTGTGTGTTGACTCACCACTCCGAAACTAGAACACTCCAATTTGTCTGTCATCTTGGTTTGAAAGTAGTCTTTGTAATAGATCTCAATATGTAGTTTATAATAATAATTCATCCAATTTTTACACAAGGCGTACCACAAGGTTCTATCCTAGGTCCTCTACTATTTTTAATTTACATTAATGATCTTACACATTCTTCTAAAAACGACATTGTTACTATTATATGTGACAAGTTCACAAACACAAATTGGCGCCTTCAACTGCACCCGCTTTTTCACACGGACCTGGCTTGCTGCTTGATTTTTTTAAATCGTTTAACCGAAAACCGTCCGGTTTTGACTGGCGGTTAAACGGAATTGGAGATATCCGTGATGTTACAGCACTATGATTAACCCTATTGGTTCCTTTTCCTTCTTTCCTCTCTCTCCATCTTTCACCAAACTTTATTTTCATCCCAGAATCACTGAACACGGACAGGAGACAGAGATCACGGAAGAGGATGGAAAAGTAACGTCCAAACTCGTCAACGGTCGACAAGAAATGCTGACCTACTGAAAGGACAAAGGATCTGATGTGAACTAAATCTCATCATGCCTTAATCTACACAAACCTAATCTTAATCTTGTGTGTGTGTATTTTGTAAAAGACGATATTCGTTTCAACGCAATTAGCCAGAATGTTATTTTTATATCATTTTCAACTGGTATCTGTCGTTTGTAAAGTAATTTACACTTGTATGTTGTTGTTGTGGTAAACATGTCCAAATGGTTTATTTACATTGTTATTATATTGTTTCTTGTTTCTTTTTGTAAATAAACAGAGTCAATGAACAGTGAATTGCGTGAATTAATTTCGGATTTGAGGCATTTTAGCTGGACAGTCCATGCATACATAAATAATCTTATGTGTTTTGCATCCTGATTCAACAGATTTTTTTAAATCAACCCTCACAATGTTGACCGGTACCGGTACCTTTAGTTGAAAGGGAGGCAAAATTTAACAAGAATAAGTTCAATAGACAACTTTACTAAGGCATTCATATGTTATGCATACTTATGGAATGAAAGATGTCCTTTGAACATTTACTAGCCCGCACAGGGGCTTGTCTTATATAATAACAATATTGGGTTCTTGTATAGTGCTCCTGTCTGTCAGATTTGACACTCCTGGCGCTCCCGATAAAGCAATAAATACACATGTGAGGTGGATCTCGTAGATAGAGTTGCTTTCATACTTGTCTTTGTGTATTTTGGGAAGAATTATCCATAAATTTGAATGTAATAGGAAACTAGTCTAATCTCTAATTGATTGGCGTACAATTATACAATACTATCAAAATATACCATTAAATTGATTCCTTGGTGATTCACATACCGGTAGTATTTTATTTTATTGTTCAAATAATAACTTAATTGAACTCAAAATGAGAGCCTCTGGAGGCATAAACACAATAGAACTCCCTTAGATTACGTTTATTATTGTACAAACCCTTGTCTTTAATTAGTGTTGATTTTGTAAGATAGGCATTGTTCGATCAATCATATTTGTGAATAGTAGAAGAGCTTTATATTTATTGTAGTGTTGTAGATACTGGAGAGTTTGTATTCTGATTTTCACTGGAGTGTAGATAATGCTGCATGTTTATCTGTTTCGGTGAAATAAAAAGGTTTTTATCAAGTTTTGAATGGCCATAATAGGGACAATTAGTTTTGTTTTGGTATATTAAACAGTGCTATAGGGGGATCTTTTTTTATTACCCCCTTTTTTTTTTACCCTGTGTAAATCTTGCTTTACCCTGAAATTGGACAATTTTGTATTCTAAAACATAACATCTCTTTATTAAGGAGCATTAGTGTTTTTCTCTATAGGGGATTAATTCAACTAATAGAAGCTGATAGCAGAAATGCATCGGGAGAAATCAGCTTTTATCATAAACAAAACCAGAAAGGCTGAACAAATTATGACAGACCAGTGTACATTTATAAGAACTAAGTCTCGTGACATAATTTGTTTGCATAATTTGGTGAAAAGGAATGAAAGAGAAAACTTCTGGTGTATTTCATATGTTTATTTTCGTCTATTTCCTGAAGCTACCACTACTTTGCAAATCATTTTGTTTCACTTTTCATTGTAGTTTAAAATTGAAACTGAATTAGGAAGAGTTATTTTCAAAACAAGCTACTGGTATTGCATGGACTCTTATTTATTTTCAGTTTCGGATGGCATTTATGAGAGTTTTAGGGGCAAACCAGCCCCTCAACACCATTGTTGGTAGTTATGCTCCGCGTGTGTTTCTCTATCTAATTTCAGCTCTACAGTGCTGCTTTATATTACGTTCTCATAAATTCTTGTATGTGCTACTATCCAGTTACCAGTATCCAATATTTGTTTGTGCTTTAGTATAAATTAGAATAGATGTTATCGGTTCTAAAAACAAAATGTTTACTATCAAAAGAACAACTTCAGTTATTTCATTAGTATTTAGCTTACAAATTCAATCAAAGAATGATGATACAACTTTTGATAAAGTGCACATCTTAATGTGACTCTGAAATGGTTGCGCCACCTGTCTTAATACGTTCATTTCACAAATGTGTTTGTTGGCAGCTATTGACCTTTGTGAACTTGCATGTCAAGATTGAAATTTGTTTGTCAACATTTAATCTAGATTGAATCGTTAAAGACTCTGTCTTCAAAACAATCAAAAGCAATTAAAATATTCAATATTTGCTCATTTTTTAATGCAAGAACGGAAAGTATATTTTCATTTTTTTTTTTTTTTTTTTCTTGAGTGATACAATTTGTGTGCTGACTCTCCTTGACAAAGTCTTTGTAAAAAAAAAATACTCTGGTGAATTTCATACTGGAGGAATGTTTGTCATACCAATTTGATTTGTTTGAAAGCTGTTGCTTTTGGCAGTATTCATAACATTAATTTGTAGTATGGAGATAAAAGCTCAAAATGTAAATACAAAAGAAAAAAGCTGTATAGTTGCTTTCAGATGTAGATCATATTTTTGTAAGAGGATGTTAACTACACAGTAATATATATGATCTTTGATCAAGAAGTGAAAAATTGATTGATATTGAAAGATTTAATCCTTTACATTACGAATTGCTTATCTATTACAAATATACTGTTTTTCACTTTTAATAGGCATCATCACAGAAAATGGTATAAACAGTTTCTTTATATTGATGGCCATACATGCATTTCATCCATATAATAATGGTGGCTTCTATATATAGTGCACATGTCTGTCACGTCATGACACTCCTTGCACTCCGACTCGATGAAGAGTACTTTATTTTTTCCTGTCTTCTTGTTTGTTTGTTTGTTTGTTTGTTTGTTTTTGTTTTTTTTTGGGGGGGGAGGGTTTGCTTTAAAACATTTTTTTTGTTTAATCTGAGATACCTTTGTGGCAGGGCATATCCTTGAATTTCAAAACTGGAAGAACATTTAGATAGGGTAGGATTGCAGTGATATTCATAAAATATTGCTTTGATAGAATTTAAAATGTCATATTTATATAGTTTGAACAGACTGGTGTGTCACAATTGTCTAGCCACATACTAATTTTTCCCCAATATTATGAACATTGTGTTATCATTTAATAAGAAAAGGTTTCTGCACATCTGAATTGACACGCGTTTACACATCAGAATTAAGTACTTTGATACACACTCAAAGACATTTGAAGGTCAGAATAAGAGTTTCCTTTTTACTCAGATAGTCTCAATTCTTTTCTGAAAGTCTTAGTCGTAGACAATTGATGTGCATATCATTTAAGAATGAGGGTATGATCAAATGAACTGTATTTGTTATGTTAGTTACATGTAATATTGTCTTCAATTTGTTTTATGTTCCATGTTTGAATGTTCATGAATTTGCTTAACGAATATAGTGCAATCTGGCAAAATAGATAAAATTGATATGCATACGTTGCATATTTACAACATAGTAGTTATTATTATTAGACTTTGATAATGTAGTGAAAAGTTACTGCAAAAAATTATGCTTTCATTGCATTCATTGAAATAATTTACTGAGGACAAAGGTTAAATCATTAATGGAAGGTAGTTGTATAGTCGCATTAATCGCTACATTGGAAGGTAACATGGTTCTAACATTTTTTACATTAAAAAATGATAAATGCGGTTTCCTTTATAGTGACTATTAAATGAATATCAAGTCTTTATCTCATTACACTTGACTCCTTCCTCCCTTTCCCATAGGGAGAAGAAATAATTGAATAAGTTTTATCCCTCACTTAGTAATTGCAAATTCTCATGTATAAATGAAATACAAGCAAGAAACTTCGAGGCCTGGCTTTTATTATATGTATTCAGAATTGACATTGAAGTTATTTTCTTACGATGTGGCTTTCCCTAAAGTTTCATATTTTATATTGACAATTCACTTCTAATGCTAGTGTATTGGTGTGATTTCAGAAGTAAGAACCAAATGTTAATCTGCATTTATTATACAGAGCTTCATGAATCTATCATCGGGGTCCTGTTTCATTGAACCTGTTATCAATATCAAGTGCCACAGATCTGTGACAAATCTGACCCTAGCCAATCAAATGCAAGGATTTCAGTAGCTTATAACAGTTATCGTACCTTGTTATTGATAGCAAGGTTTGTGAAACAGGGCCAAGAAGTACCATGTTGGTGCAAGAGTATCAATTAAAGAAATGTATGCAGGGAGATGTTGTTTATGGTGTGCTAGCTGTACTGTGTAGAAAATGGATGAGAAATCTACATGTAGTGATATAAGTTCTCATGGTTACAATAGTCTTTTCTTTTGTTTGAAACATGTTTATTCTATTAATGTAGACATTCAACGATTTGATGTATGCATATTATTGCTCTCTTTCTAATTGGACATGTTTTATTTAGTGTATTCATTGAAATATGTTGATTTATCATTGAAATACTGACTACAGTCAGGTTTTCTCTATCTTTCTGCATGTATATCAAAGCTATAATGTATGTTTGTTAATCTGGGTTTGTTCTTCATGACTTGTTTTAATATTTAAGAATTTAGAGAAAGATTAATGAAATAATTTTGATATTCCATGAATTTTAGATTTAGAAGCGAAGTTGTCATGGTATAGATCTGTGGAACTATGAATAACCAAGAGTTTTCATTTTAAGAAAGGACGTAATGTTAAGCCACACTGTACTAGAAGTATACCCTCTAGTGCCATCTCAGGTCAGCTGTGGCAGTATGGTCTCATAACATGCTGTGCTGTTGGTTCTCGCATCAAGACCTCTGTCTGCAAGGCGAGTGGAAATTAAGTTTTGGGTTATGCACTGTTGGCAAGTTGACCATGAGATGGCGCTGTGCAATAAGCAGTACGTTAGGGCAGAAAGTGCATCAGTTCGGTATCGCTTTAAGCAGAATTTGAGTATCCTTTTAATTACTTCATGCATGTAGGTTGATCAATGGGGAAATGCCAACATATTCTAGATTTGTTGTAAGAAACAGAGAGGAATAGTGTAAGGTAGTGCCCCTACCCCCCAATTCTGTATTTAAAACTCCAAAAGTTGTACTGAAGTTCTATTTTTTGTCATAATTCAAGCATCTCATTTTTGCATGAAAACAAATCTATGATGTAGAGGTAGATGATTTCCTTCTGAAATACCAGGTTATGTTTTAAAATATTTAATTACGAGAATACAAGAGTGCACCACCCGCTATTTTTCTCTAAGTTGGGATAATACTTTTGTAAACTCTTTTTTCACACTATTTAATTTGTATAGATGATTGAAGCTAATGATATGCTTTTCATTTACGATTCTTCAGATATGAAGCTTTTGAATAAAACTTCTTTGCCAAATAAAATAATGTCTTCAAGTTATCTTGTCATTTTAATTCCTCAAGTACTCCTGCATCTCAAGGAAAATCACAAATTAAAGGGGATTGGGTAACTTTGTCTCAGATTCTGAAACAAAATCCTGGATTTAGCTCATGCTGCAATGATAATTATAAATCTTTAGGTCAGTCAGGAACCCCATGACTTTTAAAAGCTTGACTGAATCGAAATCAAATTTTGCATTTCTTAACGGTTTTCATAACTGTACAGTCTATTGGGTATATGGTAAAACTGGTCACTGAAAGATTTTACTTTTTTGAGGCACTTCATGATCATTTTGAAGCGTGATTTTTTTTTTAAAGGGCTTTAATATTACACCATTTCGCAGACACGTAGGGCCATGCATCTCAGATTTAACATTGTTAAACGATGCGTCACATTTCTGTATCTTGTAACACAGAGCTCAGTGAATACGAGCAAGTCCTCTATTACACACAGTTGCCATTCATTTACACTATTAAAAAACACAGCAGCGTTTTTTCGCAGCAGTTTATCTCGCCATATCTCAACAAGCCTTTATTTGCCAAAATCAATTTATGTTTTCTTTTATGTATTGTCTGCACTATAGATTCCAACCTTTATGAATAATTGCTAAATTTTCAGACAGCCAACCTACTTTTCGTTTCATTTAGCCACTGGGTCTCATGAATGTACGATACAGTGTTTTGTGTCTTCATCTCAAACATTTCTTCATTCTTTAATCTTTTTTATCTCTCAAAATACGACTCGTGACAAGTTTGATTTAAAGTAAAGGTCATAGTTTTCAATTTTAATAATTGATATACAAACTGTATCCATGATTCTCCCACTCGAAATGGATTCATGTAATATGTTCAAAAGCAGTGTAGAAGTAGTGATATCACATAAAATATTCTAAACCGTCTTAGATTGTTTGAAAAGTTGTACATTTCTAAAAAAAACATCAGAAAAATTCTAGGTATGAATGACAGAATATTGTAAATCTAGAATCTCTTGCTAATTTTGTGGTTCAGACTTGGGGGAAACTTTAATGTCTGGAATAATTGAATTACATCACTGATAATCTGCAAAAGTTCATGTTGTATTCAGGGTAACACAAAGTAAACTCCCTTGCGGGATCACAATTCTCTTTAAATGCTCAAAACTTACATGTAATGCAGCAATAGACCAGTTCACGGTTAGCACGCGTCTCTAATGACCCTGAATATCCACAGATCTTCAAAACATGGAGAGGTCCCACTTTGTACATTTTGAAATAATCACTCCTACAGCAATGGAGGTGGTACATAAATAGCCTTAGTTTGTTTCCCCTTTTCAAAGAATTCTTCCACCTGTGTATCGTGGAGTGCACTGCTTGTGCATAAATGCATAATGATTAACTAACTTTCATGAGCACGTATCCAGTATTTTGTCTCCGTGTATTTCACAATTTGGTCTGCAATGACCTTCGTCTGCTCATGCTCAGACTGCAACTATAAACTGGCTTATTGCTGCAAACTTACATGTAATGCAGCAATTAGTGAAACTTGAATCGGAACAAAGAATTCAGACTTCTATAAATGAGCCTATAATACTTGACAATGGAATCATTCATTTCATGATTAACATCTCAACAAAGAGGGCATATCTGAGTTTCAAGACAGTCGTAACAGAACTACAGATAAAAATCAGTAATGAAAAGAGAACTGTTAGCAATTTTGGCTTAGATTATTTAATCAGGAAAGGAAACTGAGAAACAGAATTAAGGGGTTTAAAAAAAATTGTCCCAGATCTATTTTTGTGTGAAAGATTTCACAATGGTCAATTACAAGTTCTAGATATTTACAAGCAAAATTAATATTTGTAATGGACATTACAATCTATTTGATGGAAGAATGAAATTATTTGTTAACAATATACAAGAATAAAAGTGAGGAAATTAACTCCATGTATTTCATTGCCTCAAAACAGCTCATCAAAGTTTTTGGCCAACCAAAGGTGTACAGATCATAGCAGCCGCTTTTATGTAGCAAGTGTCTGCCTCCAAAATAGATGAATAACTGCCTATCACACAGATTTGTGTATAAAAATCTGCATGAAAGTCCCTTCATAGATAATGTTCATGTTAATGTTTACATTAGCCTGCATTAGATTCTCTGGAGGTCCTGATATGGTCATTTGACTTTCTTGGATCTGTTTCTATTCTTGACGTTCGTCTCTGCGTAGAAATGCTGTCCGACCTTCTTACTCTTCTGTGCTCTCTCGATGCTTCGCTTCTGTAGAGACAAATACAAAAAAAAGAAGGTGAAAACGATTGGTGCAATGAGATTTTACTTCCCCCCTCCTTCATCAATATTTGATTTAAAACACACTTGTTTTCAAAATCCTTGCACAAGTTTGTGTTAAATGATATCCTCTTTTACATCATTATACAATTTAGGTGAAATTTTGAAGTAAAATTTTTGGAGCTCCCAAAACACAAAAGAATGAAAATAATTCAAATTTATTTCATTTTGTTTTTGTTTTTGTTTGCAATGAAATTGAATCTTACCTGTTTTGATGTGAGTTTCTTCTTTCCTGCTTTCTCCTCTTCAAAGTATCTCTTCTTCTTTCTCCTCGTGTCACCTGCATCATCTTCATCACTGCTCCCTAGAGGGCAGTATGACCCGATGGGTTGCGGTTTCTTGCCTAGGGTAACAAAATCAAAACAAATCGTTAAGGTTTTATTAAAGCCAGGAATTCCATGACTTTTACAAGCCGATCGCCTGTAAAATTTCAAGATATTTAGGGTTGGAATTCGAAATTTCTATTGGGTAAAATGTGTATGGTAAAACCAGTCTCTCAAAGATTTTTACTTTTTGGAGGCACTTCATTATCATTTGGAAGCATGGTTTTTTTAGGGCTTCAATATTACACTGTATCACAGACAATGATAGCACTTAGGGCCATGCATCTCTTTAACATTGTTAAATGATGCCTTTAACATCACTGTGCCACTTTTACTAAACTCGTACCATCTTTTCCTTTATTGGTAGCCCTTTCATGACTACAAGCTGATATCTTACCTTTCTTTGCTGGTTTGTTTTGATCCTCATTACTCTCTGTTTGACTCCTCTTTTGCAACATGGCTTCTCTCTTCTTCTCAATCTTTGCCTTGGCTAAGAGTTTCTTGTTCTTCGTATTGAGGAAGACGTTAGCACCGTACGAGATACCGGTCTTTGCCTCCTCTTTTCTTCTAGTCCTCTTTACCGACTTCTTCACAGAGTCTGATGATGCTGATGATGTTGATGCTTCATTCGTTAAATCTTTTCCTGCTTTGTCACTATCTTCCATCTGACTGACTACTTCTTCACCATCTTCATCTTGTTCTCCTTCTGCCGCCGCCTCCTCCTCCTCCTCCTCCTCTTCTTCCGGTTCCTGTCCTTCCGTGACCTCATTCTCCTCGCCATCCATGTCCTTTGGTTTCAGATCGTCTCCAGCGAACTTTGGTCCGATGTTGATTTTGCTGAGGTCTTGTTTCACTCCTCTGATCTCCTTCTTCTTAGGGACGGTGTCCTCCTTGGCAACCGTGTCCTTGGCAACCGTTTCCTTAGTCTTCTTGGGGGATTCTTTCTTGTCAACATCTTCCCTTGAATCCTAAGAGATGGACATGAATAAAAATAGGAATTGGCAACTCAAGAGCGCTTATAGACTTTGGTGGTATAGCGCTTTATAAGCAATGTTTTTATCATTATCATTATTATTGAGAACATCATGATACAATATGATAGAGAAACAAGTGTTACCTACAGATCATCTATATTATTGACCTGAAAACTAGTCTTAATACCATCATCACATTTTTAATAAGAACTTCCTCATGTTGAAGAGTTTATGTATTTAATAGTGAACACTTCCCCCATTTTTCAATTTACCACTCCAAATTTCTGCTCAATACTTACGGTATTCCCAAATAATAAAAAAAGGAGATTTTTATAATAATAATAATAATACATAACATTTATTAGGCGCTTAATACTGATGTTTCTAAGCGCACAGTGTTCTGATTAAGAGAAGACTATAACCCGTAGAATTAAATTAGAAGAAAAAGCAAAAATACAAAAGTAACATAGATAAGGTAAGAAAAACAGTGGCAATCAACTAAATAAAGACAAATATGGTGCGCACCTCCATTGACCGACGCACAACTGCAATTTACAATTTGAAAAGATAGGTTTTGAGTAGAGATTTGAATTGAGATACAGAGGGGGCGCAGTGAATAAAGGCGGGCAGTTTGTTCCAGAGAGCGGGGGCAATAACTGAAAAGGCGCGGTCACCATACCGGGTGTTAGTGTTAGTTTATGCTAGTTATCAGACTATCATACATGAACATGTCAATCTCAGACTTCCACGTCTAGAAATCTAATTGTGATGTATATTCACAGCTACCCCCACATTGTGCTGCACTCCACCCAGGTGAAGTAAATGGGGACCTGGTAGGAATTTATTCCTTAAAACAAAGAGCATGTGACAGCTGCTCTGCTAAAGCCATGCAGGGTATTTATGCCGCATTATTGTAGAGCGCTTAGAGACTTCTGATAAAGTAAGTGTAAGGCGCTTGTTAAGCACATATACTTATTATTATTATTATAATTCACAAATAAACTCAGTCTTGCATGATGATTGACTTACCTGTTCACAGTTGGGTGGTTTGACAAAGAAAGGGATTTTCCCTCTTTGCCAGTCATTCAATACCATCTTAGCTACAGTACTGACATCAGGTTCACCTCCCTGTAGAAGAGGAATAGGGGGGGGGGGGGGGATAAGAATAAAATATGAATGTTAAAACACTGCTAGATAACGGTAGAATAGATATGATAGAGTTAAATTTACCAGGTGCATAATAAGATGAAAAGTCTCTAAAAGCTTAATGTAGTCAACCAAAGAATCAAAAGTGTTTTGAATTGATGCAAAATTAATATCATTGTCAAGAGGAAGCCTTACCACTGCCCCCAAAATTAGGTATGAAAACCCATAATGCTCTGCAGGCTTTTTCATTAGGTACACGTCGACAACTGAATTACGTAACGGTATCTGCAAATTAAAAAACATCATCAAAATCTGTTTCTTCAACGAAACGGCATCATTATCTACAATGAATCTTTCATACACCTTTCCATACCTTGTTTAGTTTTCCAGTACGTTGAGCGAGCTTCTCTAAGAAGTCGATATAATCAACCCACTCTGAGACGCGGTACGTCTTCTGTAAGTAGTCTGGTTTGACCCGTCTCAACACCTCAGGAATGTAGTCTTCTGGACCCTTCACATTCTCTATCCGTACCTATGATAACAAAACAAATTTTAAATTAATTCAAACATATTTGTGGCTTACACCCAATAAATAAGATCGATTGATCGATCTGTAATTGAAAAACAAGTCAGAAAAAAATCTTGGAACCAGCGGATTTGAACCTGTGTAAGCCACAAATATATTTAAACTATTGAAATTTCTCCCAGGAAGCATTACATTAACAATTTTTTTTAATTGTTCAGCTTTCATTATTTTTAACTATTTACAACAATGTATTAAAGATATGCTACATGTATAATGGATGACTTTCAATAACATTTGGGACTCTGATGATAAAAGTATCAGTACAAAGAAATTGAAATATCAAAATGATTTTCAACCAATCAGACTTTGTACATGTACGACTAGTATTGAACATTGGATATTAAGTTGCATTTACTTGAATCCTTAAAGCGAAAGCTCCCTGGGCAATCAAGTGCTCAATTATTATCTATGCCCCTCACATTTAAAAAAAATCTTATGGTAGAACCACAAGTACACTGAAATTCTTTGAAGACAGTAGTTCAACTCATCGGTAAAAAATATGATCTGTGCGTTTTTTCATCAAAGATAGACGATTAGGGTTAAGAATAGCAAATAAAATTTACGTTCAATTTAGGGCTAGGGTTGGTGTAAAAAGAAAATTGAGTGCAGTACAATAAGCCAGTTCATAGTTGCAGTCTGAGCATGAGCAGATAAAGGTCATTGCAGAACAAATTGTGAAATACATGGATACAAAATACTGGAATACACGGATACAAAATACTGGATACGTGCTCATGAAAGTTATGTATTCATTATTCATCTATGCACAAGCAGCGCACTCCATGATACAAAGGTGGAAGTATTCTTTGAAAAGTCTATTTATGTAGCACCTCCATTGCTGTAGCAGTGATTATTTCAAAATGTACAAAGTGAGACGTCTTTATGTTTTGAAGATCTGTGGATATTCGGGGTCATTTGGGACATGTGCTAACCGTGAACTGGTCTATTGTCACCAGAGCATGTACTTACCACTCCCTTGAGTACAATCTCTGTCTCTGTCTCTCCCGATGGATAGACCACTCCAGGACAATCTATCAAGAAGATTCTTCTCATCAATGTGATGTACTGCCATACCTGTCAAGACACCAACAAAGAGATACTTCAATAGAATACGTCTTCTGAGGTTTCATGCTGTATAACAACAGGATCTACATACCTTGTGCAACCAAAAAATGGAATTATGATGGCAATTTTTTTTTTTTATTAAAATGAAACTTACAACCACGCGCGACACACTTCCAATGCAGAAATGTCCATTCCTTATGCTGTTATTTCCATATAAGAACCAATTATTTATTTACAAGTAACTATTTTTTTTTTTTTTTGTATTATCTGCGTTTCAATCTTTTTGAGAATATCTACGCCTTTCCCTTTTTTTTCTGTTTACTATTTGTACATGATAAATCTCTAATGAAGTTTTCAACATTTTAGGGCATTTGGTTGATTAGTGGTATGTGCAACAAAACAAACAAAAATTGAGAAAAAAACAGAATAATTCCGGGAAAAACGTAATGGTTGGCAGCTCTGTATGCCCCTTTTTCATTTCTGATTTGAAACATCAACACAATCCTAACCAGGAATCTGTAAAGCATTAGAATCTAGTCGCCCATAAAAAGTGCTGAGAAGACTGTAACTTATTTGTAATTCAAATCAAAAGACAGAAGAAATGCATCTGCCATGCAATTCTAAATGTTTTTTAAGATCATTGCTACCCCGTCCCCTCCCCTAAAAAATCTTTACTAATTCCAACAATAGTTTGATGTTCTGTCATTTTGACATATAAATAAATCAGATGCCTTTATTCATTTCACATGCAGTTTCAAGATTTTAGTAATCAAAGAAGACGCACAAATATTGTAAGCATTAGATGTGGGCCTTAGTCAAAATGTGTCAATTTGGTAACGATTGAAAATCCATATTTATGATTATCCGTTGCCATGGTAATAGGTGAATGTTTACCTTGGTTTCTCCTGCAATCGGTGCCACATTGCAGACCTTCTTAGCCCTGAGGGTATTGATAATGGAACTCTTGCCAGTGTTAGGGTATCCAATGAAACCTATACTGATCTGCTTCTTATCTACATGGAGCTATGGAAAAATAAAAATCAATGTAAATATTATACTGTATATGGTTACATAATACAAGAAGATGGAAATCAATGCAAACATTATACTGTATACATGTATGGTTACGTAACAGAGGCATAGAAATACACGAGGATAAAAGGACGAGTTATATCTGTTCATTTTTAAGAGAAGCTAGAATTGTCTTTATCCTCAAAGTGGAAGGGGGGCAATTCCACGGTAACGGAAGGACACTCAGACAAGATTTTTGAACTTCAGGTTCATACTAAAAGAACTGTTTTATTAGTATAAGATGTGAAACAGTACAGATATAATACCTATATAAGTGCCTTTAATTCTCTCCAAAAAAATTGTCATTATAGTTAAGTAGTTTAAGAATGTGCATATTAATTATCTCGGTAACGGAAGGACATAAAAATGGACATGGTTTTTCCAGTTAATTAGTGTTTATCCAAACTTTGTGAAGTTGATGAAGCTTTCCACTTGACTGAAACACATTTTGTTCCCCATAGTTTAATACATACTAATAAAACATTTCTTTTAGTATGAACCTGAAGTTCAAAAATCTTGTCCTTCCGTTACCGTGGAATTGCCCAGGGGGGAAGAAAAGAAGAAGGAAAAAAGGGGGAAAAAAAGGGGGGAAAGAGGGGGAAAAAAAGGGGGAAAAAAAAGGGGAAAACAAAAAATGAAATTCCAGACAGATTTGACAGATTTGAATCCTACCTTGCCAAACTGTCTTAGTAGCTGTATGAGGGCGCCCTTTCCGAATGGATTCCTCATGCTGGCGTGGAACGCTAGGGTGGGGTAGTCATGGGATAAAATGGCTACCCATCGTTTCTAGATATGAGAAAGAACATACAGAAGCACATTAAATTGCAAATCAAGTATATGTAATCCATAGAAAATTAAGTTGGTACTTTTATGCATGTATTATTACCCACGATTCTTACTCGAATGAAGATAAGTGCAGTGCCAATATGAGCACTTTAAATTATTTGTGTCCTTTCTAGCTACTTTATAAGCTGTTATTTTCACGAGGGTTTTATTCTCACGATTTTTGCGAATCGCATATTATCGTCAATTTATCAACGCACAAAAATATTGGCACTTCATCATACCGGAGCGCGAAAATATCAGCATAAAATTAAGTGCTTGCTTCCTCTCGATCGTTAGCTACTGTACTACTATACTAGTACTAGTAAATGCCTTATGTTCTAATGCAATGCTGTTGCCTCCCGCCCTGCGCGTTCCTTCTCTCCTGGAGCGTATATTGCACAGATTGCATAACGCAGGCATGTATGTGATCCTCGTATGTACCGGGACGTTAACTTGGCTGTATGTGGTGCAATGGGCTGCCTAAACATGTGTGTGTACTTACATGAACGAGTCTGTGCGTAGGAAAACGCCAGCAACCGCGGACCACTCCATAGAAAACTACCTCAAACCGCGGACGTACCTGCAATGGGGGACCGTCCACGGTTGCGATACCGGTTCCGCCATATCAAATTTACGACGTAGGGGGCGTTTGAATATTAGATGTCACAGCGGCAACATTGACTGGATCAATCCGATGTGTATCGCGAAATGTCACAGCGCCCCCTTTTGACTGCGCGGGAGAGGTGCTCGCTACCTGGATCATCCCATAGGAGGTACGTCCGCGGTTTGATGTAGTTTTCTATGGAGTGGTCCGCGGTTGCTGGTGATTACCTACGCACACACACACAAGTACTAAACTTGGTCCACGGTTGACGCCATTTCCTTGTAGTGGTGTGCAGGCGCGTACGCAGGGGGGGGGGTTTGGGGGGTTAAACCCCCCCCTTTGGAAATTTTTTGTGTGTAAACCCCCCTAAAAAAAACCTAAAACCCCCCCCTTTTGGATTTTTTTTTTTTTTTTTTTTTTTTTTTTTTTTTTAATTATTAAAAAAAAAAAAAAAAAAAAAAAATTATTCCCATGGCCGACCTAAAAAAGGTGACCTTACCCCCCCCCAACGGAGCAAAATGTCAAATTTCCAAATTTCGAGACCAAAAAAAAAAAAAAAAGTGTCCTCTTACCCCCCCCCCCCCCCCGCTTTTTCAGCGGTCGGCTGAGTCGTTGCGATTTTTTTGGGACCAAAAAAAAAAAAAAAATGTGTCCTCTTACCCCCCCCCCCCCCCCCCCCCCCCCCCCCCCCGCTTATTCAGCGGCTGGCTAAGTCGTTGCGAAATTTTCGGACCGATTTATAAATGTTAAAACCCCCCCCTTGAAAAAATCCTGCGTACGCGCCTGGTGGTGTGTGTGTATGTGCTGGTGCGAGAAAGTTTGTGAATACTTCATGCTCATTCATTAATTCTGCTGTGGGCTATTCGCAAAAGCAACGACTCGCAATAATGTCTCTTAGCCTGTCATTCGCGAAAATATGTGTACACAAAATATTAGCTTATACAGTACTTATACTGCTTATACAGTACAGTGTCATTAGCATAAAGTCTTGTAGGAATACACCATACCAAATCAAATAAGATTCTGATGAATAAGTGACTTTAAAAGCTTGTTTGATTGAATGGGGATCGAGTTATAGATTGGTTTTGGGGTTCTTTATATAAATGAACACAACAAAACTCTTGCCCTTTGCTTGAAATCTATGGTTGGCTTTGTAAATAATTTTTTTTTTCAACAATTTTTTAGAAGAAAGAAATATAAGCCCAAAGAGGAAAAAAAAAATTAAAAGATTTCTGACCGACAGACCCATGTTTTGCCACCTAAAGGGCAATACAACATCATTCTTTTTCGGGGGCCTATTATAAACATTTCTGACTTACCGTAGCCCAAGTTGGGACTAGATCCACTTTGTTCAGAACAAAGATGAGGTGTTTATGAGGCTTTTCTTTCTTGAGGTAACTTTAAAAGCTTGTTTGATTGAATGGGGATCAAGTTTTAGATTGGTTTTGGGGTTTCGATATAATGAACTCAACAAAACTCTTGCAAGACTACATTAATATAAACATTTCTGACTTACCGTAGCCCAAGTTGGGACCAGATCCACTTTGTTTAGCACAAAGATGAGGTGTTTATGAGGCTTCTCTTTCTTGAGGTAGTTCTCTATGTACTTGGATCTTGTTCCCATCGGATCCCGGGCATCAAGAACTTGAACCACAACATCGGAAGAATCTATCACCTGCAATAGAAAGAGTTTGATGTGACTTTAATTTCATAGAAATGGACCGTTTAACTTGAATAAATTGAAATGAGTTGACTGTAAAGATGTTTATGCGTGGGTATATAGTCAGTCGTGAAGTAGGCAACTTGGCGAACACTGAGCCAACGAGTATAATGCTCCCGTACGGACGTACGCATAAAGGGACACTAGAACGCATGGGAGCGTAATACCCATTGTTGGCTCAGTATGCTGCCCTATATATACCCACGCATGAGCAACTTTAAGATGGCTTATGTTGAAGCATGCATTTGAATGATGTATACAAATATTGTTTTGATATTGGTTGTATAAATTAAAAAGTTTATGCAGTTACTTTTATTTGTTATAAAAATAAAAAATTACCCATTGGAGCAAAGAAACGGGGGGAAATTGCATGTATACGGTACTCTGCCATATCATTGTAAAAGCATTTTGGAAAGTGGTTATGTCCTCTTGAGTTACAATTGCAAAGTTGAGGGTTCAAATCTTGTGCTGGTTACAGTCCTCACACATCAATGTACTACACACAACACATTACCATATTCAATGTCTTTTTCTGAATTTCCCTCTTGTTTAAAACCTAGGCATTACCTTATAGAGTTCATTCCATATTCTTTTGGACTGTCCAGCTCCAAAGACCCAATCTTTGACCTCATCCCTGACTCCTCCATCATCGAACACCAAGTCAGTGTCCTTCTCGACGTCGTACTTATCACTAGACTCCTCTGCAGACTTTACCAAGGACTACACAAAAGAAAACACACAGGATTGGTGGAGAATTAAGACTAATGAGCATACATTACATGCATCCATCCTTTCCTCTCCCAAAAGTACACTATGTAGGCATAAAAGAACCTTAAAGATAAAGACCAGTTATGGTCATGTGATTGCATTGTAAAAGAAACGTTGTGGAATCGATCAGAAAGGTTGATTATCTAGCATATAAGTATTGGCGTGTACTGCAAGGTTCTGGAATCATCAAAATCATAAGAAATTTGGCCCAGTTTTGGTAAAGTTACAAGCACTATACACAGAAAGATGTATATGGGACTATGCACACGTGCAAGACACGTGCGTTTATCTCTCACATAACAATAGATAAAATAATTTACCAAATATATCAATTAGTAGGCAGTTCCTCAGCAAAATTTGTATGATCACGTATTAGTCAAAACATATTCTTTCACATGATTGGTAATAGAAACTTCCATTTCATTTTTTGAGAGGGGGGCGTTTCCAAAACTGGTCTTTACCTTTAAGAGTAAGTTCAAGGCAATCTTTTCTTGAACAACTTGTGGAAGAACCTCTGTAAAATACCATACAGAATAAGAAATCTACAAACTCATGAGTGCCAGTGGTAATCCAATGTGTGCACATGTGTGTAATCCTTTCCTCATGTGCATAATTTTCTGGTAGCTATTAATTTATAACTGGTCCAAACATCTTCATAATGCATGCTTAAAAGCAAAGCACACAGAAGTTGGTATGAGAGATTAATTACTAGCACATGTTGTTTTAAAAAAATGGTCAAATCATTTTTATCAATATTCTGATAATGGGGGCATTTGAAGAGCAGTCATTTGAATGCGGCATTGCCAGAGCTGCCAACCTTGTGCGACCAAAAAAGGAATCATGATGGCAAAAAAAAGCAATTTCAAGCAAAAAAAAGGAATTCATAAAAACGAAACTTACAACCACGCGCGACACACTTCCAATGCAGAAATGTTCATTCATCATGCTGTTTTTTCCATACAAGCAGGAATTTTTTTATGGTGGTTATTTTTGTATTATCGGCATTTTATTTATATAAATTTTATAAAATTGGTTTTCTATCGAATTTGTGATCGAATCACCATTTTAGGGTAGTTGTTTGACGTACAGTATGTAAAAAAGAAAAAAAAAAGAAAAAAAAAAAAAAAAGTATTTTATAAAGAAAAAACGTAATACCAAAACGGAGTAATTCCAGCAAAAACGGAATGGTTGGCAGCTTCTGCACTGTAATTTAAAGGAGAACACTCACATATGAATGTCCAGCTTTACAAGAACTGAAGAGGCGTGATGGCTCAGTGGTAGAGCCAAGTCAAACCAAGTCAATACCCTTGTGCCCTTTGGTAAGGCATTAATCCTCATTACCAAGTCCCTCTGAGAGGACTTAAAGCAGTCGGTCCCCTGGTTGTTAATACTTACAAGCATTTATGCTTTCTTAGCAGTCAGGTAAAAAAATCATAATCAAACAACCCCCCCCCCCCCCCCCCCCCCCATATGCATGTTCCCTCCCTTTGAAAGCACTCCCCTAAGTCCGGTGTGTAAAGTCAATGCGAGTCGATTTTTGTGTGTATTACGAGCTGGACTTTGTTGCACGAAAAGTACCCCTTTATCAGAGATTTTGGGAACATGAATGCGGTCCCTTTGTTCCCTGAGTGAGGGGCCGGGCATCAAACTCAAACAAACTCAAATTTCTCAGCAAACTCACCTCTACATCTGCCACCTTGATGTTGACTCTCTTCCTTTGTTTCTTGGGACCAAACGTTGATCCAAAGCTCTCTGTATCCAACAGGTGAACACGATTGTACTGTGTACATGTATTTAAAAAGAAATGTAGAAGTGTGGGTAGAGATTGTTAGAATTGTCCATGTTCAAGTTACATATAATGAATTTCTCTACTTTCATGATTCATAATTATTTTTCAGTCCATATTTTGGCACACAACCAATGTCTATTTCTAAGTTCTGACCTCACAGCTGTGACAAATCACAATCACAAAATTTGATACCATACATGTACATGTACACTTTCAGGAAATTTATGTATGATTATATACATTTTTTAGTAGACTTATTGACATAACTTCAGGTTATTACCCTTTTTCTGACTCATTCATCAACTTGTTTTTTCTTTTGAACACCATCCTTCTCTTTCTCCTTTCTCTCTGTCTGTCTCTGTATGTCTGTTTGTATGTCGTGTCTGTCTCTCTCTCTCTCTCTCTCACCAAAACTCTCACTCCCTTTATCTCTCAATCTGCCATTTGTCTTCCCTCTTATTCTCCCCATCCTCCTTTTCTCTAACTGATAATACAATCTTACCTTGGCCTTCTCTTGCAGTAGAGTAATGGGTAGCTTGGTCTCTCACTCACTCACTCACTCACTCACTCCTACTCTCTCTTTTCCTCTTTCTTCCTTCTACCCCTCGCTCTCTTCCCTCCATCACCCTATGTTTACAATCCTTACCTTAGCCTTCTCTTGCAGCAGAGTAGTACTAGTAGCTTGGTCTCTCACTCACTAACTCACTCACTCCTACTCTCTCTTTTCCTCTTTCTACCTTCTACCCCTCGCTCTCTTCCCTCCATCAACCTATTTTACAATCGTTACCTTAGCCTTCTCTTGCAGCAGAGTAATTGGCAGCTTGGTCTGTTTCATGACGACCTGATACGGATCCTTGATGACCTTCCCAAGCTCCTCCTGGAAGGTCTGCAATGCATTTTGGGATACCACCCTCGTATTGCCTATGGTAACAGGGTAACAAAACAAACTATAATTCTACTTTTCAAACATCTCATTGGTAGTATTAAATACACCAGGGCCTCCTCTAATAACAAGTTAAAATTGATACAAAGCAATCGTAAGTCCTCCAATCAATCATGTCTTATGGTCTCCTATCTCTTATGGTACATACATGTAGTTGCAATTGTCATCAACTCTTTATAAGACTTGCCATACTTGTAAATATGAAAAATGATGACAATATCCCAGAAAATGGACAATAAATAATAAAGTCATAATTCCAATACAATTTGTTTCAACTGTTATACTTTATCTGCATACATGTATGAGTATTGAGTCATTTTTCACTTATCCCATTTTCAATTCACTATCACCTCGAATATAAGTTAATTCTTCAGTCGACTGAATTCAAGACAACGTTGTAAGTCAATGATTTTGAGCTCTTAAAATAAAAACATTACAAAGTCTTAGGATGTGCACAAGCATCTATAGTACTTGAACAGGAGTACATGTATCAATAGCAGCTAGGGTAAAGGGCAGAGGGGGGGATACACAGGGGCTCAGGGCGAATTAGCCCCCAAAATGCCAAAAAGAGCCGCTGAAAATCATAAAAAAGGCCCCCCCCCCAAAAAAAAAAAAAAAAAAATAATAATAATAATACTAATAATAATAATTTAAAAAAATTAAAAATTAAAAAAATAGAATAAATAAATAAATTTGAAAAAAAAATTGCAAAGAGTTCAATGCAAAACAAATTAAACAGTGTTATTTTCATGCAAGCAAGCTTGAAAAGTAGTCCCCAAATTTAAAAAAAAATTCTTTTACCTGGTAAAGGGGACATGAAGTGTTTTACCCCTCAATAAAATAAAAATAAACCTTTCTCGATACATACATTTATCGGTGCATTGAAATACATGTAATTGTACATGAAGGCCAGTATACATGTATCATCTCATAATAAAACACAAATGTGACCCGGCACCACAAAACCAACAAAAAGTCGCAACCAGCGATTCTCCGTAATCAGCTAAAGTGTCAATTTAGGTGAAAAAAAATAGATTTTGTTTTTTTTGCATTTTCTGAAAGAGTGGTCTTTTCTGTACCTAGTATCAAAATTTGGAAGTCTAAAACATAGTCGAAGATGTGTTTTAAACGGTTTTTCTAGACCAGTTTTTTTCGCACAGCCTTCGGTCTCTTCCAAAATTTGATCACTTTTCCCGAGCGAAATTATCGTAGTCCGGAAATGGTCGGTCGTTGCTAACGGGTCGTGCTACGCGGGCTGTGATTGGTCCGTTATAGCAATCAGTGCGGCGCGCCATTTTGTTTGTATCCGCTTTCACATCCGAGTTCCAGATTTGCGTTCGTCTTATATTCTCCGTTAACGACTTCGAGTAGCTTGATTGTACATCACATATCCAGAATTTGTTGATCAAGATTAAGAACATTATTATATTTTATACATTTGAGAGTGACAAGTTGCGAAAAAGTCTACAACGTCGTTACAATGCCAGGTTTTGTACGTGAGCAGAGCCGTGGGATGGTACCGGGGTGCACCAACGCAGATGCCCGGGTAGCTCGTGCGGTCAACGAAGCGATGATGCGGGGGCTAGCTGCGGGGGATCAGGCCAACCTTACAGCTTTGCTTACTGAACACTTCGGGCAAGACAGCGACGAGAGAATTCCTGATAATGTGGTTACAAATCATTGCCCAGATGTATACAAAACAAGATAGGTGACAAGCAGTGTTATGTAAGGGGGAACAAAAAGACTCCGGGTCCACCGTGAATAGGCATTGTCTAGTGCAGGTGTCTCGGCACTATGTTGCAGTTCACTTAATCTGTCCAATTACAACTCTATACATTTACAACATAATAACTTTTGAAAGACTTAAGTCCACACATTGAAACCTCAGAAACATAATGAACAGACTATGTTTGACCATCAGGCCAAATTTCAGCCTAATCTGAAAATCTCTTCACAGTGGTTGCTATGGCCTTTTGATTCACCCTTCTATTGATTTCCCTGTGGTTTGCTTGCTCCGCATGCTTGAATAGCCCCAAACTTTAAAGCTCTCTTTCTCACAATTTAATACCAGTAACCTCCCTCACCAGCTCTTTTCATTCACTAAATTGAAAGGGTTAGGAAGCTTCAATTTGGACAAGTAATATACCATTTTAATGAGGAGAACTTCTTCTTTCATAATCAGATGAAATCAGGAAAATAATTTTTTGCGACTTTTTGGTGGTTTTGTGGTGCCGGGTCACAAATAGTCATGACTAAGAGTAATCTATGGACTACTTACCAAACCATTTTCTATTTGGCTCTACTCGAGCTACTGTCCCTGACTTCAGCTGTTTCTGAAACGGAGCTGCCATCACAATTTTACCCTTCCGATTTCTGAAAAAGAAATAGAACATCAATATATTAAACATTAACAACCTGAAAATGTGAAAATGTGAATTCATAGCAGTAGATATTGAATACCACTGAAAAACATATTTATTTTTGTTTCAAATTAAGCAAATCAACACTACAAATAATTTGCTATTGACTTTGTGCCTAGATTAGGAATGAAAGTAGGAAAACTGAAGAATCTTTTAGGCAGGATGAATGATTTAAATGACAGTAATAAGTTATCATTGATTCTGATACACTGTGAAGATGAGACTTTGATATCTGTACTGCATAAGAAAAATGTATTCTTTGTATCAAAAAGATAAAAACTTCTTTTCAGACGGAGTACCTTGAGGAAATTTCAAATCAACAAAGAAATAATAATATTGTTGAGTATTTGTAATGCGCCATCTCCACATGACTAATGTGTTTGAGGTGCAATGGAGAAGAAAAACTACAAGAAAACTCGAAATTACTCTAGTTTAAAATACAACTTAGATGGGCCCCGTCCATTTTAAAAAGTTTATTGGTGATTTACAATTTACACAATTTAATATGAAAGATGTACCTTTGGGGTTTTCCCTTCCGATACATGTTCAATCTCATGATGGTTGAGCGGTCTCTCATGCCACTCCCTGCATTGCCTCGATCTATAAGGAACAAGAAGAGTCATGAACATTCATCACATGTTATAAGTAGCCACACAAAGAATCAAAAGTGTTTTGAATTGATGTAAAACTCATATCATTGCGAAGGGGAAGCCTTGCCGATCAAATACAACAACTCTTCTCTTCAAAATATGTTTGGGGCTCGCAGTAATCAACTCTCAAAAATGTTAGTTTTTAGATCCAGATTTTCTGCCTTCAGCGGTCCTTTGTAGAGCGTCAATATTTGTGACGTCACATACGGGACATGGCTGGCTAGCTGCATACTGCTACACGGCACTGAGCTGTTAGTCAAGTGTGTGACATCACAATTCAGAGCTCGCTACGCTTGTGTGTTTGACTTACGTTCAGGGGCGTTCGGGGGTCTAAGGAGGGTCTTGAAAAATTGCATTTTACGCCTTTCCATGATATCTCTATGATTTCTCAGCAAACTGTTCGTGTTTTTCAAGAGAAAATCTTTCCATCCATATGTAATTTGTTCTAATTATGAGTTGTTAGTGAATTTTCTTTGTGTAGCTCCTTTAAACAGGCTGTATGGCATTACTACTACAAAATATAATCATAGAAAAATAGACCATTAGCTTCAACTGGTATGCCATAGCAGATAGTATTTGCAACAGTGGAATGTGGCTCTTCAGAAATAATAAGGCACATTTTCATCATATGATGAAAATGTAATAAACTTTTGAGATTCACAGAACAAGGAATTTTTTTTCCTCACAATTCTCTCCCCGGGCGCAAGTTAAAATTTCACGATAAATCTTATTGACGAACACGATTGTCAACACTAGATCTAGTTCACTTTTTTATCATTTTTTTACCAACTCAAAATATCTGACAAAGAAATGTTTCATGGTTTCATATCTAATTGTATTTCCATTCCGTTTAGAGTTAATATCCAGGTTGATCTATGAGCAGTACGAGTATGGCTACATCAATGTGAGTGATGGCTGCAGTCCACCTCATTGTGATCAGTAGGGGCCCTGGTCCGAGAATGAGGATCATAAACGAGGATACAGGGAGAAAAAAATAAGCGGGGGCTCAGGGCCAGGGAAAATTAGCCCCCGAAACTAACCGAAAATGCCCAAAAGAGCCCCCGAAAGTCTTAAAAGAGCCCCCAAATTTTGCATAGAGTTCAAAACGCGGACAAATCGCGTCCTAAAAAATAAGGATCGTTCGCATTTTTGCAGACCTTTTGTATATTTGACGCTCTGCAAGTTTTCGGGTTCCCGATTCTTGCGCTGGCAATGCGAAAAACAGATTCCGCGGAATAAAATACCCCCAGTTAACCGTCTACTAGTATTATGGGTTGTCCTTCTTCCAGAGGATAACGTGAGAGTCTCTGTACGTAGTCAATGTGAAATACATCAACAAAATCATTGTGGAATCCGTTTTTCGCATCGCTGACGCCCGGATCGGAAAGTAGAATCGTCAGCGAAACTGAGGACAATCCTCATTTTTGAGTCCTAAGCATCTGTCCGCATTTACGAAGACGCCGATACCCATTTAACGCGGGCGATCCCCATCTATGCGGGCGATCCTTATTCTCGGACCTCCCCACTGGCCGTAGTGCGGTCAACCTCGTTGTCTTAGACTTCAACAATGAGGTCGACTGCAGCTAAGTTCTGGTTCTTCTTTTTTCTTTTTCTCCCCGTCTACTGCTTCTTCATCATGTTCTTCCTGAAAAGTGCAGGCTTCAATTCATGAAATGAAGATTAACACACTGTGAATTATTGTCATTGATATTAGACCTATTTCTATAACTTATGGGGAGTGAGATTTCCTCATCTGATATTTTTGTTCGTTTTAAACACTGCACTGAATAATTGAATTGAAAAAGAATTTATCAAAATCAAATCATCAATCTTGATAGAAATTAAAGTTGAACTTGAGACAAAATAGGCAAAATTGGGCCATTGATTATTCAAAATCAACTTACCTGGGTTTGTACTACTGTTGGACTTCTTTATTCCTTGCTCCTTCCTTTTCTTCTTTTCTGTTTTCGCCATTTTGGTGAGATATTGTTGACAAACAGGACAGAATACGAACGAACCACTTTCTTAAAACTTGAAAATGAACGCGCGGGACTGAAATGATAAATTGTCACGTTGTTGCAGCTAACTACATGCACGTCATGTGTACGACTACGACGTACGTGATGACCGAGTCAAAGCGAAGATTTAAGCTAGTCTTGTACGTAGACGTGGTTGTGTTCATGAGCGCGAGTTAGTCTGCTTGCTCAGTCTTCTTTTTTTTTTAAATACACGTAGTAGGCCTACGCAAGTGAACGCGCTGCATAAATTGGCATATAATCTTCCAATGGGCCCGGGAGGGGGTATAGGCAGAGGCGGCGCTCCTGGGGGACAGGAGGGGGGGGGGGGTGAACAGCGCCCCCACTTTTTCAAGTACCCCAAATGTGCCCTTTTTAAATAGGTAAAGTGCCCCTTTTACTTTGACAAGTTCCCATTTTCTTTTGCAATAAGTGTCCATTTTCCATTCTCATAAGTGCCTTTTAAAATCTCTAGTAAGTTCACCTTTACAGGTACGAGAAGCGCCCATTTGCACTTTTGATAAGCGCCCCCCTTCACCTCTGATAATTGCCCTATTCAAATCTGAGAGGTTCCCCTTTTTCTTTGTAAAAATTGCCCCTTCCCCTTTTAATAACTACCCCTTTTTTATTTGGATAAGCGCACCTTATATTTTCAAATGTGCCCCGTTTCTTTTTTTATAAACATTTACTTCTCATAAACATTAATTTTCTGCCTCTATGTGAATGATATTTGTAACCTGCAACTCCATTCTAAGACAAAGATTTCCTTATATGCAGATGACACGGCAGTATTTCATCATGGAAAGGATTATAAAGTTTGTGAATACAATCTCCAAAAAGATTTTACCCGTATCTTGAAATGGCTAAAATACAATGGACTGTTTTTAAATGCAAATAAAACCAAAACAATACTATTTGGTTCCAAAAGAATAATTCAAAATAATAATATCTGTATTCGTTACAGTGACAATGTACTCGACTCAGTCGAAAGTATGAAATATCTAGGTGCAACACTAGACAAAAGTTTAACATGGTCGTTACATGTAAAAGAAGTTGTTAAGAAAGTATCGGGTACGATTGCCTGCATTAGACGTATACGCAATTATATTTCCCGTAAGAATCTTATTACATTATACTATTCTCTTATCCTACCGCATTTTAACTACTGTAATTCAGTATGTGGAAATACTTCGAAACAAAATCTAACAAAGTTGCAAAAATTACAAAATAGATATGCACGATTAGTTCTTCGTGCCGAATATTTTACACCCCAAAATGTTTTAATGAGTAAATTGAAATGGCGGTCATTAGAGGAAAGAATTAAATATCAGAAATGCATCTTGATTTTTAAAATCATAAACGACCTATCACCACCATATCTTAATCCATGTATAAGTAAAAGACCGATATCATATTCTACTCGTTATGCTTTAAACAGTCCATTATTCATTCCAAAGTGTAAAACAAATTTTAAAACGAAAACCTTAGCGGTCTCAGGAGCTAAAATATACAATAAATTACCCTATCATATTAAAAATTGTAAGTCGCTGCAAAGTTTTAAAAAGAATGTCAAAACCTTTCAGTTTCCGTTGTAAACATATTTTCACGTTAATTTGACCTTTATTTATTACATTTCATTTATCTAGTTTTCTCAATTTGATAGTTGTATTTTTTTTCCTTATAATTTATTGTTAATGCGTGTTTTTCGTTACCTATGTTTAATTATTGTATATACCATGTATATTTTATCTTTGTATATATGTTTTGAATTCATGTTATTATTGTACATGTTTTTATGTGAATACAGGGCTCTCTGGGAGAGCAGGCTCATAAATGAACTTGAATGAGACCACCCTGTTAAAATAAAACTATAATAATAATAAATAAATAAATAAAAATAATAAGTGCATGCCCCTTTCCCTTATGAAAAATGCCCCCATTTCAAAAAGAGCCCCTTCCCCTTCTCATAAATGCCCCTTTCCCTTCTCATAAACACCCCTTTTCATCTCTTGTAAATAACCCTATTCAATTCTAAGAGATACTCGTTTTTACTTTGACAAATGCCCCTTCCCCTCCTGATAAGTGCTGTTTTCATTTCTTATAAATGCCCCTTTTATTAAGTGACACGTCCCGCTTTTCCTTCCTAATAAATACTCCTTTTCCTTCTTATAAGTGCCCATTCCCCTTCTCATAATTACCCCCTTTTTACCTTTGATAAGTGCCCCGTTTATTTTAACATGTGCCTTTCTTTCTTTTTAATAAGAGCCACTTCCCCCTTCTCATAAAAGCCCCCTTTCACCTCCGATAAATGCCCCTATCAAAATATGATGGGTGCCTCTTTTCCGTCGACGAATGCACATTTTGGCATTCTTATAAAATCCTTTTTCATCCCTGGTGCGTGCCTCTTTCTTTAGTCGTAAGAAGTGCCCCCTTTGGCCATTTGCACCTCTGATAATTAGGCTTAGCCTTTGTACTTTGACACGTGCTCCTTTTCTTTTCCAATAAGTGTCTTAACCATTTCGATAAGTGTCCCCTTTGCTCCTCATCATTAAACGTGCCCCTAATTTCAAGCGACTAAGAGCAGTTTCCCTCAAAGCTCGCTCGTTACGCTCGCTCGTAGTTATAGATGTTATAATTTTGTAAATTATCAAAGGCCTTTTTCAGTCTTCCGTTATGAGAATGTGCTTATAATAACCCCATCAGGATTGGGGTTTTCCTCTTTATAAGATGTAATTTTTCGCACTGCGACCTCACAAATCTTAAAGATTGAATGAATTTTCAGACCATCACGACCAACTGCAAAGTAATATCTTATATGTTGTATAAAGAGACAAAAATAATGAAATCATCCCTGATAAAGTAATCACAATATAGGGTTATATACAAATGTCAAACAAATTGTATATTCTCGCTTTGAGATTTCTCTTGGAAGGTGCCCTTTTCCCCCAGGAAGTGCCCTTTTTGTTGGTGCAGCCCCCCCCCCCCCCACACACACACACACTTTGGAAGTCGGCTCTTGGTATAGGGATAGAGTCTCTTACCTTAATATCAACCTTCCAAATGTCCTCTCTTTTTTCTCTTTTTTTTTTTTTTTTAAAATATCATCTAAGGGCTATAAAGACAGGCATATACTCCACTAAAGGCTTGATTAACGTAGCCAGTGTACACACACAGTCATTAAATCCTCACAGCTAGGGGAGCTTGAAAGATTTGAGTTGTCTCAACATGTAAATTCTCCTGCTAGCCTTGGAAAGCATGGTGCTTACATCCGGGCTATTCCATATTATATCCTGCATCGAAAATTTGTTGGCTTTTGATTGGTTGAGAGCTCTTCACATGACCAGAAATATTTGACCTATTTTTAGAAAGTACTATATGAGAGTACTATTTGGTTTACTATTTGGGAGTTGAAAAAAAAATGTGATTTTTTTTTTTTTTAATTGAATCAATTTTTTTTCTTCAAATCTTAATTTAATGAAAACAAAATATTTTGAATCTTTTTAGATAAAATTGACATTTTTTTTGTTCTAAATTTTTTTGAACCAAAAATGTTTTTTTTTTTTTTTAAATAAATTTTTGATGCAGGATATAAAACAAATACGCCATGCCTTCTATTCGAGGTACTGGTTAAACTATGGGCCTCGGTGACTCCAAAAGTACCATTTGCTTCGGGGCTGCGCCCCTCAGCAAATAGTACTATTGGAGTCACCTCTTGCGCATAGTTTTAACCAGAACTTCTCAAGGTAGTGTATATTTGTATATTATGAGATCTGATTGCACAAGGATACCTCGTATTTTACAACAAGTATATTCATTCACAAAGACTAAGATCGATTTTAAGTTGGACTTAACTATGGCAGGCCGTTCATGCCACTGTTTTCTCTCACCATTTACTGGCATTGGTCTCTCAATTAGGGACGTACAAATCATGGTCACAAATTTACAGAATTTACATTTGTTGATAAATCATTATTGAAGGAAAACATTATCTAAAGATCATAACTAATGCCGTGACTGAGCGAACAGTGGCATGAACAGCCTGTCATAGTTATGTCTAACTTAAAGTCGATCTTAGTCTTTGTGAAACACCCCTGCATGTTTGCCTATTTCAACATTCGGTGGTAGCATATCCAAAGGTGACTCCCATCACATGTCACTTACGATAATAGCATTCAACTTCATGTTGTTTGTGTGACACCACGTATATACGTGCTAAGTTCGTAATAATAATAATAGTTCGTTCTTTTATTACAGCGCATTTCAGGACCGAAGACCCTCTCAAAGCGCTTTACACTTTACAATGTACGTTCATGAAGGCTATTCATGCTTGTATTTTGCTTGTCAAAGTTGCCCTTTATGCAAAGATCGAGGCGTCCGGGATTTGGGAAAAGAGGGGACACAATTTGTTACTTTCCAAACTGCTGAGAAGCAAGCAAAGTAAAGAAAAATAACAAATAACAAAAAGAAGTCATCACCCCAACAATAAAAAAGGAGGAGAAGGACGCTTTGGGCCTTGCAGAAGGGGACAGAGGGTATTCACTTGAGTTCAAAGGTTATTGTTTCTCTCTCTCTCTCTATATATATATATCAATCTGCCACTGCCACTGTTCCCAGCATATGTTGGAATATAATGCAGTCATTATTGGAGGGAACTTGAGCGATTCCCATTTTTTCGAAAGAGAGAGGGAGAAGGAAAGAGAGAGAGAGAGAGAGAGAGAGAGAGAGAGAGAAAGAAGGTGAGAGAGAGAGAAAAAAAAGAGGGAAAGAGAGAGGGAAAAAGAAAGAAGGAAAGAGAGATTGTAAGAGATGAGATAGGGAGATGAGGGAGAGAGCTGAGAGAGGCAGCGGGGGGGGGGGGGGGGGGGTGGGGTACACAAAATTGTTTTGAACTTGAAAAATGTATATATAATATACAGAAATTTTGACAATTAAAATGGGATGGTATATAATTAAGAATGTCGAAATACAAGGGACTGAAGTGAAAGTGGAAGTTTGAATGTTCATATAACTCAACAATAGGTCCCGTTCAGAAGAGTTCAAAGGTTGGTAAGGGGGGGGGGGGGGGGTAACAAAAAAAGGGGGTAAACAAAATGTACAGTATATTGTGTTGAAGTGACAAATGTATAGAGGCCTATGTTGACAATAAATATGGGATGGTATCGAAATGCGAGGTACTGAAGTGTAAGAGGGAGATTGAATGTTCATAGAATTCAACAATAGGCCTCGTTCAAAAGAGTTTAATTTAATTATAGCAATATAATTATGTGCAATATTAAGTGTCATGATGATTGGCATAGCGGGTTCTTCCATTCATTCGTATTTTGATATTGCATGTGCTTTTATCCTTCCTCTCACTCCTTCATCCCTTTTTCTCTATTCGAACTTGCTACTTTTCAAATTTCCTTTTCTCTTCTTCAGTTCTGGTCTTTCCTCTCTATTTTTATTTCACTCCCATTCCCTCTCTCTCTCAGCTCTATGTCTCTCTCTCTGTCTCTTTGCCTCTTTCTCTCTTCTTCCTTCTCTCTGTTTCTCTCTCTCTCACTTTCTGTCTCTCCCTCCTCCTCTCAGCCTCTTTCTCGTCTGATGATGTTTTACAGTACAACATTCTATAATCATGTTTTTCTTACTGTGTCCAATAACACCTAAGGAATTCCAATTCTTTTAAATAATGATAAATTAATGATAAATTATAATTGGTAATTATAATTATCAGTATGGTGTATGTCATGTATTTCAGCAATATAATTACGTGCAATATTAACTGTCATGATGATTGGCATAGCGGGTTCTTCCATTCATTCGTATTTTGATATTGCATGTGCTTTTATCCTTCCTCTCACTCCTTCATCCCTTTTTCTCTATTCTAACTTGCTACTTTTCAAATTTCCTTTTCTCTTCTTCAGTTCTGGTCTTTCCTCTCTATTTTTATTTCACTCCCATTCCCTCTCTCTCAGTTCTATGTCTGTCTCTCTCTGTCTCTTCTCTCTCTCTCTCTCTCTCTCTCTCTCTCTTTGCTCTCTCTGCCTCTTCCTCTCTTCTTCCTCTCCACCTCTTGCTCCTCTGATGATGTTTTACAGTACAACATTCTTTAATTATCTGCTATTCTTACTGTGACTAATAATACCTAAGGAATTCCATTGTTTTCATGTGCAATATGTTTATATATTATACTGTACTCATATCACACTTAGCACACTGCCAAGACTCCAGTTTTAATACTTTTGAATACTTTTTAATACTCACTATACCTTCTGAATGGAATTTGTATTGCATTTTATCACAATTTTCCAATGTTACAGTTAATTTAATTGAACTCACGTACAGGCGCGTACGCAGGATTTTTTCAAGGGGGGGGGGGGGGGGGGTTAACATTTTCAAATCGGGCCGATAATTTCGCACTCGACTCAGCCAGCAGCTGAATAAGCGGGGGGGGGGGGGGGGGGGTTTAGTCTCGAAATTTGAAAATTTGACATTTTGCTCCGTTGGGGGTAAGGTCACCTTTTTGTCAGCCATGGGAATATATATATATTTTTTTTTTTTTAAATTAAAAAAAAAAAAAAAAAAAAAAAAAAAAAAAAAAACCAAATGGGGGGGGGGGGGGGGGGGGGGGGGGTTTAGGGGGGTTTATACACATAAAAATACCAAAAGGGGGTTTAACCCCCCCAAACACCCCCCCCCCTGGGTACGCGCCTGCTCACGTATCTGTATACACTTTATTTGTTTTTATGTAAACATTTATTCATTTTCGTTAGCAATATTTCATATCTTGTATTTTTTTTTAATCCTTTTTGTTTGTTACTACTTTAATGTTTTGATTTAAACATTTATTCATTGTTATATATTGTTCTCATTTGCTATGTTATCTTTATATGTATATGTACACATGTTTTTGAATGCTTTTTATATTGATGTAAACTTGCATTTTTAGTCCTTGGACTTTTTGACAAGTCAAGAATAAAACCTTATTTGAATATTGAATCTTGAATCCAGTTTAAAGGTTCATGATATCTATAATGATTATCCAGGGAGGTGAGACTCCCTGGTTTCTCTACATTCTGTCACGTAGCCTATTGTTCCAAAGTGCTGGCGTTGGAATGCGGTGTATACGTGAAGAAACCGCGCTCTCGATCCGCTTCAGTTCAGTAACTGAAAGCATGCTGAAAGCATTATGTTCGTGTTAGAGTTACACTGACTTTGTTACATGGAGTAAGAACTTTTAACACGCTCAACCATTTTGTAGGTAACTAGTAAACCGAACATTTGAACCTTTGAATAAATCAACCATGGAAACGCCTTCCATTGGAAGTGAAATAGAAGAAGGTACACTTGCCAGTGAAGGGCGAGCTGCTCGTGATGATGGAAGTCGTACAATTATCTGGTGTGTACCTCGCTCTGTTTCTACGGCTCTCACAAAGTGTCTTAGTTTCATTGAAGGTATCCAAGTTTGGCTAGAACCCTACAGCTACTGCCGAACCACCCGAGTGATTATAAAGCAACAGCTAGACCTTGATGTACCGGCCGAATACGAAGGGAATGAAGAGATTTATAAACGAATGACTGATCACTTTAGAGAGACTGGGCAGGGGAACACAACGATACACGAAAACCTATCGTAAGTTTTCTTTATTTATGCCCCCATGCACCCCTTTCCCCCCCACCCCCAATCGAATGTTGAAAGGAGCAGGGGAAAGAATAAAGGGAATACAGGACTGGGACAATTTGAGAGGGCGTAAATTTCCTGTTCTATAACTTTTAAAGACTGTGAGAGCATTAAGGACCACTATTGAGATGGTTCCAAATAAGCTGTTTTCCTCTTTTACAGATTTATCTGTAATATGGTAAAATATGTTTGTTGCAGGATTTAGGCCCTGTTTCATAAACTTGTTATCATTAACAAATTTCTATGAAAATTACCTCTTAGCCAATCAAATGGCAAGATTTCAGGAAGTTTTAAGACTTATATCTGTTACAGTTATTGTAACTTGTCATTAAGAACAAGTTGTATGAAAGAGGGCCCTGGTAGCTAGCCATTTTCAGGCCCGGCCGACGACAGACTCATTTGGGTGATAGACAAATAGTTTTAAACGTTTTTTTCGTGCCCCCCTTTTCCCTTCATTTAACAGTTATGCATCGATCGGTCGTTTTTTGGAGCATTCGGTAAGCCGTCATGTCTTGGTGAAGGATATGGCCTTTGCTCTGTCCCCCGAACAGTACAAGTTCCTTCCAAAGGGCTTCAAGCATATCTTCTTAATTCGACATCCTCTTAGAGTGTTTAATTCGCTTCAAAAATCGGTATTTGGCCAACTATCAGCCTTGGGGATGTTGAAAGGCGAATCCGCAGTTGAGGAAACGTTCGACCTAGGACGCGACTACCCATTCCCAAACGCAGGAGGTGGCTCAGTGCATAAAGATCTCTATGACATGTGGAAGTATGTTAAAGAAAATCTAGACGCCGAATTCATTGTTGTCGACAGCGACGATCTGTTGGCGAATCCAGCCGAATTACTACCGAAGATCTGCCGAGCGGCCGGGCTGCCATACGACGAATCGCTCTTGAAGTGGAATGGGTCTTCCGAAGTGACGGAGAGTTGGATGGTTCCTGCGGACGACATCGTAAGTAAGCTGGTGTACTTCTACGACAGAGCTATCAGGAGCAGCGAATTTCTGCCGGCAAGCAATATGCCATCACGTGACGACGTTCGACCTGACGTCATTAGATGTACCGATCAGGCTATGAAGTATTATGACGAAATGTATGAAGTCAGGATCAAGTTCTAAGTAATGTTTATCCATCATATAACTTGTTCTGAGTTGCTAGCTATAAGCGTGAATCTATATACTAATTAGCACATGGGATTTACTTTCTTTCTTTAGATCCAGTGAATTGATTAGCAATCTGAAATGGATGCCAATTGAGAAACGGTTTGAATTTCAGCGTGTTAATATGATGTATAAATGCACATATCATTTGGCACCATGCTATTTACAAGAACGTTTAATTAAAGTAAGTGACATTCATCAGCATAATACGAGGCAGGCAGTTGAAAGTTTACTTTCTGTGCCAAAGTATAAAACAGAAACGCTTTAAACATAGCCCCTCGTTTCTTCAATTATAGCATAGAATCAGTTGGACAGATCATTGGGAATGGCAAGCTCTGTGAACACCTTCAAACACATGTTCAAACAACCTTGCATTATCGATCCCCAATAAGATTTTGTTTAGTGTCTGTTTTCTTAGCACTTAAAGAATGATTTCATACCATGTATTATCAGTTATAAATACATTTTTTTTTGTAATGTTATTTAAGAGTGTACATTCAATTGCTATACTAGATTACATGCATTAATTTTTCATATTATCCAGTAATTTACTATCCTGTAATATTTTTTGTTTTTGTAAATATGTATATAACAATTGAACTCTCAAAGTATATGTTGCCTTTTTCAAGGAATACTTACCGAAATATGCTAATAGTTACTTTTCATCGGATTTAAAAACTAAATACTGTCTATGCTATAATATTAAATTAAAATATTATAATTTTGCAACAACGTTTTCTTGAATGAAAAAGCAAAGCAAAACAAACAAACAAACAATTCTTCTATTACGAGGATACCAAATACTTCGTATGTATGTTTGTACACGTTCTTACTTATTTTTTATTGCTGTTATGAATTTGTATTCAATATTTTGTTATTAATACGCTGTCGCTCATATAGGTGGAATATTTTTTTTTACCCCAATTTACGGAATTTAAAAAAAATATTTTAAGAATTATATAATAGATCTAGATAAAAGTATACATTCTCAGATTTTATTGAATAATAAGTTGCAAATGTGTGTTTTGCGCGACTGCTAAAGCATGTGTATGCTTCTATGCTTATCAAATAGGGGACCTACGCCCTTAAGTCATAAATGACAGTAATGAGGATTAATGCCCCCACAAAAGGGGACTAATATAGCACATCGACACGGTTTTGATCCTAGAGCCTCACAGTTACGAGGCCGTTGCTTTGTCGCGAACTTTTTTTCCTACGAACTTTTATACCTGGCGCATGCTCACATACGAACTGTTATCTAAACATTCTTTTTCACTACATAATATTCATTGGACCATTTGGAATAAAAATACGACAATTTTTTGGAAGAGCCAGCTTATTCCTTATGTTATCTCTTGTTATGATAATTTATTATGTATTTCATTGTTTTTTTAACTTATCATTTTTGTTGTTTTATTTCATTTCTTACTACAATTAAACTACTTTGACTCCCAAAACAACCACCTAAACTTTAAAAAAGACCCAATAACCAATGTTTAATCTATTTTTTGAAAAATGACATTTCCATATGTTTTGTACACAAATCACAAAAAATGAGCGAGTGACATGCAAAGACAAAAGGTTACGTGACCTTGTAACTGTACGTTCGATTTTCATTTTTTTTTTAAGATGCGCAAGACTCGAAAGAAAAAAGTCAGCGAGCGGCGGCGCGCCATCCATATGCCTTCCCGAGCAATCGGACAAATCGTGGAGGGGGGGGGGGCATAATACCCCCGGCCTTATTAGGGTTAAAAAGCAAATTATTTTTGAAGTGGACCTAGCCCATAAAGTATTGGCGGAGATATGACCATCCCAATAAAAAGAGGTCAATAGGAAAGCCCTTTTATGTTACTCTGGTTTATAACATTACGAACCAGAGCAAAAAAAAAGTGATTTCCCATTGAAATATATTTCTTTGGATGGTCATATCTCAGCCAATACTTAACATATTCAATCGGTTTTCGAAATTTGGACATTAATTTTGATGCTCTTTCGAAAAATTTGGAAACTCTAGGAATAGTTATTGATGACGTTTACACTTGACCACTCCATGTAGTGATCGCCAAGTTGCCTACTACGCGAACGACCCACGCATGAATATCTTAATTGTCCACCGTTGTTTCAGATAAATCTATGAACGTATATTAATGGCGCCATATATTTTTATACTAGAAAATGGGTAGTGGTTTGGGCTCATGATTAATATCTTCAGTCCATTCTATGGAGAGGGGGCTGGATCTTAAACAATCCTTAAGTTCTTCAGTTGGTTTAATGAAATCTGTATATCGTCATAAGGTAAAGAATTATTACCGTGTCATTCTCTTTCATACAAAGACCCCCCCCCTTTCATCTCTCTCTTTCTCTCTCTCTCTCCCTCCCTCTCTCTCCATCTCTCTCTATCTCTCTATATCTCAAACACACACAAGCACACACACGCACACGCGCGCGCACACATACACACTCTTTTTTTTGTCTATAGTTTTTTTTATTGATTCCAAACAATACAAATCAATCTAAGAAATAAAATACAGTTGTTTTTCCTTGACATGAATTCAAAACATTTTTCATTACATAAAACGAAAATAAAATCAGTTGTAACCCCATCCAACCAAACACACTACTACCCCCCCCCCCCCCTTCCCACCATGCAGACAGACAAATAGAAATAATCTATTTAAGAAATAAAAATAAATCATTTAAACGAGGCTACAATAGCCACAATGGCCCAGTGGTAAAAATTCATGAAAATTTCATTTGCTAAATATATTACTCATTGCGGATGTAGTATCGAAAATAATATCGCTAGTGATATTCGTTTGTATCGCAATGTGGTCAATAAGGAATCTAAAAGATCATGACGTTTCGTGCGCCGCTGCAACACTTCGTCAGGTGATAAAAAACATGCTTGCTTACATTAGTTTTGATATTGTGTTTTAAAATACAGCTTTCTAAATGAAACGCAGAGGTATGGTTGCATGCATACGTAGTGTTTGTTACTGTTTATATATATATATATATATATATATATATATATATATATATATATATATATAATATACAATACAATACAATAAACATTTAGTGCGCCATTCCCATAAGGCTCAGAGCGCTAACATCAAATAATATTATTGGTATTTACTACATGTAGTAATTAAAGGCTACAATTAGATATTCCATATAAAATATTAAATTCAATTAATTAAATTAAATAATTAAACATAGAGGAGAATTCATGTAAAGAGATGAGTTTTCAGAGCCTTCTTAAAAATATCGATAGAGGCAGATTGTCTGATGGACATGGGGAGATTATTCCACCCTTTGGATGCTGCTACCGTGAAAGTCCTATCCCCGGCTTGGACACGTGTAATTGGATAATTTAGACGGAGGTTATCATTTGTATATATATAGCCTGTCATATGTAAATAGGCGCACAGTGTCATCATGTATCCCTTTAACAGTATATTTTATTACATAACATATTATGACACTAGTAAAACAATGCACTGCATTTCATTCATTAAAACAAAAACAAGAAATCTAAATCGCAATTCAGAGGTTTTGATTATGATATTGTCATATTTTGTAAAAAAGTTGTCGACGTATTCGATAACTTTATCTAAATATTTTTATAGCATCGTATACATGAGTAAATTGTCATTCACAACTTTAAGTCAGTATAATTATATTCTATCAAAACTACAATTAACACGGGTGTCATTTAAATGAGTTTAATCATAGAGTCACGCAATCGTTTATTTATTTATTTATTCAAAACAGTTAATGAAAAAAATATTTATAACCACATTCGCAGTTTGTGGGCTGAATAAGAGATTCTTTTAAAATGGACATGTATATCAATAATACACAAAGTAGGACAAAGCTAATAAGATAGATCTATGATAAATTTATTTGGAATTAGATATCATAATATAGATTAAATAATCTGGGATCAATAATAGTTTTGTTTTAATTAAAAAAATATATATTTTGAGAATAAATCGAACGTTCTTACTATCCAAAATCATTGGAGGATAGGATTAGCAATTCATGAGAAGAAAAAAAACATTTTGAATTCGTAGTTTCTCTCAACATTTACGCTCCTGGCTCAATTTTAAGAAGTACAAAATAATTGTGGGCATATATTTATAATTTAAATCACTAATCGTTATATCCAACAATTGTTAATCACACCAAACATACAGTGGTTCGAAATTTAAGTAGATATTTAAGGAATAGAAGTAGAAAAACACAACATCTCTCCTTTCATCCATGATTATTGCATTGTTGAGTTGGGTTGGACTGAACATCATCAAGCTCCAGTAACCTCTGAATACAAAAAATAGAAATATACAGTAATTAGAGGCTAACATACAATTTGATTTTTTTGATAGAAACGCAATTTCAGTTTGTAATATTGAAGGCTGCTTGAGAATTTTATAATCTGTTCATGAACGCTATCTTCTCTAAATATCAATAAAAACTAATTTTTAGAATTTCATGGAACTGTACTTTTTAGGTTTGTATTTACGCTGTTAAGCATGTATTCTCTTTTCTTGTTTTTGTTTCACATGTGCGCCTTGAGGATTTGATTTCAAGTGGATTCGATTCTCATATATTAGTATAATCACTAATAGTATACTTTAAAATATGAGCGCATATTGCGTGATAATGTTCCAATTTAAGAAATAGAAATTAATTTAAAATATTTGTTGTGAAACCTTTCTACGAAAATGCATTTTAACACTTGAACATCACATCGGATTGACCAATAATGTACTCGGCATTGTCATAGACTCATGATTAATGAGCAATATAATGTTGTTCACCGATATGTGTCCAGGCTACTTTTTAGTCAATGATGACCACTGATTACTGATATGATCATTTCATACAAAATTACGCCAGAATATATAACCACACACGACTTACAAAGGTGCAAGGTGATTGGTTGAGTAATATTTGAAAAAAAAACTATAGTACCACCCATAGCTGGGAAGGAGAGAGAGAGAGAGAAGATTGTATCTGATCGGTCAGTGCTTTAATGCATGGAGTCAGGGGCGTCTCCAAAGGGGGGGGGGGGGGTGCGACACCCCCCTCACCTGTCAGGATATTGTGGGTAAAATTGCGCTGCCGCCGGAAAAAAGAGAAAAGGGGGAGGGGGAAAAGAGAGGGAAAGGGAAAGAAAAGAAAAAAGAAAAAGAAAAAGAAAAGAAAAAAAGGGAAAAAAATGGAAAAAAAAGGAAAAGAAAGGAAAGAAAAGAGAAGAAAGAAAGAGAAAAAAGAAAAAGAGGGAGGAGAGGAAAGAAAAGAAAAGAAAGAAGAGGAAACAAACGAAGAATAAAGGGTAAAAGGGAGACAAAAGAAACGGGGGCGAAAGAGAGGAGAGAGAGGGGAGGTAAGAGCCTGAAAGAGGAGGAGTGGGAGTAAAAGACAGAAGGGGGTTGTTGGGTGGAGTCGTCTCGTCGAGGGAGCAAGAAGGACACGGGTGAATATGTTGCTATGTCGGGTCAGCTGTGTCGGTATTCTTGCTCGATCCTCGTGTACTATATCAATGCAGAAGTTTGAAGTCGGTAAGATGTATATTGTCGGTCGGCCGACAAGTTATTTTCCCTACACGAACTGTGACTTTTTATCCGCTGTAACGACATCGAGAGTGGCTACAACTACAATACTTTTCTCGAAGTTTCACTTTCCTATAATATCAGCTAAAGAAATCAGAGGTTTAACATTTTCGGGGAAACTAAATTCGAACAAGGTTTAGGAGTCACCAACGGTACGACGAATCGTCTTCCTTTCTCTATATTGTGATGAAATGCCAAAAAAAAATCCGCGCTTTGCGCGGAAGGGGAAACTTCATTTAGACGATTTCATTCTCTAATAATTTTAGGAAACGTCAATGCTTTCGCGCTAAAGGGGGAAAACTGAATTCAGACAATTAGGGCTTATTAAGAGTCGAAAACGGTGCAACGAATCGTCTTCTTTCTCTAATAATTTAATAAAACGTCAGAACTTCCGCGCTTCCGCGCTTCGCGCGGGAGGAGAAACTGAATTCAGACAAGGATTAACAGTCGAGAACGGTACAGCAAATCGTCTTCTTTTTATAATAATTTAATGAAACTTCAAAGCTTTCGCGTTGAAGGGGGGGGGGGATTCATCTAGACTAGGATTAACAGTCGAGAACGGTACAATAAATCGTCTTCTTTTCCTAATAATTTAAGGAAACGTCTAAGCTTCCGCGCTTCGCGCGGGAGGCCTATCACCCACACTCCCTAATGAGCGCTCTTTAAGTGATTCGCTTGCCCACTACCGCCCTCCCTAAAATAAGATCCTATCTCCGCGCCCGCATTAAAGGTACTATGTCCCTTTTGCAGCCAACCTCAAATTCTGTAGAACTTTGCAGGAATTATGAATATGTCATGTATGTCTTATCTGTGAAACTTAAACGTTAGCAGTGTCCTCATATTCAAATTATGCAAGGAAACCCGTTTACTTGCTAGACTTCACTGTCAGACACTATTGAGTGACTGACTGGCGTTTTTTCTTCTTTGGTAATAACATACATGAAAAGAGTTGTAAAGGGTACATGAGCATTTGTCTACATCAATAACCCACTTTTTGTGATGGCCAAGATGAAACTGATTGAATCTTTGAACAGCATAAAACGTATGACCATTCGGTACAATTGTCTGAAAATCAAGACTATTACTTTTGGGCTCTATAGCCCTAAAGTCGATTTGACAACTAATAGTCGTTATTTTCCCACTTGAAGACATTTTCAAGCCCCACCTTTTTTAGGGAAGTTCTAAATTAGTATTATCTTTTAAATGCAGTTGGAATTTAACTTTTTCATTTTTTGGGACTGCAAATGGGACATAGTACCTTTAAAATATATCAGCTATGATGCTGACTAAGTTGACGAAAATAATTCGTATATTTATGTCGTCGAGGAAAATGACCATTTGCGCATATGCAAGTACTACAGATATTCCATAGGAAAACAAATTTAGCCTTCGGCCCCGGGTTTATAGGTTTAAATTTGTAGATATTGGACATTTAATTTTTATCGGTAATTGGTCGCTAGTTTTGTTCATTTGTTATAAAAATATTATAACCCATCAAGACGAATACTGTATTCGTGTTCATGAAAGTTATGCATATAATTATTAATTTATTCACCGAAAGCACACTCTCTGATACAGGTGTAAATATTCTTTTCAGGGGGCAAACAAAGGGCATTCATGAAGCACCTCCATCGTATCCGGACACCAACCCCTGGACGTCCATACGCATGCACGATCATAGGTTAAATTTAAGTTCCGAATAGACAGGTTCGTAGTTAGCTTTGTTACATATGACCCCCAAATATCCACAGATTTGTTACACATAGACACGTCCCACTGTGTGCATTTCGGAATGATCACTGCCAACGTCATGAAGGTGGTTCTAGAACAACTACCCCCTGGACATCCACACCCGGATAACCACCCCAGTCAACTACTCTCTAGGACAACTACCCCTAGGGTAACCACCCTCTAGGACGACTCTCCCCCAGGAAAACTACCCCCCCCCCCCCGCGGACAACGAGTTGTCCATGGGTAGTTGACCTAGGGGGTAGTTGACTGGGGGTGGTTATCCGGGTGTGGATGTCCAGGGGGTAGTTGTTCTAGAATCACCTTCATGACGTTGGCAGTGATCATTCCGAAATACACACAGTGGGACGCGTCTATGTGTAAAAAAAACGCTAAAAAGCTAACTACATGTACGAACCTGTCTATTCTGAACTTAAATTTAACCTATGACCGTGCATGCGTACCACAAATATCTGTCTTTATTCGCTATGTTTCCACCAAACCACTTACGTAGTTGGAAGTTTGCTCTAATGACTTGTTCTCCATTCTCATCATTGACTCTTGCCTCGCACGAGTATACTCTAGAGAAACGATCCTCTACGGCGTCAAAGTGTAAGACTAGTCCAGAACTTTGGATACGCACTCCTTCCACAAGGTTTCTCACTGCGAATATCAAGAGAGAAATTAAAAGGATTGTATGACTTTTAAAGTCGGATTGGAACATCAAATGTTTATATACAACACTAATCATTATGAGGGGGCAATGGGCATAGTATTATGGTTCAATTAATTTCCCGGTACTATAAAAGGTATTATATTTTTGATCGATGAAATCCTGTTCAGTGATGGTCAACAAAGCATCATGTGACCAAACATAACATTGCTATGATGTAACCGTGACGTCAGCCATGGTATAGTGCACTATACTATGGCACTATACCATGGATGACGTCATTATGCTATCAATCAAGATCAATGTGCTATCGGTCGCGGTCGCGGAACTGTGCTGCTCTCACTGCACTCTTCACTACTTCAGTGACAGGAAACATTATTATCATTATTATTTATATGAAGGTTGGTTTGAAAAATATAAAAACAAATATATCATGCACTATATTAAGCCACGAGTGAAATTATGGATTCCTCGGCGACATAAATAGCACTATTGTCTTCGGGGCCACGCCCCACAGAAAATAATGCTATTCCTGCCACTTCTATCCATATTTTCAACTAGAGCCTCTCAGTGCATGGTATATTTGTTTATCATGATTTTGCATCAAACTTTAAAGACAAAGTTGAGTACCTGTTATGCGATTACAATCTCGAAGTTATTTTGGACGGTTAAAATGTTGTAAAAAGAAAGAAAATATTGTGCGGCATTAATTTTTGGATCATCAAAAATTATGACAGATTGACTAAAATCACAAACATTTAAAATCAATGACCACAGACATGGGTGCTTGGGACCACATATCATTTAGCATTAGACTCTGACCAAAAATTATTGTCAATTATTTCTAGTCATATTCGATGCATGAATACACTTCAAATCCAATCTTTTTTTTTTCATTGGACACTGCTTTATTGAGATATAAAACATTGATAAATGCTCCAAAACACCTTTTACACTTGAACAAGAACTTTCCTTAAAGAAACAAAACCAGACTTAGCATTTCTTTAAAAACTAAAACGCAATAATTATGGGAGTATGTCAGAGGCAACGGCGTCAATTCCTCCTCAGTAAATGTTGGCATAATAGACGAATTTATCACTTTACATCTGGACTTAATACTATAACCAAAACAACTTCAGGCACTATCAGTCTGTCACTGACTCCAAACCGACCACTTTGGGGTGTCATAATTAGGGGTAATTCAAATTTTTATTCGTCTACACTTGGTGTAGCGGGTGTCGGTCTGGTGAGGTGTCTGCAATACCCTCCATATTTGACGAACGTGTCGCTGCATGCCTGCATGGACCGAATGTCGGATCACCTGTGTGTGTTGTTACTAAACCCATCTAGTACTGTTTGAAATCAAAACATGTATTCTGATAAGGTATGTAGAGAGTAACATGTTACCTGGTCTGTTATTTACGAACCACTGAACAGACGCATCATCTCTGTTAGGGAAACACTCTAGGTCGACTACGCTACCTGCTGCAACAGTCAAAGTGCTAGGAGATCTAACTGTAAAGGCAAGTGCCTCACTGGGTCGACTCTCGTTGAACTGTCTCGCCACGTTCGGAGAATATGCAACTGTTACATTCTTAGAACGTAACCAATGAAGATATCTTGAGACGCTTGTGTAGAACCCGTATTCTCCCTCCTCAGCACACCCGACGCCCCAGCTTACAATACCCAGTTGATACCACCGTCCATCATCATGACGAAAAGCAAATGGACCCCCAGCATCACCAGTGCAGGTGTCCTGCTGCGCACTGTGGTAACCAGCACAGAACATGTTGTCAGTAAACTCTCCTTCATCTTCGTCAACACTCTCCTCGCAAGTTTGCCGATCAACAATAGGTAACTCCACCTCCTTCATAAACCGACTGGTTGAACTTAAAAGAGACTCTTGTCCCCATCCGGTCACGCGTCCGTTGATATTGGTCTCCATGATACGACTGACCAGAACCCCAGGAGCCAGGCATATAGGACGAATGTAAGGAGTGAACTCCCACAGTGGTGGGTCGATCCGTATCAGGGCAATGTCATTATCATAGTTTGTCATGTCATAATCCTCATGCACAATCATTTCCGCTGGCTGTCGACTCTTTTCTGACTCTTCTGTAAAGTCTGAATTATAATCACCGAAAATTAAATTCATGTTTTCCTTTTTAATCAAGTTTCCATGCCTGTCAAACATGCAATGCGCAGCAGTCAAAATCCACCTCTGGTCCAGGAGTGTCGCACCGCAGATGAAGGTCCATGGATCCCATGCATTCTCAATCCTGTATTCCCAGATTCGGACCATGTAGGGCGCTGAACCATGATTTGCTGTATTTCCTCCGACCACACGGCCTGAGCCTCTGCCTGGTTCGCTCTCATCGAAGCTGCTCCAGTTGATTGAAGATTCAGCGACGATATCTGGATCTGGGGCCTCGGTGTGAGTAACTACCACTGGGGAGGGTGTAGTTTGAGCTTTGCTCTCTTGCCAGAACGTAATCGTGCCGCAAACTAGAAATAAAACAACAACAAGAAAGTACTTGTGGTCATTTTACTTAGAGAGGTGATCATAAAGCTCTCTACAGCATATCAATATATGACATTTAATAAATAAGTAGCGAGTTATTCCCTTTGAGTGAACAAATACATATAATATATATACCTAATATTAGCTTTCCTTAACTATGTGTATAAGTTAATAATAGTAGAGGCTGGTAGTAGTAGTAGAAGTAGTATAGTAGTAGTAAAAATAGTATAAAAAATAGTAGAAGAAGCAGTAGTAGTACGCAAGCAGTAGCAGTAGTATTAGTACTGGTAGTAGTATAGCAGATGTAGTAGTAGTTAGTAATAGTAGTGGAAGTAGTAGTAGAAGCAGTGGTAGATCCAGGAATTTCCAAAAGGGAGGCCGAAACCAACGTGTGCGCTAGCCAACGGTCGCTCTTGAGTTCTAGCAATTCAGCTTATTTCATGTTTTTCTTCTTCTTCTTCTTCTTATTTAGTAGCGAGTTATTCCCATTGAGTGAACAAATATTTATATCATATAAACATACTATTAGCTTTCCTTAACCATGTATAAAAGTTAATAAAAGTAGGGGATGTTAGTAGTAGGAGAAATAGTACAAGTAGTAGTAGTAGTAGAGGGAGGAGAAGTAGTAGTAGCAGCAGTAAGCAGTGATAATAATAATAGCTCGTTCTTAGCACTTTTCAGGATCGAAGGCCCTCTCAAAGCGCTTTACATATATATTTATTATTCCCCCGGTCATCGGATTCAGGCTTACCTGCACACAATGTATGCACATTCTCCACTCACTGGGGAGCATTCCAGCCAGGCGTCATTTTTACAAGCGCACACTTGCTAATCTAAGCACATTAGCTTTCGCATCCTACCGGGTACCCATTAAACATCTGGTTGGAGAGTGGCAAATGTAGATCAATGTCTTGCCAAAGGACATTAGTGCCGCGGTGGGACTTGAACCGCGTAACTTGTGATCCACAGTCCGGTGACATATCCACTCGTCCACGACACCTCTACAGCGGTGGTAGAAATATAGCAGTATTAAAAATAGTAACAGAAGTAGTAGCAGAAGGATCGGTAGTAGTAGCAGCAGTACGTAAAGCAGTAGCAGTGGTATTAGTTCTAGTATTAGTACATGTATAAGCAGTAGTAGCAATAGTAGTAGTAGTAGTAGTAGTTAATAGTAGTAGTAGTAGTAGTAGTAGTAGTAGTAGTAGTAGAAGTAGAAGTAGTAGTAGTAGTAGTAGTAGTAGTAGTAGTAGTAGTGGTAATAGTAGTAGAAGTAGTAGAAGCATTAAGCAGTAGCGGTAGTAGTAGTATATCAGTAGAGGAATTATTACCAGAAGTAGTAGTAGAAGGATCGGGGGTGCTAGTAGAAGGTTCGCGGGGAGTAGTAGTAGTAGTTGTAGTAGTAGTAGTAGTAGCGGTAGTAGTAGTAGCAGCAGTAGTAGTAGTTAGTGTAGTAGAAGTAGTAGTAGTAGTAGTAGTAGTGGTAATAGTAGTAGAAGTAGTAGAAGCATTAAGCAGTAGCGGTAGTAGTAGTATATCAGTAGAGGAATTATTACCAGAAGTAGTAGTAGAAGGATCGGGGGTGCTAGTAGAAGGTTCGCGGGGAGTAGTAGTAGTAGTTGTAGTAGTAGTAGTAGTAGTAGCGGTAGTAGTAGTAGCAGCAGTAGTAGTAGTTAGTGTAGTAGAAGTAGTAGTAGAAGCAGTGGTGGATCCAGGCATTTCCAAAAGGGAGGCCAAAGCCAGCGTGTGCGATGGACAAGTCGCTCTCGAGTTTTAGCAATTCAGCTTATTTCATTTTTTTTATTATTTGTGATTTGTTTCTTTCTCTTTTTCTATCTCTCATTCTATCTACTTTCTTTCCTTTCGCCTTTTTTCCCATCGCTCTATCTCTTTCCCTATTCTCTCTTGTCAGGTCCCCACAAAAAGGGGAGGCCCGCGGCTGATTCGCCCCCCCCCCCATCCTCCACTGAGCAGTACTGTTATAGTTGAATAGTAGTAGTAGTAGTAGTAGTAGTAGTGATGGTAGTAGTCGAAGTATATGTATTAGGTTTCTACTACGAAGGGGCGTCGATTCCGGGGGCAGGGGGACACATCCACACCGGAAAATTTGAAAAGTGCATAAAGAAAATGTAAAGCAAATACTGACTAAAGACTGCAACGGTCTTTTAGGCTCTGGAAGGTCCAAGAGTGCAGCATTTAGACTAATAAAAATGCAAAAATCTTCTCGCTCGGTAGCTACGCCCTTCTCGCATAATATCCTTCAAAATGTACAAGTAAATACTGTAGAAAATCTGTACTCCGTTGGTATCACCGTGATACCCACTCGCCTCCTCCGTAACGTAAAACGTAAAATGCTTAAACCGGTCAATAGTCTTTTGAAAAAAGCCCTAGGGCACTCTTCACAAAACTATTGATCGGTTTTGGCATTTTACGATGCTTTACGGGAATGGCTCTAATCACGACTCCAATTTCGATCAATCAGATGACTGGATTAACATACTTTTTCTAAAAAAGTGTTGGGGTTGGAGCCCGAGCCCCCGAGCCCCGCCGCTCCGTGGGCCCTGACATGTTGGCTTCTAAAGAAGCATATTTTAACACATTTGTAAATCACTGGTATTGAATTAGAAATAAACCCCGGTCATGAAAAAGAAATTGGTGCCCCTGCTAACACGACTATGGGGAATGTTGACATGCATCAAAGGCGTTGATCCTAAGCCCTACCTGTAGCAATGTCAATCTGAGGTGGATCAGTCAAATAAAGCCAGGCATGTACTCGACCCTTGGTTCGTCCGAACTGGTCACGGGCAACGCAGGTGTACTTCCCTTCATTTTCCTCCCTTATGTTTATCAGGTAGAGGTATCCTCGGCGCTGCCAGATTGAAGAATCATATAAATAGAACCACTTGAATCTATGAAATACATATTATGTATAGGCCTAACTAAATTCATGAGAGAAAAAGGAGCCCAAGAGCACAATCATAGCAATTTTATATTTTGTTGTATACAATATTTGTTTAATTGATGAACATAAAAACATTTTGTCGTAAACTTAATAAACATATTTAGAATTTTTCTTGACAACATATTGTGTTGGACTTGAACTTGCTTCCTCTCATTCTTTCAAAAGTGACGTGTGTTCATGGATAAAGGAAACTTTTCTCGTTAACGGGGGACAATGCATCAAATATCCTCCAAATACGTCCAACTCCCTGACTGGCATAATCATGGTGTTCGCGGGAGCTTTCAGTTTTGAGAATATGCCTTATATCCAAGAAACAAATAATAAGAAAAAAACAGAACAGTTCCTATAAATCGCATTATATTTTGGAAAGGGGTCTCAATAGCTAAGGAAAAGTAAGAAAGAGATGAAACAGTTAGAAAAACACTTTTCATCAATTAATCTGGCTCATGAACGATAGAATTAGAAGAAATTTTCTTTGAATATTAATACAAATATAAAATCAATGTTCTTACCTCGAACAAGCACATAATTAAATTTCTTATCTTAATCTTTCATATGAAAGTAATTCCACTTCGAAATATTATATGGGCCATCTACAAAACCTATTGAATTTTTGATATTCCAGTGTACAACTGCCCTTAATTTAAAAAATTAGTAACTCACGATAAGAAGGTTTCCTTGCTCCAGCGGTTGCCCATCCTTCTCCCAGATGACACTCCATGTGCTTACTTTGGGAGAGCACTGGAACTGATGATCGTCACTGATATTGACATACGCATTCACGGGAACGATTCCGAAGTAGCTTCGGGGATTGAAAGCTGTCAGCAATGTAAATGAAAGCAAGGAATGAAATGAAATGAATAAACAATGGCGTATCGAGACATTGGCGTCGGGTTTCGGAGGAGGGGGGGGGGGGGGGTCGGAAAGGGTCCAAAACCAATGATGATCCATGTATTCCAGCAAGAAAATTATTTTTCCCGACCTTGTTCCGTGTGAAAGGGTGGAGTTTCTATTGCGACAGACGTTATCATTGTGTATGTATTATATAGAAGTAACTGTGATCATTCTTTTTTCTTCTTCCTAATTTGAAGTTGGTCTCGGGTGGCCCCTTCAAATGCACGTGTGTGAAGGAGGTAGAGATGAGAAACTTCATACGATTCACTTCTTTTTGTATGAACAATAATCTTAATTCCTAGTATAGACAAACCAATTCTAAGACAATCTTTTCTATCAGCAACGATATTTGAGAAGAAGGAACTTACTTATATTGGCCTCAGATCTTATGCATTCCCTTTCTCCGGAGAATACAACGCATGCGTATTGTCCTTCGTGTCGTGCATTGAAGCTTGGAATGAAAAGCTGGTTGGGCTGGTCGACGAATATACCGTTTACAGTACCTTAGGGCAAATTTGATAGAAACCAACCACGTTATGTTTTTTTTATGGTCTCTTGTTACTTTGAATATGTATTGCTATGTAACATCTTTACCAGATTGGCAGGAAAGCAAGATAAACACATAATACCTACAACGTAGTCACGCCGCCAAACCGACATCATGCCGACTCTTGATATCCCAAATGACACTAAATTGTCTTTAAAGGTAAAGACCAGTTTTGGAAACGCCCCCCTCTCAAAAAAAATGAAATGAAAGCTTATTACCAATCATGTGAAAGAATATGTTTTTACTAATACATGATCATACAAAATTTGCTAAGAAACCGCCTACTAATTGATACATTTGGTAAATTATTATATCTATTTGGACCTGATAGATATAACGCATGTGCGCGCACGTGTGGGGGTAGTCCCATATACATCTTTCTGTGTACAGTGCTTGTAACTTTATGAAGACTGGGCCAAATTTCTTATCATTTTGATGATTCCAGAACCTTGCAATACACACCAATACTTATATGCTAGATCACCTAGATGATCAACCTTTTCTGATCGATTCTACAACGTTTCTTTCACAATGCAATCGCATGACCATAACTGGTCCTTATCTTTAAAATATTTTTTATTCGTGAAAATACATAGCGGTTTGTATTATCTTGTTTCTACAAAGTTTTCGTTAATTTCATAATGCATAAAGAAATCGTCTGTACAGAGTCAGAAGGGCATTTGCTCTGTGTAACAGTGTATGAAATAACGCCCTTCTGGCTCCAAACAGACGAAATGATTTTCAATTAGTTTCAAACCCGGCACCCCTAGAAATGTTGAAAAAAAAGCTGCACTAGACCACGACACCTTTACATATATCTCATGGGTGTGTGAGGAAAGTGTGTATGTGTGTATAGGAATTACCTGTCGGTGTACAAATATCTGGGAATATTATAGTTACAATTGTTCCTCCCCCTTTTTGAAATGTTCTCGGGCTTTCACTGGTCTGCTTCTCTCTCTCTCTCTCTCTCTCTCTCTCTCTTGTAGGGGTGTTTTTCTTCTTCATTCTCAAATATTCGAACTTACAAAACAGTATTTGCAATAATATTTTCGTTCGATTTATTTCTCTCCAGTTTATTTCGTCGGCTTCCCACAATAAGGCTATAACTGTCACGGAAAATACATGGCTCTTACTCTTAGAGACTTTTTGTGGACTTCTTGTAGACAGCCGACGATTTACTTTGTAATCACTTTTTTGAAAGCAAATGAAGTCTCCGGATTACCGTCTTGTACCATATTACTAAACTTTTTTTTTTTAATCGGTTTTGGATGATGTCCCTACCTGAATCCAACCTTTGCCCATCTTTGAACCATGTCAAGGTCGCATCTTGGTCGCTGACCTGGCACATCAGCTCTATAAGATCTCCTTCAGCTACTTCTAAATTTCTAGGTTCTGTACGGAAAACCAGGTCGGGATTACAAGGTGAAGGGGCCCAATGAAGAAACCCAATGTCTGCAGAGGATAGATTATCAGAAGTAGGTGAGTTGTTAAGCAATATTAGGATTATCACAATCATGCAAATATGATTCATTTTTTTCAGCCATTAACGTTTTTTCCTTCAGCCAAATCTGTATAAATCCAAGGCATTGCACTTGTATTTAATGTCGATGTATCATTCAAGATATGACATTAAAAAGATGTCTCATAACCGCGAAGCGATGACAGAGAAACCAGACAGTTCATTAATGCAATTATCTTTGTTTTGTTTCGGTTTGCCAGAAGTTCACATAGTCACTGACACTGCATGCAAACCGTCGTCACGTAAATCTTTGAAATTGAGGTCGCTATCTATGATTAGGGATTGAAAAACTAACCCCGTTCACAGCGTATGGGACTCCCAATCCATTCACCATGCACGTCACACACTCTCCTGTCATCTCCTCCAGTCTTCGTGTATCCTGCCATGCAGGAATATGTGCACATCTTGCCGGTGTTGTACGGAGGAGAGCACGGTCCAAGGAGAACCTGCGGTGGTGTTTCAAGTCGACGACACTGAACAGCTGTGGAGAAAACGATGAAATCAAAATTAAACTGTGCTTGAATTTGTCACTTGACAAATTAGGTGATACGCATTCTAATTTACATAATGAAGAATGCATTATGTACGTATTATAGAGTACCGAAGCTGTGACATAAAAATCTATTTTTATAATTTCTCATTTTTGTCTTTATTTTCCAAAAGAGCATCAAAAATATTGTACGAATGTCGAAAACCAATTGAATATGCTAAGTATTGGCTGAGATATGACCATCTGAATAAATAGATGTCCTATAGAAACTCAGTGTTGTATTGCTCTGGCTTGTAATGGGGACTTTTAGATTTGCGTGGACTGATACGTGTGGCGTCCATTCAAGGCAGTGCATTAAAAGGACGTCGATCGTAGCAATCCACGTTGTGGTTGTGCAAATCTAAAAGTTGGAACTTTACGGCAGTCGGCCGGACACCGGCCGAAAATTCCCAAAATGTCTGTTTTTACTCGCCGTACGGGCCACGAAGTGTATATGTGAAAGCCATATAAGGGTGCCGGCCAGTAAGCTTACGGACTCCGTCCGATGAGCAAGTGCATATACTGGCTCCCGGAGGACGGCCGGGGTCGTCAAGGCGGCCGGCTGGGTGCCGTGCGGGTCTGAACTTTGTGTCCTCTGACATCCGTGCCTCCTTGAGATTTGACAGAAAAATCGTGGGACCCTGTCCGAGCACCGTCCGGAGCCCGCACGGTGCCCACAGGCTCTTTACTGGCCTTCTACGGCCTTACGATCAGATAAAAACGCCGGGAGAATTAAGAGCAGCCAACTCAGTACCACGGCGCCCGTACGGCTGGTGAAAAATGTCCCGGCTGAAAACTCCCCAAAAGTCTGTTTTTACTCGCCTTTCGGGCCACTGAGTGTATATGCCCCATTAACATTGTGCTCGATTTTGGTGAACACAATCTTGACGGTATAGCATCTACATTGAATTTATACGAACATGACAATGACGTATTACGTAATCCAAACATGAATAGTTGAATACTGAATAATTTCTTTAAAAATGTTTTATTCGTGATTTACATACACCACAGAGAATATATCGAAAGTAATTGGGATCGTCTTGGTTGTGTATGACAGGCGCGGATCCAGGATTTCTTAGGGGGGGGGGGGGGGCCCCACTTTTTTTTTTGGTCCGAAAAAAAATCGTAACGACTTAGCCAGCCGCTAAATAAGCGGGGGGGGGGGGGGGAGAGGAGAAAAAAAATCACAGAAAAGGGGGGGGGGGGGGTTGCTCCAAAATACACACATAAAAAAACCGAAGGGGGGAGGGTCAACCCCCTAACCCCCTCCCCCCCCCCCCTTTCCGTACATGCCTACTCGTCTGAAAATAGTTTTTCCCCTCCCGCGCGAAGCGCGGAAGCTTTTACGTTTCATTAAATCATCTGAAAAGAAGACGATTCGTTGTACAGTTTTTAACTCTTAATCCTCGTCTTAATTCATCCCCCTCTCCCGCGCAAAGCTCGGAAGCTTTTACGTTTCATTAAATCATTAGAGAAAGAAGACGATTCGTTGTACCGTTCTCGACTCTTAATCCTCATCTGAATTCAGTTTTCCCCTCCTCCCTCCCGCGCGAAGCGCGGAAGCTTCTACGTTTCATTAAATCATTAGAGAAAGAAGACGATTCGTTGTACCGTTCTCGAAAATAATCCTCGTCTGAATACAGCTTTTACGTTTCATTTAATTATTAGAGAAAGAAGACGATTCGTTGTACCGTTCTTGACTCTTAATCCTTGTCTAAATCAATTTCCCCCCCCCCTTCCGCGCGAAGCGCGGCAGCTTCGACGTTTCATTAAATTATTATAGAAAGAAGACGATTTGTTGTACCGTTCCTGAAAATTATCCTCGTCTGAATTAAGTTCCCCCTGCTCTCCCCCGCGCGTAACGCGGAAGCTTTGACGTTTCATTAATTCATTAGAGAAATAAGACGATTCGTTGTACCGTTCTCGACTCTTAATCCTTGTCTGAATTTCAAATATGTTCTTTGTCTATTCCCTTTTCTTCCTACGTCCTCTTCCTTTACACTCCTCTCTTTTTTGGCCGGCGTTTATTGGGGGACCACCCCACCGCCCCCCTGGCTACGCGCCTACTGTCAGATGAACATAATTATGTTGATACCTTGTCCGCCCCGGAAGCTCAGGGGTTTAAGGTTTTAATTTACGGTCAGATTAGCATTTAGGGCTCCGCCTTAGCGCCCTTGACGGGGTCCAGGGGGCATAGCCCCGGAAGTTCAGGAGTTTAGGCATTTAATTACGGTCAGATGAACATTATTTTGATACCTAATTGTTACAATGGCAGGTCACTAATTGGCTTGGGGTTCAGGGGCCTGAGCCCTGGAATCTCAAGGGTTTTAGGCACTCAATTACGGTCAGATGAGTATCGAGGGGCCTGCCTAAGGGCTCTTGGTTGGGTCCAGGGGGCAGATCCCCCAGAAGCTCAGGGGTTTTAGGCGTTTAATTACGGTCAGATGAGCATTTTTGATACCTTATTATTTGTGACACTAACAGGACACTATGTGGCGTGGGGTCCAGGGGGCAGAGCCCCCAGAAATCAGGGGTTTTAGGCATTAAATGACCGTCATATGAGCATCTAAGGGCCCGCTTTAGGGCCCTAGGTGGAATCCAGGGGACAGAGCACTTAGGATTTTAGGCATTAATTTTAATCGTGGTCAGATGAGCATATTTTGATACCCCATTATAATGTGACACTGGCAGTTAACTATTTTTTCTTTCTCGCTCTCTTTCTTTCTATTTCTCTTTAATATACTTTTTAAAGAAAGTGTGGGGGAGGGGCTCGAGGATCCCGATCCCCGCCGTTCCGCGGGCACTGATATGTAGGCATCTCAAGAAGCATTTTCTTGCCTGGCTGTAAATTTAGGAATTTGTCATTTTCCAACAAACGCATGAAGTGAGGAAAATTATCTCATTTCAGCATTATTTGTTAACCCCCGTTATGGAATTATAAATAAACCACGTTTGAATTCTATTTCTCCAACCCCCCCCCCTCCCCTATCAGTATGCCAGTGTCCACCCCCCTCCGATCTACACCTTGTTGGCGGGAAAATTGCAACTGATATCCCCCTTCTTTTCTTTTCTTCTTCCTATTTTGTCATTCCCTTATATCTCCTCTTTATCTTTCTTCTTTCCCTTTCCTTCCTTCTCTTTTATTTTTTTATTGGGGGGGGGGGGGAGGGGGAGGTAAGCCTCCCCCGATCTCCTTCTTCCCTCTTTTCTTTTCTTCTTCCTCTTCTTTTTTTCCCTTTCTCTCCTCTTTCCCTTCTTTCCCTTCTCTCTCTCTCCTTTTTTTTTTTTTTTTTTTTTGCGGGGGGGGGGGGGGAGGGTGGGGGGGCCAAGGCACGCTCGCCCCCCCCCCCGCTGGATCCGCGCCTGATGTATGATATGAAAATATGACAAAAATGATCTACAAAATGAGATGGTAGAAAGCAGTACAAACTTCAAAGCATTATTTCAATAATTGTGTAAAACACAAGTGCTCTAATATGCCGATATGGATCAAACATGGATAACTTACCCATGCAAATTCTGCTGACGTCAAGGTCCCATGTCCCGGATGCTTGGCAGATGATGGCATCCGAAGAAGGGGAAAAACCTGGATGACACTGGACATCACAAAATTGTCCTGGCCGCGGGTCGCATGATTCGTCAATAAAACCATTGTGAAAGACCCGTGGACATTCAGTAACTTGATCTGTGGGAATTAACGGAGGGATGACAGAATACGCAATGAATGTCTACCGACTTTAGCCATTTAAACATTCTCTTTTTTTCTCGCCTGATGTCTGTGTGCAAATCAGTTGGCAGGTCGGGTCGCATGTTTGTGATTCACAGGACATTCTGCAACCGTTAGTAGGCTACTATATCAGGAAGCCTGTGAATACACGGTATATCGAGCATATATTCAATTTTCCGCATGTAAAAAAGCGCACTGTAAAGAAACAGACAAATGACAAGATGAGCCAAGGAGAAAAAGACAACAATAACAGATATTAGCTTCACACATTCTCCAGAATCTGCTCACTTCTCAGTTTGCTTATATCCACAAGGGATTGTGATCAAGGCGCCTGAACTTTACCATGACTTTAGCTAGTCTAGCGATATAACGGTGCTCTCAAAATTCAAGAAACCCTTTCCTACTAACTTACCATTTGCTCGACATGGAAAAAAGAGCATTAAGGATCAAAGTAGCCAATTTCAAGAGCATTAAAAAACGAATGAAGAGTGTATTAATAATAATAATAGCTAATTATCATGAAGCGCTTTTCAGGACCGAAGGTCCTCTCAAAGCCCCCTTTGCAGATATATTTATATTTTACGCGGATTCACTCCCGTATATTTGGCAAAATCCAACTTGAAGCAGGATCTTTGCATTCTTGGCAAGGGCATTTTTTGGAGGGCCGGGATATGAGAGCCTTGGGGTTTCTGGCATACATGTACTACATGTGCCTCTCTCAAATCAATTATAATGAAGGAAATAGGGGGATTCGGCCCCTCAAACCTCCTCTTGAACCGCTACTAATTACCTGAGACACACGTTGTTTCATCATAATCAAATTGGAATCCATCTGCGCATGTGCAGTTTCGATCAAAGCCGACTGGAAGGCAAAGTCCTGTGCAGCCTCCGTTGTCAATTGAGCACTGGTTGTCACCTGGAAGAGAGAAGATTGAAAAAAAACATTGCGCTTAGTACAATCTATCCTCTACACAATAGACTGTAACTACAGCATTTTGTGAACTTCCATTCTCAATCTCACTTATGATCGGCATGGTGGCAGTGGAAAGGTCTGAAACGCTCCGTCACTGTTTTCGGATGACTTGTGCAATTTAGCGTCATCTTTGAGAAATAAATTATGATTTTGAGTTGTCACTCTAACTAGAAAAAATAACAGCAAGCCCGTATAAGACTTACTTTTAAGTCCGAATGTTCTATGTTTAAGTCCAAGAATATTTGAACCGGCACAAAACTTGTGTATTTAAAACAAGACCATAATTAGACTTACAATTTAAGTGCAAGAAAGAGTACGGAAATTTCTTTTCATTTTGTTAAACGTAAACCGTAGTAGATTGCTATTAAGCATGTGCTGTTTAAAAATCTCTCCCAAAATTGTTTAAGTTCTATGTTTAAGTCCAAGAAGGTTTTGAACCGGCACAAAGCTTGTGTGTTTAAAACGAGACATTATTAGACTTAAAATTGTAAAATCCCTAAAAGTATTTAAAATTCAAGTATAATGGATTTCATTTTAAGTCCAATACGATTTACTTCGCGCATGCATGATAACATCTACAAATAATCTGATTGGTGCAACAACAAACAAACAAATTCAAAGATTTATTTGCAGAAGTCAATTTCGTTAACATTTTTAATCGTATATTTAGTTAAATACATTTCAAGGATCAAAATATGTTTTAAGTCTTATTAAGAAGGGTTTAAAACTTAAGTGCTAGAAACGAAGAGAGTACTGAACTTTTTTTCTTCATTTTTTTTAAACGTAAACCTTAATAGAGTGCTATTTAGCATGTTTTGTTTAAAAAACCTCTCCCCAAATGGTAAAATAACCATTCACCCGATTTTTGTATTCAATTTAGATCTTGCTGTTACTCTATCTGAGTACATTATAAGGAGCTCCATCATGTTCATCACTCCCCATCTTGTCTTGTCTATTTTAGGTGAAGCAGGATTTAGAAAGATCTACTTTAAGTAAATAATGGAAGGACAAAAAATGAGAGTAGTTATACCTGATGGCAGAGTATCGTCGGACACCATGTATATTCCATTTGGTCTGAGGTAATCACTGGGTCCTACTGTCGCGATACCGCTACCAGTATCTTTGTCCATCTTGAGGACACTCTGCTCTGTCCAGTCTGTCCAGTAAAGAAACTGACCACGTACAGCCACGTCATAGGCATGGACGTTACGTCCAAACGTAAAGAGAAGACGGCGGTCACGACCGTTAAAATCAGCCGTCTCCAGTCGCTCAAGACCAGCGTCGCACCAGTATAGCCGATTACCTGACAAAGAGGCCGTTCATTCAAGAGAAAATCATGTTGGGACATATAGTAGACCGACAGCCTACGAGACCGACATGTTCGTGGTAGTGAATCTTTATGAAAGCTGTCAGAAGGTCCACAATAACACTACTATGTCAGTCTCGTGGGCTATCGTCTCGTGGAATGTAGCTACAAAGTGATGTTACAGGAACGAGGGGAAGTTCGTAACTCATCTTTTCTCTCATCAATCATGTCAATACATAATTCTTTCGTCACCAACTTTAACAAATGTTTTATGGATGTCTCAAAAAGTTAAAGGGCATTGCCTATACGAAGTTTTTTTTTCTTCTTCCAGATTTCAGATTTCTTGAAAAAGAGCATTTCGGAGGTTGTGTGTTTATTGTTATTATGTTCTAGATACGATTGTTCGTAATTAAGTTTCAGAAGAGTTTCAAATGCGAAGATAATATGAAAGACAATAGTGCTGTACCATTGCATTACAATTTTAATAATGACGAGTTACATCAATTAATATAATTTACGCCATTGAATAAGTTTATTAATAGTGGATGCGGGATTATGGTTTTAGAATATATACTATTATTTAAAAACTAAGTTTGTTTTTTAATGGACCTGAAATGTAAATTATAATTTTTTAATCTATGGATTCCAAACAAAGTTTGCGAGTAGTAACGAATACCAATTTACTCTATTAACTGAAATGTTAAAGCATCATTTAAAAGGACCGAGGAGTGACCACTTTCTCAAAATGTCAAACTAACAATTTTAATTTGCTAGATTCCATCTTTATCGTGTAGGATCCAGTAATCTACCATTTGGAAAAGAAAAAAAAGGGAACAACCCTCGGACATTTAAAATGGCTATTTAACATATTGGTTTTTAGAGTGTTCTTTAAAAAATGATAAGTTGGCGTTCGTCATCGTTAATTTGAAGATGTCCTTACCATCATAGTCGATCGTGAGTCCGTTTGGCCATACCAGTGATCCAGACACAATTATTGATCGCTCTGTTCCGTCCATGAAAGCTCGTTCAATGACAGCATTGTCACCACAGTCTGTCCAAAACATTGTCCTGGTTTTTAGATGAGACAATGTTTTAGAGACTATCGACATTTGACATGGCACATACATATGGATAACACTTCCAAGTTCAAAGATGAAATTAAAAGACATACTCTTCTACCGTCTATTATGTCGTCGAACTTTAATGGGATGAAGGCGGCATACGCCCCACCCCTTAAATGCTCATGAAAAGAAAATCAAGTGGGTTTACTCAAACAGAGGTTTCTAGACAAACTGCCCCTCCCCCAGTCCCACCATGTTTCCCAGTCATAAGAGAACTCCACCTCTCGTTTATCTACATCTCAATACACCACTTCAAAAGGGTGGATTGTTTTCAATGATGAAGGCTTTTTAAAATATAAATTATGTAAGTAATACCAAATATCTTAAGCTCATACTCAGCATCAGAGTATTATGTAATATTATTATTATTATCTCCCAGTCTCTTAACACCCAGGATAGTGTATTACCCTTCCACAGGATGCAACACAAGTGCTCTAGGCTTGTCTAAGCCTCGAATCAGTATCTTCCTGTTTGATCCGTCCAGGTGAGATACAGAGATGCCATGGGTGCCAAAGTCTGTCCAGTACACAAGCCTGGAAATGGAGTCTACCGCAATGCCATCGGGGCCTGAGAGAAATAGAGAGCATTTTATATATTTAGCTAAATGATGTTAGCATCAAGGGTGTCGATTTGTATCCGTGGTTGGGGGGGGGGGGCTGATAGGTGCCAAAATATTTTCGGCAATGGATCAAAGCAACCAAGAGGTAGAAGCGTGTGGCAGGTTGCACCCCCTCCCCCGCGAAGCGCGGAAGCTTTGGCGTTACATTATATTATTAGAGAAAGAAGACGATTCGCTGGACTATTCTCGACTCTTAGCCCTTGTCTGAATTCAGTTTTCCCCACCCTCCTGCGCGAAGCTCGGAAGCTTTGAAGTTTCATTAGATTATTAAAGAAAGAAGACGATTCGATGTACCATTCTCGACTCTTAATCCTTGTTTGAATCAAGTTCCCCTTCCTCCGCGCGTAGCGCGGAAGCTCTGATGTTTCATTAGATTATTAAAGAAAGAAGACGATTCGATGTACCATTCTCGACTCTTAATCCTTGTCTCAATTCAGTCCCCCCCCCCCCCCTCCCGCGCGAAGCGCGGACGCTTTGGCGTTTCATTAAATTATTAGAGAAAGAAGACGATTCGTTGTACTTTTCTCGACTCAAAATCCTTGTCTGAATTCAGTTTTCCCGCTCCCGCGCAAAGCGCGTAAGCTGTCTCCTTGTCTCCGATCTCATCACGAATTCGTCACAGAGTTCATCTATGTTTATACTGTCCAGGATTGTCTGATGTGCATTGCAGATTGCTATTTTTGCGCTTCGCGCTTAACATTTAGCTCGATGCTTTTTAACGCTGTGTCTTTGCATTTGGCGCACTGCTTTTTTATGATACTGTTGATTGAACAAATTGAATAAATTCATCAATTTCTGATGAAGCCGTATGAGCGAGAATTCAATTTATTCTTAACTCATATACGGTTGTCTTATTTACTTCGTATATATGTATGTAATATGAAAATGAGATAGCAAAATATGTGTGTTGATGGTCATCTTGCGAGTAATAACCATTAACTACTCTCATTGGGCTCTTATCATTAATTTTTCTCTTGATTTTTTTTTTATGGTGAATTATTGGAGGGATGATTGTACAGGCCATCCCCCCACCTGAAATATTTGGAGGATATATCCCCCCCATCCCCTCCGGGATCGACACCGATGGTTATCATTTTTAAAAATATTTTTATACCGCAGTTATATGAACGAGACCGACACCAGCCAGTAAAAATAATTACGTTACCCCGAATGGTCAAGAATCGTTCGGTTTGGAGTCAGTGTGGAATCGGTTTGGCACTGTGACTAAAGTATTAATACGACACTAAAAGATTTGTTCCTTATTGGTCATATTCGAATGCATGAACTGAATGACATTGTACTTGGCCACGTACCATGTCACGAATATAGAGTCATATAGCGAAGCCGAATAGTTTCGAAACTAAACCCTACACGTCATTCGTAATACAAATAAATGTCTAATTAAAAATGTATTACATTATACGTGGAAACTGTTTATTATGGGATGTATGCATATGCTGGAAATTGGGTTATAGGCCTATATGTTTTCTTCAGCTTGCACAGATAACCCTGACAGAATCAAACCCGTACTCCTTAATTACCCCTGCCGTTAACACTTTTATGTGCTCTTTATTACTATTTCGTCATTTTACATGAATATCATCCCGTCAAACTGGTTTCACACCATAGATCTGTTGACTTGATATACATGTAACTATGCTATATTCGACACATAGAAGTCTCCTAGTCGAGTAGTGTAAGCACTTGACTTGAAATTCATAGGTCGTGGTTCGATCCCCGACACGGCAATAATGTCCTTTGGCAAGGCATAAATCTACATTTGCCACACTCGACCCAGGTGAGGTAAATGAAATGGGTACCTGGCAGGAATTAATTCCTTGAAATGCTAGAGCGCTGTAATGGCAGCTAGGCTAAAGCGCCTCGGAATATAATTTCTAGATGGACTGAGCTATATAAATGCCTTTTAATATTATTATTATATATAAGTTAAATTAAATTAATCTTTTTAGTTCAACATAAGTCATTAAAATCAAATTGAAGAACGGTAAAGTCAAGGGTGTCGATTTGTATTCGTGGTTGGGGGGATGATAGGTGCCAAATTTTTTTCGCAATGGATCAAAGCAACAAAGAGGTAGAAGCGTGTGGCAAGTTGCACCCCACCCTTGTTTGAATCAAGTTCCGGCCCTTCCTCCGCGCGTAGCGCGGAAGCTCTGATGTTTCATTAGATTATTAAAGAAAGAAGACGATTCGATGTACCATTCTCAACTCTTAAACCTTGTTTCAATCAAGTTCCCCTTCCTCCGCGCGTAGCGCGGAAGCTCTGACGTTTCATTAAATTATTAAAGAAAGTAAACGATTCGATGTACCATTCTTGACTCTTAATCCTTAACGTTCGAATCAAGTTCCCCTTCCCCCCGCGCGTAGCGCGGAAGCTCTGACGTTTCATTAGATTATTAAAGAAAGAAGACGATTCTATGTAACATTCTCGACTCTTAATCCTTGTCTGAATTCATCTTCGCCCATTCCTGCGCGAAGCGCGGAAGCTTTCACATTTTATTACATTATTAGAGAAAGAAGACGATTTGTTGTTTCGTGTCCTTCATGAATTGAGTTTCCCCCCTACCGCGCGAAGCGCGGAAGCTTGAACGTTTCAATAAATTATTACTCTTAATCCTTGTCTGTATTCATTTTCGCCCATTCCGCGCGTAGCGCGGAAGCTTTCACGTTTCATTAAATTATTAGTTAAAGAAGACGATTCGTTGTATCGTGTACTTTGACGTTTCATTTGGTTATTACTCTTAATCAAAGTCTGAATTCAGTTGCCCCCCTAACAGCTTTGCCCTTTTCACTAAATTATTAGAGAAAGAAGACGATTCGTTGTACTGTTCTCTATATTAATCCTTGTCTGAATTCAGTTTCCCCACTGAAAATAAGTTGTGACATAATAATCTTTCTCCAAAAATAAAAAATGTTTTAGGAAATATCAGGAAATAAAATTAGTGAAAAAAATAAAAATAAAGATACAATGACGTGAATTTTAAAAAGGGTGAACGGAAACAACGTAACAACTAGTGAACTATTTTATAAGTCATACTAATGTCCGAAAATCTTTCTCCTTATCTCCGATCTCATCACGAAATCGTCACAGGGTTCATCTATGTTTACACTGTCCAGGATTGTCTGATGTGCATTGCTCGTTGCTTTTTGACGCTGCGTCTTTGCATTTGGCGCACTGCATTTCTATGATGCTGTTGATTGAACAAATTGAATTAATTTATCAATTCCTGATGAAGCCGTATGAGCGAGAATTCAATTTATTCTTGTCTCATATACAGTTGTCTTATTTACTTCGTATATATGTATGTATTATGAAAATGAGATAGCAAAATGTGTATATTGATGGTCATCTTGCGAGTAATAACCATTAACTACTTTCATCGGGCTCTCATCATTAATTTGTCTCTTCATTTTTTTAAATTTTTTATGGTGAATTATTGGGGGGGGGGGATGATTGTACAGGCCATCCCCCCCACCTGAAATATTGGGGGGGATATATCCCCCAATCCCCCCCCCCCCGGGATCGACACCCATGGGTAAAGTATGTCCATACAAACTAATCATGACAAAAGACATCAAAATATTACGGCAAAAACATAAACCTGGAATGAATAACGGTACATACTATCTATGAAATTACATGTAAATTTGAAGGGGTTAATACAGATGCAAGGCCTATCTAGGGCTAACCAACTGGGAGATTGTGATATAGGAGAAAAACAAACTTACCTTCAATGCCATCCCTAGCAATGACCTGGTAGTCGTTGCCGTCCAACGAGGCACGGCTGAGTGTCTTGGAAGTTACGTCAGTCCAGTAGACCTTCCTGTCTATGGGATCAAAGCTCACCGCTACAGGGTTCTGAATGCTTGGAAGGAACAGGGATTTGGGTTCGAAGGTGGTGGACTGCATATCGACCTGAAAGATGGCCCGTCGGTAGGTGTCCGTGACCAGAAAGAAGTTGTCTCGGACAAGGTCTACAAAAAACGACATATAAAAATCATTATGACAGTAGAAATATGGGAAGTAAATATATACAGAATGTTTAAAGGGGAATTAACCTCAAACTACATGTTAATTTCAGTTTGTAAGCCATTTAAAACACTATCTGAAAAATATAGTACATCATACATTTGACGAAAGGGAGGACGTAACTCTTCTTCAGAATCCTTAGTCTTTCGCGGCTATCAGAATTTTCAGAACGTTTCCATCGTGTCTTTGCGCACGGCCCTTTCTGTGACGTATCGCATGGATTCGACCGATATTGCGTACGTAAGTTTCCCTGCTGTAAACTGTAAAATGATCACTGCAGATCACATCGTTTTTCCTGTCTACCTGTACTTTTTGTCCAGAAATTTCTCCACCGTCAGAGCTGTACCTATATAGCTTGAATATTTCATTCCGATTGTGATGGTTTGGAAACCAATGAAACGATTTCTCCTTGGTTTTCGAGGAACAATTATCACTACCAAACACTTGGAAGTACACCATGTTTGACGTGTTTCGCTTATAACGCGCGCACTGCGCGCTACATCAGTTCTCCTTGCGATACGTCACAACCCGGAAGATTTTAAGGGAAATTTTGACAAAATGGTAGCTTCCGTGGGGAGCAGACGATGTCTTACATATGGCGAAATAGGGTCACTTTATTGTACTTGCAAGACGATATTATTTGGCCTACAGCAATGTTTTTTATAACAAATGAGAAACGTTGTTTTACTCTCTGTGTCACGATAATGTTTCATATTCGAGAGGTTAATTCCCCTTTAACAGTAAGCTCTAGAACATCACAGGTGTGTACTTTTAATATCACATAGCTGGTGAAATCAGATACATATGTTGGGGACGGGCGTACCCTATCTGTGCCTACTCTTAAAATAGAAAACATTTTGGAAAGAATTATATAACTATGTATACAACTCTTATTCTATCGACTTGAAAACACATCCTTTCTATTTGGTGCAAGGTGAACAATTCAATGGGAAATCAAAATGAAATAGGGATAGGCAAAGTTTTATTGGGTAAATGATGTTTTGATTTTATGAGCACCCTAAAAGCAATTCTTCATAATGCAAAGAAATCTGCAAAGAAAGGTTGGGCAATATTTACTTGACACACAAGAGTTTCCATTGTCAGCCAAGTAGAACCCGAGAGTGCAAACACATACGAATCCTTGTCGACTAGAAGATGAGCTGAGACACAGCTGATCACATCCTCCGTTCTGGTAACGACATGGATCTTAGAAGAAAAATTTAAGAGGAATAAATGAGACGCAATATTCTACATGAAAAGTCATGTATCTATACCATTTTCTGAAATCGAACGTAGGCCTAGAATGTATTATATGCTTTGTAGTATATACAAATCTTATATTTGGTCGGTAAGGTATCCCGCCCCCCCCCCACTCTGTGTTATTTAGGATACGCATATGCTCATTCCCTATTTTTGAAAGCACCCCCTATCTGAGGAGTGCCAACATTTCCGAACCCCCTTTCACGGGCTTTTTGCGGGCTTTTCCTGCCTTGGAGACCCCCCTAAATCATGAAAAATGCTCAATGAACCCCCCTAAATTCGGAATAATTTCTCAGGAGTCCAAAGAAATGAGAGGAAAAAAGAAAGAACACCCTCTTTTTAAAGAAATCTCCGGGTGAAAAGTTAATATACCATTTTTTTTTTTACAAATCTCGGGCCAGACTTTGTCGCACGAAAAGTGCCCCTTTACCGGACATTTTGGTAACACGCATGGGGTCATTCCGACACCGGAGGGGGGGGGGGCCGGGTAAGGTATGAGACTTGTTTAGCTGCCTTACGATGCATGATCTTCTGACGGGTGTCCGCGTAAGTTGTAATGCCATACACCTGCTCCCCTTGGTTATGATACACTAGTTCTATTTCTCCAGTGTGGCGGTTGCTTGCGTAGATACCATTGTTCCCTCCATCCTCCGTCCATAGAATGTAGTCCTTCATACAAAAATAGATAATACCTTCATGAATTGGCTGATTCATAAGGGACTCTGCCCCCTCTCTATATACCCTGTCGCTCATATATATAGTTGGAATATTTGTTTAAATTTATGGAATTATTTTGAGATTCTCAGATTTTATTGAATAATAATTTGCCAGTGTTTGTTTTGCGTGACTGCTAAAGCATGTGTATGCTACTATGCTTATCAACTAGGAAACCTACGCCCTTAAGTCATAAATGACAGTAATGGGGATTAATGCCCCACAAAAGGGCACTAATATAGACATCGGCACGTTTTTTTTTAATCCTGGGGCCTCACAGTTGCGAGGCCATTGCTTTGCCACTGAACCATGACCGTACGCAGCAGGGGCTAGGGTAGGGGGCAGTTCCCCCGGTCCCCAGCATCAAAAATATTCTGTGTGCCCATGCCTTGAGCCATAATGCATGGTCATACAGAGGATTTGTTTATGTTGGGGACCGGGGTAAAATTCAATGAATTATTGAAAAATTATTGCATTTTTTTCTTCATTTGTGGGAACTGCGGTATACATTACTGCTATACGTTTGGTGTGACAGGGCCATTAGATGGGAAAATCCAGATAAAGTCTACCACAGCATGCGCTGAAAACCTTTTACAAGCCTAAAGCATTTTTACCCATGACCTTATGCAAGTACTTTGTTTCGTATCAGACAACGACAACGACGAATGTATGTCAAAGTATGGTCGTATCACAAACCGTCTTTGGACGAACTATATCGAACTAGGTCTACATTATTTTGAGTGTGATAACGACTTTTTAACTTATATCAAAATTCGAGAAAACGTAAATCTGTGGCAAATGCATTTTCTACCTTGTAGAGAGCAACATCAAAGAAGATGGCGCCATTTTTCCTCAGTAGCTGTCTTTTATTGTTGCCGAAATAATCGACTTTATTGATAGTACGGGTTGAAAGATCTGCGTAGTACAACCTATAGAAAAAAAAGAAAAAAAAGTTATCAATTACTTCATTCAGACTTGGGATAATGAATTTTAGAAAATGAAAGCAAAGTAAAAGGTAAACTTATTATTAGAGAAAAGAAATTACTTTTGTTTGTAATTAGTAAGCGAATCTTTCAAACAAGTTTTATAGAAATTGATAATTTGATTGAAATTAAGGATTTCTTTGTCACTCAGTGAATATGTATAAAAGAATTATCTTTCCATCATCATGATAGATAGATAGATATCTGTTGTGGAATGAACGCCTGTAAAAACAACACATATTTTATTTTGGTTTTTCTAATTCTTTAAGTAAAACGCTCGATATGTTCATGAAAGGTTTCCTGATTTTACCTTTGTTCTTCGGTGTCGATAGCTAACCCAGTAGGGATAAAGAATGGCAGACCATGTGGCACCGTCATTATGACGACACGTTCAGTTCCATCCAATGAAGCACGCTCGATCTGATTAGGTGGGCCAAATTCAGTCCAGAACATGTACCTGTTGCAACGACATAAACAAAAGGGCTTACTCACAAAGGTCGAGCATACCTCCCTGGTTTAACCTGGCCTACCTAGTCCAGTGATTAAAGGAGCTTCAGATGTCACTCCTTTTCTTGTTGTTGAATTACTGTAATTCGGTAACAATCTGAATACATGAAATGAATCCGGTCATTCGCCATGAAATCATTCCGTTTATTTTCGTCACATATTTATGGTAAATTTTGACGTTTGACACTGCCGAAATGAATGGACTAACTCCCTAACTCCATTCACTTTAGTCGGGGTTTCACCTGGAATAAAATTAAAGTGATCCGTGTGAATACCTGCCTAAAGTACCTAGGTTAAATTGATGCTGTATAAAGTATCAAGTGTAATTATCAGATCTACACACAGAGAAATAAAAGGTGTTCTTGGGGAGTAAAAAGAAATTGGAAAAATAGGGCGCCCCCTATTACACCTTTTAGGGAGTAAAACACGGAAATACGCAAGGGTGTACAGAATAGTAATTTGAGGGATGTAATTTTACACCCTATTATAGTCAGATGAAGGAAAATAAGCATAATTTACATATTTTAGTCATGTTGGGGGAACTATCATGTTTCATTTGGGCTTATTATTTTTGTGAAAGTTATCTGATCAAGAATAAGGGGTTGTACCGAAGGTTATATTTGATAATTTAATGAAATTAGCAGAAGTGTTGTTTTACCAACTAGTACATAATTGCCTTCTTATACGTGTAAGTAAAGGGAAAATATTTGGGGAGGCAGGATTGTGTAATTAGGTATTTCTACTACATTTGATCCGATACGTCCATCCAGGCCAGCCTCACCAAGGCTAACTTTAAGTTGGTTCTTACAGTCTTCACTTGTGATGAGTTCACACTAACTGTTGTTTAGGTAAGCATTAAAGCTTTTCGACATAATATAACTCGAGATTCTGGTCTGATTATATACGAAGCATGGATGATTGATTGCTCGAGGGATGATCAATTGGTTGATGCTGTGCATAAAAAGGGTGTAGATTTACTCCCCACAGAATGTGGAATCGATCTTATTGGGTATAAAATTCAACCCCACAGATGTAAATTTGAACCCATTTTTTCATGAAAACGGAACCAAAAGGTGTTAATTAAGCACCATTGGGTGCAAATTTCACTCCTTAAAGGGAGTAAAATCATAACCTTGGGGGTAAATTTACATCTTCTTGTGGGTGTAAATTTACTCCCTAAATTGGGGAGTAAATTTACTCCCTGATGGGTGCCACTTATGCGACAAGCATTTACTCCCTATAATAATAATAATATAATAATATTATGAAAAATTGATATACCGCTTGTGAAAAAAGTTTCAAAGCGCTGTACATGTACACAAATCAAAATTACTTCAAACAAGAAATCAATACTACTAATGGAATTAACATTACTCAAATTACCAAGAAAACGAAATATTACTAACATAACTTAACAAATTAACATTACTTAAATTACCAAGAAGATCAAACATTACTTACATTTCTAACGAAATTAACAAAACATGTAAATTCCTTGGAAATTAACACATTATATCATTATATCAGTATTAGCAATAATTTGAAAAGACATAATGAAGGCATGGTAATATTTATTCGAACTTATTTTATAGTTATTTGGGTTGCTTTTGGAATAGATGAGTTTTTAGATTCTTTTTGAAAATGTCAATGGTGAGTGAGTCCTGAATATGGGCGGGGAGAGTGTTCCAAAGAGTGGGGGCACAGACTGAGAAGGCCCTGTCACCATAGCGGTTGTGGGTGCGAGGACCAAGTGCGAGCTGGGGTCTGGATGATGATTTAAGGTTCATGCCGGTATTTGGGTGAGATCAGTTCAATCACTCTAAATTCACGTATCTAATTTACTGACAACTTCTTTGAGCGCCGTGAATTAGAAAAGGAACCTACTTTCTTTCTGGATCGATGGCGATGCTCCTAGGCTTGATGACATTGTCCTTGATGAGTGTTGTTCGGTAAGATCCGTCGTACTTGGACACCTCAATGGTACCCCTGGCATGGTCCGTCCAATACAAATGTTTCGTCATCCAGTCTAAGGCTAAACCTGAAGAAAGAAATGTAATGAAAGCAAACGTGCCAATCTAAGGACTGCCCTTGATCATGTTGATTAAAAAAAATTAATGGTACCCATTTCTTGATACTAAATAGTCACGTACACGTTTTATAGATATCCATATGCATACACTATTAATCATACACTGATTTAGGGGAAAACGTTACGAATACTGCTTGCAATCGATTAAAAGATCATATCCATATCTACTTTCCCCCACCAAAATAGCCATCGACGAAGTGTCTCGACAAGGTTTAAGATTCCAAATTATAATCGTATGAGCCTAAAATGACATGAGATATAAAACAAACATTAGTTTCTACTGTTCGATGATATGTGATGGTGACAGTAGTAATGGTGATGATGATGGTGGTGATTGGTGATGATGATGGTGATGATAGTGATGATGATGGTGATGATGAGAAGGAGGATGATGATGATGATGATGATGGTGGGGATAATGATGAGGATGATTACACCGATAAAGATGATCATGATGATGATGATGGTGACCAGATGATGACGATGGAGATGAAAGGGCTTATGATAACAATGATAAAACGCATGTATTTAAGAGATACGTTATAGTCCTACCTTGTACATCCCGTACTCCACCCATAATAATTTGCACCGGTGCTCCATCTCTGAGAGTGGTCATCCCTATTTCCTTCGTCTCAAAGTCACTGAAGAACGAGAGTCCGTCTTCCACATCGACGGCGATAGCTACGGCATGGATCCGCTCTTCTAAGAAGCAGGATGCGTTAAAGTTTGTGACCATGGAGAAAGCAATGTCATGAAAGTTGATGGGATATCGACAAAGCTTGGAGCGCGAGGCAACGAAGTACTGCGGTGGGTCTATAGTACCCTCTGGAATAAAGAAGAAATATGGAAAACGCTTAGGTCTAATAAGCGTGATCTGGGGCCAAGATATACAAATGATATATCACTGAACATACACGTGTTCAAAGAGGGAATGCTATCACAAATCATCAAGGAACAGGCTAGACAACGAGTACAAGTAAGACTAACTCGTGGGGCCCGGAGCCCTCTAGCTGATCCGTTCACTGACAATTCAAGGGATTAGCCCAATCAGCACATTATTCACAGGATTTCTAGCATCTGAGGCCACCAGGCCCCAACCGTGCAGCCTATGATACTAAAGGATGATAACTAATTAATTTCAAACGTTTATACAAATAAAATATCAATTATGTATTTAGTAAAATAAACTTACACACACTTACAAGAAATACTGGGTTACAGATGGAATAGATAAGTCTTAAGACGATTTAATATATCTAATTACATGTATCACACATCATCTTACTGAGAAGAAACACACAAATCAATCCACAACAGAGAGCTTGCGCTTGAAGCCTTACCCTTCTCGCATGTACGACCATCTTCCTTTAAGAGGAAACCGTTTCCACAGAGACAGGTATAACCGTTGGGTCCTCCCCCGACACAAAGGAAGCTACAAGGGTTACTGCTACACGGTGCTATAAGCATAACGAAATCGTAATTTTAGAGACAACAAAATTATAATTTGTATTCTCGTAAGTTTAGAATCAAAGAATATTACGATGATGATATCTGTAACTAAATTCAATCATCACATTCCTGTCCTCTTTCGACATGATCAGTGAGTAATTATAATTTGTCCTTTACAAATATGCATCACCAATGCACCAATGTTCTCTTCCCGCATTTTATAGTTAAATGATGAAATAATTCTTGATTCTATGGTCCTTATTGTAAATAGTTGCAATCCGGATTGATCATATGTCATCCAGTCTATCGTAGAAAATTAAAATGTACACATTTATCTCTCTCTTACGGTCAGACCGACGATTGACATTGATCTTTACTTCAGGTTTCGATTGACTTAGACGACACGTGACATGTCTTGATAAGATGGCGCCAGGATCTAATGTTCTTTCTATAGAATATTGTAAAAAGACTTACAATATTCCTGAGGTTGTACATCCGGTGCGTAGGTCACGATGCTGTATGGAGTATATTGGAGGTCGTGATTGAATAGTTGTTGACCACTGTCTTTCACTAGTACTATCAGTTTCTGGGACTCTTTTGCCGTTGTGTAGATGTAGTTCTTTGAAGAGGAGAAACAAATGCCTCGATATCAACACTGACCAAGACAGGCTGATCTACAAGGGCAAATCCAATCTATTGTTCTATTCCTAATATTTTAGTGTATCTGAGTAGTGATAAAGCCCTGCTAGACCTTATATCAGGCAGAATATTCCCCAAAGTTGGCCACGTCAGTATTATCTTCCTGTCCTTTAATTATCATTAACCCATCAATTGCCTGGCACCAATTTGTACCTGGATGGATAATGGCAAATGTGGATAAGCGTTTGCCAAAAGACGTTAGTGTCGGGCAGGGAATCGAACCCTCACCCATTTGAATGAGAGTCAAGTGAATGAGCCACTACACCACAACACATCGAAGTGCATTGACACATCGGATGTTACGTTATGTCCAAAACATGAAAGACATAAAATTACTCAAAACCTTGTACTCGTCGTTCAATGCCTATCTTTCTTTGCTATTTAGTTGATATTGTTTTGTTTGGACAAGATTAAATGTCGATCTTAAATTCAACCCTCAATATAAAATGACGCAAATAATTCCTTTTGTGTTACAGAAAGGAATAATACTAAGAACATACTTTTTATTTTTTTAGCAATTTTGTTCTATTTCTCCAAATGTCTCGTACAAACAATAACATACAATAAAATAAAATAAACATTTTCAATATTGATTGCTTATATATAAACATAATTAAACAAAAACTTATTTGCAGTATATATATATAACTTAGCAACAAAGTAAACGTGTAAGTACCTGAACATTATTCACTTATATAAAAATATATAAAAAACTTTAACAAATCTGGAGGTAATTTTACTGGAACAATGCCTGCTCTTCCCTGCCCCCCTCACTGACCCCTCCCTCACACGCACACACACGCACACACAGCCACACACACAAAAAAGTTTTTTTTTTTTTTTTAAGAATAAAGTTTGCAGATAATGATAGTTCATTGCAATGTTGCCAAACGGGTGGAGTAGGTTCAAGAAGAGACTAGTTTTATGATTTTCAAATATTTCTGCTCAACAAAGTGGACTTGATGTAATGCTTACATGTCTAACGTGGTTGTGACGGAACTTATGAGGTTACATCTAAATTAGTATTCGTATGACTGTATATGTATTTGATAGAGATCCTTTTGTAATTTGGGTATCCAAACGAAAGATGTAATAATTTGTTTGACATCTCGTCGATGATTAATGCTAATTTACACTCGCACTTACCCCGGAGATGGTCAAGTCGAAAAGGCCTAGATTGATAGGAGAGAACATCAGTGTTCTGCGATTTGCCCCTTCAAGATTGCAGACTTCCATGTGGTTGTAGGATGGATCGGAATCCACCCAATACACTCTAAGATCATCAAAAAGTCCAATGATTTAAATTACACTCAGTGAAGCCATACGCAGTCTCAGTGGAACATATCCTCGAATGAAAAAATGCTATTTTGTCACTTAAGCTACTAATCAGCATATCTAATATTTTGGTAAATCTAGTGCGTCCCAGAAAAAAAAACGAAACAGAGAACTATCGATGGACGCACTGTATTTCAAGTACCCATACGCTAGAGGCTATAACTTTATGAAAATAAGTTCAAACATTCATAAATATTACGATTTGAGGGTAGAATCCCCTGGCCTCACTCGAAATTGGCAATTAAAAGTCTAAAAAGTGCAGTATATTGGGATAGTGAAGTTTGATTGAAAAGTTAATTGTCTTTTTCTTTTCACGGTGGCTACAGTTGCCAGTTTGTATTTTATCATCATTTACTGCCTTTTAGTTAATCTTGAACAGTATTTTGTAACACAACATGTTAAATCTACTTTTCAAAATGAAACAACTCAATCAATTAGGGGAGACTTGAGCAATTTCGGGAAGGACTTGAGCTACCAATGAGCCCAAGCACTCCATCAGTGTAGATTTACACCTGTCTGACTAGTTATTCGTGTACTTCTGTTTTCCATACTTACAAGTCAGTTTCATAATCAACTGTTATTCCAGAGGGACGAAGGATGTTTGTGGAAACCAGCTGAAGACGACCTCCTCCTGCAAGATTACTCCTCTCTACCTTTGGCCTGGATCCTGAGTCAGTCAAGAATAGGTATCTGATGGGGAAAACATTAAACTTGAAAACTAAGAATTTACGTAGGATTTTTTTCTCAAAGATGACATCTTTGTAGAAGGTTCCTGTTTCCCGACAACCATAATGGAATGATCAGTAGCTTTAAGCGAAGGTTGAGTTCTGGGAAGAGGTAAAAAATAATTTGTGAGCGTTATCATGGTATTATGCAAGCGTGGAAAACATCAGATAAAAAATGTTCCCTGAAAAGCACGGCTCTTCAAATGCCTTAATTTTCTAAATATGGCATATAATACCCCTCATACAAATCGGGACAGATTTTAATGCCACATGTTCGTGTAGTCCCATATACATTTTTCTGTGTATAGTGCTTGTAACTAATACCAAGACTGGGCCAAATTTCTTATCATTTTGTTGTTTCCAGAACCTTGCAGTACACACCTATACTGATATGCTAGATGGTCAACCTTTACTGATCGATTCCCCAACGTGTCTTTCATAATGCAATCGCATGACCAGAACTCAACTTTATCTTTCAGCTTAGATCATCGTCATCGGTTTGCTAAACAAACATACAAACATACATATTAATATTTATATAGCGCCTTTACAAAAACAAATACAGGAGCTCCGCCATGTCTTGAACCTGCGGGTTTGGACTTAGAAAGAGCATTAACATATGAACAACTAAGCAACGTACTTGGACCAGATATTATGCTTAACCACTACTATTATTGGTTGCTTTATGTCATCCTCGGACGACATCTGTATTGACTATTGAAACCATTCGAATGTATTTAAGTGATTAAAATTGCGACAAGCGCGTAGCCAGGATTTCATTTTAGGGGGGCGGTAGTGAGCACGCGAAGCGTGCAAATAATTTAAAGAGCGCGCGTAGCGCGCTCCCTAGGGGGGGGTGGGTGCAGGGAGGGGGGAGTTTCCCCCCTCCCGCGCGAAGCGCGGAAGCTGCGAAAGAAGACGATTCGTTGTACCTTTCTCGACTCATAATCCTTGTCTGAATTCAGTCCGCCCCTCCTGCGCATAGCGCGGAAGCTTAGACGTATTTTGACAAATCTTTGACAAAGAAGACGATTCGTTGTACCTTTCTTGATCTTAATCCTTATCTGTATTCGAAGCGCGGAAGCTTTGACGTTTTATTAATTTATTAGAGAAAGAAGACGATTCGATTAATCCTTATCTGTATTCAGTCCCCAGCCCTCTTTCGAAGCGCGGAAGCTTTGACGTTTCATCAAATTATAAGAGAAAGAAGACTATTCGTTTTCCCGTTCCCGACTCTTAATCCTTAATTTGAACTCAGTTTCTCCCTTTCCGCGCGAAGCGCGGAAGCTTTGACGTTTCATTAAATTATTAGAGAAAGAAGACGATTCGTTGTACTGTTCTCGACTCCTCTTCCCTTTTTCTTCCTACGTCCTCTTAATTTTTTTCTTCTCTTTCTCTCTCTTTTTTTTTTTGGCCGGCGTTTTGGGGGGTGGGGCGACCGCCCCCACCGCCCCCCCCCCTGGCTACGCGCCTGAATTGCGATATCTTATAAAGAGCGACCTTGTAGACGAAGTCCTTTAAAATACCCCCCCCCCCTACCACTTACTACCACCACCACCAATCCTCTTTGAGAAAAAAAATAACAACTATCTGTGCCACTCTTCCACAGGTTCATGAACTTCAGCCATTTCCAAACATTTGCTCTCAACTGAATTCCCAGATCTGCTTTCGGAAAGAAACTGGAGACAAATTAATATACCCCCTGGATGGATGAATGGCTAGGCCTGTAGGAATATCCAGGTCCTCATCAATAATCAGCACGTTACGCGTCCCGCTTGCGTCATGCATTATTATCCAATCATACGCTGCATCTGTCCAATACACGTTGCCCGTCAGCCAATCAACTGCGACTCCCAGAACGCTGGGTGATGTAGATGCGTAGGTTTTCACCGATCGGTCGCTTCCCATTGACCCTGAAGAAAAATAAAAATTTAAGTTAATGTATGAACTTGGCAACTGGTTAAAATAACATATATGAAACGATCCAAAATCTGCAATGGTTTTAATCATTTGCAGGTTGTAGAGGTGACATAAGGATATTAACATGATTGAGACACATCCTTGTAGATCCATGCACTTACGCAGGCGCAAAGACACAAAGGCCAACTGAGCGCATACATTCAAATTTAACCAGTAATTTCGATTGCGTTATACTGCTTCAATACACCCGCTATTCAACACGTTGTTTTAGCTGACCATTTATATACTTTCAGTTTTTTTCTTCGCTCATATGGCGTGTCAAAGACTGCGTCACCCACAGTCAAGCCGCAATGGACATCTCGTATGCAACCGAATTAAAAGAAACGATAATTTTTTGATGACGTACCCTTGATCATGACATTCCGAAGACCATCACTCCAAATCAGTTCGCGCTCACCATATCGGGTTTCTAGAGCGGTCCAGTTACCACTTGGGGCCATGAAGTAGAAATCGGTCACGATGGTGTCCTGAACTGTGCCATCTGGTTTCAACATCACAACGGGGTCTGCCGGTACACTGTTTAATCGAACCGAACCTGTGGATGGTTCAATCTCGCTCCAAATGACTCGAGAACCTAGAGCTACATCGACTTGAAGTAAGATGGGGTAACCGAAGGACAAATGAAAAATATCATATATTTATTTTTCCCCATATTTTTCCCTCCACAGGGATTTTTATTGATTTTCATTTGAAACAAATTAACAAATATATATTCAAGGTAATTTACATTTATAACATAAAAAATATTTATAACATAAATATATTTATATTGTCAAGGAAAGAAAACGGGATAGCCAATTTAGCAAGAATGCTCGAAAAATAATGGTATTTTTTTTTAAAGAAATCCGTAGAATACTTACCCAAGAGAGTGCACCTAGACCTACTTTCCCTCATTTTGTAAATATTCAAGAAGGTGTTCCTGGATAATTACCAAAGGGTCTTACTGTCCTTAGTCTTACGGAACACTTCTACATAGCCAATGATAATTTTCGAATTTTCTGATTTTAGGGTAGTCTACATCCCTGAAAATGTTGGCTCTGAAATGTATGGATTTTCGGGTATTTCATTAAATATTCATTTCGTTTTACTCATCATCTAGTGACAATTTGGTAATGTTACAACGGATTTACTCGAAATAATTGAGCCATCTTAAAGATTAGCTGTATCTGAGCTTCCAATTTACAAATGAGCTTCAGCGTATGAAATCATTAATATCCTAGGGAGAGCAGTGTGTTTAAAAGGAGAAAACATATAAGCTGATTGTGAAGAAAATAGATTACCGATGTGGTCATAAACCACATGGAAAGGGAACCATGGGAAACCTTTTTTTTTCTTCAATCATATCTCTTACCATGAATAACATTATGTATTACCGTAAAATAGACCAAGATAACAAGGATGCGGCTAAGTGTGTGCCAAAAAACAAAATCTGCGAAATACATCACACCAAAAGCTTACTCGATTCATAGGATATGACAAAGCCTTGGTTGTTTTCCGCTCCTCCCACGGACATAAACCTGATTGTCACGAACCGTCCACTAGAGTCAATAGATGTGGGCGGAACTGTCGAACAGTATTGGCCCAGTAGTGGTACTCCAACAGTCCCGTCTCCATCATACATCCAAAGTGAATCTCCGCTAAAAATTACACATAGGAATAAACGCTTACAGCATTAACGCTATTTCAAAGCTTTTTACAGAGTTGGGCTAAGGCCAAACGTTTTGAAATAGTATACCGCACATTTTTGCAATGATGCATACTTAAAACAATATGATATAAAGTCCCTGTGCGCTTCAAAGGAGCTTTGGAAATTATTATTCTAGCTTTTGCTCAGGCAGCCGTTATCGCACACAGTGCATTTCAAGGAATAATCCTACCAGGTACCCATTTCTCTCACCTGGGTGAGGTGTGGCAAAGTAGATTAACATCTTAACAAAGGACGTAAGTGGTGCGGCTGGGGTTCGAACCCCGCACCTCTTTTGCTCTTTTAAAAGTTTCCACTAAAGAAAATGCCCGGGTCGAGATTTAAAAAAAACAGTATTGTTTGGAAACCTAAAAACCTAGGAAGGGATTTGAAACCTCATACCCTTAGATAGTCTTTTGCATTCAAACCCTGTGCTGGTAAGCATATAGCCTACATACATGTTATGGCAAAAATAGATACCCAGCCATACCCATGAAACCGACATCAGACCGAACATAAAATATATTACCGCAATTGGCCGAGAATTGGTCATTTTAGGGAGTTGGGCTGGTGTGACTGGTATGAATTCAACATTCAAGATTTAAGATTCAAGATTCAAGATAATTTATTGTCATGTAAAAAATACATACAATTTGCCTTCGGACATTTAAGGTGCTATGCATGTACATACAAATATAAATACATACAAAATAATTACATTTCAACATAACATTTAACAATCATCACAATTTTAAGAAAGTTTGCATTAAAAGAATAAGATAAAACTGAGGAAAAGGCAGTGCATTTTAAAAAGCTTGTTTTGTTTTGTTATTGATCTCGTCCATCCAGGCCAGGGCTCTGGAAACGATTTTGTCACCGGGGGTGCTGCAGGTCCCTGGGAACGATTTTTCCACCGGGGCTGCTGAGATATATATATACTGCGAAATTTTTGCAACGACTCAGCCAGCCGTTGAATAAGCGGGGGGGGGGGGGGGGGGGGGGGGGGTGAGAGGACTTTTTTTGGGTCCCAAAATTTCGCTACGACTCAGCTAGCCGCTGGATAAGCGGGGAGGGGGGGGGGGGTAAGAGGACATATTTTGTTGTTGTGTGTACCGTAATTTGAAAATTTGGTCGTTCGGTATTGGGGGGGGGGGGGTAAGGTCTGTCATTTTCACTTTGGGTCACCAATTACCACAATTTTTTAATTTTTTTTTATCATATAAAAAAATTAAAAACAAAAAAATGTCTTCGAGGGATACATTTTATAGGATTTTGTGAAAGAAACGTTATAATTGTCTTCTTTTTAATCTTCATTTGTAGCTGTCGGCTGTGTGACAATTTTGTAAACGAAGCACATAATAATATACGTTAAACATATCATACCAATTTTTTTTTGCTGGGGGTGCTGTGCCCCCCCCCCCCCCTGGAAAAATTCCGGGGGTGCTGCAGCACCCCCAGCACCCCCGCTTCCCAGGGCCATGATCCAGGCACCTCCACGCCGGAACACCTTTCCAGCTATCACACATCAACACACATACAAAGACACACACGACAGGCCCCTATACACATCTCTTACACACACGCAAAATATAATCGTACACGCCCTACACACACACACGGACACTGCAATCAACATGAGAAGTGCTCCGGCATAGAATGCCTGGATGGAGATGATTGAGACAATAAATTATCGGAGTATAAAATAGCTATTACGCAACGGCGACTTTGAAAGAAGAGAGAAGAGAAAGGAAGAAAGAGAGGAGAAGAAGAGACATTCATGCAAATTACTAAGTACTAAGCTGATGTGTGAAGGGCAGTGTAACGCATTTGCAGATGACAGATGAGTTATTTGTTATTGTTTTGTTTAATTTTTATTTAAAAAACATTATATGTTCAGTATATGATAACAAAACCAAATCATTTTATTGCAGAATTCAAATGTTTGTGTTCATTATTGAAAAGGCAAGATATTTGGCTCTGAGTAGTTCCTACGAAAGAGAAATCTGCAAATGCGTTACACTGCCGTCATTAAAATTAAATACATACGCAAATTACACGTGTATAAATTAAAACATACATAAAGATGGTCATACCTGCAGTCGCGGACCTGGAACTTGAGTCTTATCCTGTTCTCGGCGCCAGAGTCAATTATCCAAACACAGTCCGATGCTGGATACCCGTCAGGGTAGTTCGAAGAGCGTATCACACCAGCTCCGGCTTCTATGGAACCCCCACATCTCTGGCTGCTGCCGAGGGTTAACAATGTGCTGGATAATCAAAAGAAGTATATACGATTAGGGTAAAAAGAGAGATGGTTTTGGCCCTGTGCACACGAGGCGTTATTTCACTTACGCCACTCCAGGACAATCAGGCATACATATGTATATGCACAGATCATGCAGGTCCAGGCGCAATCTCAAGCCACAGACGCAACCCCTTGAAGCAGGGCGCGCCGCCCCCCCCCCCCACTCAGTGTTATTTAGGGTACGCATATGCTCGTACCCTCTTTTTGAAAGCACCCCCTATCTGAGGACTGCCAACATTTCCGAACCCCCCTTTCGCGGGCTTTTCGCGGGCTTTTCCTGCCTTGGAGACCCCCCTAAATCAGGAAAAATGCTCAATGTACCCCCCCCCCTAAATTCGGAATAATTTCTCAGGAGTCCAAAAAGATGAGAGAAAAAAAGAAAAACACCCCCTTTTTAAAGAAATCTCCGGGTGAAAAGTCAAATACACCCCTTTTTTTACAATTCTCGGGCCGGACTTTGTCGCACGAAAAGTACCCCTTTACCGGACATTTTGGCAACACGCATGCGGTCATTCCGACCTCTGAGTGGGGGGGGGGGCCGGGAGGGCGCGATAGAGATTTGCAAAGTTTCGGATTTGTCAAAAAACAGACTTCCTGTGGAAAACTGGCTAGAACTCACCCGATAGAGAGTGGAGAATGTGCATACAGTGTACATGAACACGTCTGACTCCGATGACCGTTATAATTTGTAAAACGCTAAGAGACAGCGTCGATGTATTAAAAGGTATATCAACCCAGAATACTGATATTATCATCATTGTTATTAGTAGTAGCATAAGCATTATTATCATTAGTACTAAAAGTATGTAATACCATTATCATTATTATACTTATCATTATCATAACAATCTACATAAATAAAAACATTCACAAAAAAAAATTAATTTCGGTGACAATTCCAGGCGCAACCGTTCCTATTGTAAACTGCTTAGTGAGGCATCAAATCTATTGAATGAAACAATCAATTGTGAAATTGGCGGTAGTAGATTAACGCCTCGTGTGCCTTGGATATCATGTTGGACAAGGAGAAGAAAATTTTTTCATGTTCACCATTAGCGTATATGGCTCGTCATTTACCCAAAAATTCAGATAAACAGTATTTTTCTGAATTATTAGGCATATGGCGAGCTTTAACTGTGTTTATCGACTGATAAACGGTGTTTATCGAAAGCGATATGTATATCACTGGGTAAACATATTTTATCGCACGCCATTCGTCCAAATAAATATGATTCAGATAAACAGACCTTATCTGAAGTGTTGGGCAAATGGCGCGCGATACGGGCTAAGAGTGCGCATGCGCCGACATGGGCGCCATTCGTCGATATGCGTATCCGGACACCTACCCCCTGGACATCCATCCCCCGGATAACCACCTCCAGTCAACTACCCCCTAGGACAACTACCCCCTAGGGCAACCATCCTCTAGGACGACTAACCCCAAGGACAAATACTCCCGGACAACTACCCCTAAACAACAACCCCAAGGACAACTACCCCCTAGGACAACTACCCCCGGACAACTTCCCCAAGAAAAATACCCCTAGAACAACTACGAACGGACAACTACCACCCGGACAACTACCCCCTAGGATAGTTTTCCGGGGGTCGTGGTGTCCTAGAGGATGGTTGTCGTAGGGGTAGTTTTCTTGGGGTAGTTGTCCGGGGGCAGTTGTCCGGGGGTAGTTGTCCGGGGGTAGTTTTACTAGGGGTAGTTGCCCGGGGGTAGTTGTCCAGGGGGTAGTCGCCATACGGGGTAGTTTTCCTAGCGGGTATTGGTCTTAGGGGGTAGTTGACGGGGGTGGTTATCCGGGGGGTTGATGTCCAGGGGGTAAGTGTCCTGAAACCGTCGATATGAGCGTGCAGCGCAGGCAGTGACGCAACAATATGAGCACGTCTGAAAACATGGATGACGCAATGTTTACTCGAAAATTAAAATGGCGGCCTTAACTGTGAAAGGGTGTTTTTCCGATAAACACTGGTTAGGCCGATGAAACTCGATGGCGAGTTTCCTGTTAAATTTTGTCAAAATGAGGCAACAAGGCCTATTTCATTATTCATTATTTGCAAAGATTCCTTTATGTTAACCTCTTACGAACTCTTAAGTCACCTGTGTTGGTTCAACGTGTTCAACTTCAACTTGTGATTCAGAAGTCGCACACTAAAACAACGACAATAGATTTTTTTTTTAATTAAATATATTAAAAATCTGATTTTCGATCTATTTTGGATTTATAGCATGTATATGTGTGGTTTATTTTCACAATATTTGATGTTTGTATTAATGAAAATAACCAAGATGTATATACTAACAATGTGTATTAATCAGATGTTCATACATGCATTAACTTAACAAACTGGTAATACACAAGTTGAACCAATAAAAGTGACTCAAGTGTTCGTAAAGAGGTTAACATAAACAAATCTTGCAAATGATGAATAATGATTGAAGGGACTTGGTAAGTTGTTCAGATGAGAGATAGTGGTGCTAAGGTGGTGACTTCAATGCTAAATGTACAATTAAAGATAATCTGAAAATTTGAGTTGAAACGGACCATTATTAATGATGCAAATTGGGAAAAATGATCTGATCGATTCATTAATCGTCACAAAGCAATAAATTGGCTCTACATACCATTCCAGACATTTAAGTGTTGACAGAGTTTAAATAGCCTGTTTTATGTCTTTTTTCATGGAAAAACGGTTGAAAAGTTCAAAAATGGTTGGGAGAATTTGCTGTTAATCACGGTTAGAGGGTGTTGCACAGTGACCCCTTCAAATAAAACCATAGTTTTTTTGTGGTTTGAGAATTTGTTCAGGATTTTTTGCATGTCAGAGGGTTAGTACAGTAGAAGGAATATAATAAGTAAAATTTTATACAAAAAATTAAGCAATTTTTTTTTCATCAGCCTTCAACAATGTTACCGAGCCACTTTAATGAAAAAGATGCCTCATTATGAGCTGAAAAAATGTGACGGGAAATTCGCAATCGAGTTTCATTTGCCTAAACAGTGTTTATTGGTATTATTGGGATAAGCGATAAACTGTGGCTATCGACTGATAATCGGTATTTATCTTAGATGTATCGAGAGATAAACAGTTATCACTCGATAACCAAAGTTTATCGCTTGCCATTGACGTAAGTTGGAACGAAAACTATTGGGACACGATGAAAATTATATATAATTTATTTGTTTTAAAATGTCCAAGTAACTAAACAGAACGTTTGATAAAACACTTTTGCATTTTGTCTTCTGTTATCAAGTGATACGCAATACACTTTGCTAGTTAGATTAATCCATTTAAACTAATTTGTGTAAATGATATTTACATTGGAGTTTTGTTTTCACAAAGAGCTGGGTTACTTTATTTTATGTATGATCTTATTCGGACTAAAGTAATGATTAAGAACTGAATACATATACCCATACAGGCCCCGCGGAACGTTTTCGAAAGTGTGGGGGGGGGGCTAAAGTATCTTTCAATCAGGTAGACGTAGCGGTCGAAGAAAAAGGAGTGTAGTTTTGCGTGGAGTCCAGGGGGCGGAGGCCCCAGAAGTTCAGGTGATTTTGGGATTTAATTACGATCAGATGAGCATATTTTTATAACTTTGAGATGGGTTCCAATGTAAGTTTTTTCGTTTCCAGGATCGCTTCTAAGTATGATTTTTACAATTTAACCATTAGAGATATAGCGTCTTTCTTTCTATTTCTCTTTAACATATTTTTCTAAAAAGTGAGGGGCTCGAGCCCCCCCCCCCCCGAGCCCCGCCCTTCTGCGGGTCCTGCCATAAAGAACTATTGGAGCCTACTCTTTTACAGGAAGTGATGCAGTAGGAAGATCGGTACCGGATTTCTCTCACAAGGGAAATAATACCACATTAAAAATATCGCTTAAACTGATCAATCCATTGTTTCCTGTAAAATAACAATCGCAACATATTTGTGAAATGGTATTGATCAACAACAAAAACAGAAATTCAAAGATTAAAAAAAAAAAACTTTGGGAAGGATTCTTCTTCCTCTATTGCCCCCCCCCCCCTCTCTCTCTCTCTCTCTCTCTACTATCTTATTTTCCTTCATCCATGTTTCATCTACGACTGTGACCCTGTGTACACACAATGGATTAAAATCAATTAAAACTAAGGGTACCAAGAAGTCATTTGGCGGACGGTATCTGAATTTCAAAGAGAAAACCATATTTCTAGAATGTTCATTTTCTGCCCCTTCATAATGACACCTCAATCAAAATAATTTTATCTAACGAATTCGTTTTCACTAACTGCCTGCCGTAGCAACAAACAGAATTTACAAAGACGATCAGCCAAAAATGAAATTGTCAACGAAACGGAGTTAAGTCTTTTGTAAACTCTGTTTGTTGCTACAGCAGCCAGTGAAAACGAATTCGTTTAATTAAATTCTGAAAATGCAAGCATTGCTTTGAACAAACAGAACTTTATTCTTCCCAGCTCATTTTTCCTGATTGAGGTGTCATATGAAAGGGCAGAAAATGAACTTCTAGAAATCTGATTTTCTCTTTGAAAATCGGCTACCGTCTGACTTTTTATTACCCTTTGTTCAAATTCATTTTAATCACCAAAGTGTGAAATAGGCATCCGATCAGTCGCATCAAATGAAAGAATAGGACCTAAGCTTTACAAATATGTGTCATTTATTAATTATAGTTGTGATAAAGTTATGATAAAAGATCGATAATTCTCGGTTTCGTTCCTTTCTGGGACGTACTGTATAATGTCGGTCGGCCGGCGAATTATCTTATCCTAAGAACTGTGTATCCGCTGTGACGACTTCGAGGGAGACTATACCTATAATATTAGTATTTTCTCGAAGTTTCATCAGCAATCATTAAAAATCATTGTCGATCGTCATTATCAACCTTACTTTAATATCAGCAAATGATTGGTTGCACTTCATGGTTGCACATTTGTTATATAGCTACGATGCTGACTAGTCTTGACAAAATAAACCGTATATTGATGAGGTCAAGAAAAATGACCATGTGCGCATGCGCAAGTATAAATAGTTCGTAGGCAAATTAGCCCCCAGTCACCGGCCCGGGGTTTGTAGGGTTAAATGTGTAGACATTGATACATTGGCATTAATGTTTTAATCGGTGGTCCGTGGCTTCTACATCCCCCCCCCCCCCCCACTGAAAAAGGTCTAACGACGCCCTTGTATGCAAGCTTTTACACTATTACTCTATTACCTCATCAACATAAGAATATCATCAATCAGCATAGTCGAAAGCTGTGGTAGAATCTATTTCTAATTAGAATCCTCTTTGTTTAATACAAGTTCAATAATTACCTTAGGATTAAGAAGATTGTCGACCAAACGGATGAGCTCACCAACATGGTGCTAAAATGTCATTAGCCTTTATCATCGAATGTTGTGGAATAGAAGAAAGAAAAAGTATTATTGATGGTCAATAGTTATACGTTAATCATTATTTCCACGTCCCCTTCTAAGGCGATTCTACCCCCTTCCCATAATTATTAAACTTCACCTTTACGCCTACACTGCACAATACTTGCCATTTCAGTTTATACAATTATTTAATGAGAAAATATACTATTTTCTTCTTGTGTTCACAAGTAAAAGGTGAAAAACTATACTTTGCTTAGAAAATTGGGCAGGAAAGTTTATGCAACATTCTTCACATTTTTATGATAAGGTGGAAAAATGAAGTCAGATCGTTATGAAAAGAATAAAATAATAAAAAATAATAAAATATATATATATTCAATATATTCATACATTGTATAACGAAAAGGTTTATAATAAACTTACCTTTGCTTAGAAGGTGAGTGTTTGGTAGAGTTTTAAAATAACAAACAGGTTGCTCTGCCTACTGAAACAAGAGAAGTAAGTTGAGCGAATCTCAACCCGCCGAATGACTATACCTCGGATACGAATACCACTTCCATTAAAAAAAGGGACTTTCTATATCTCCGATTAAACAATGCTCCAGAATTGTATCACTCTTACTATCCGCGAAAGAAGGAACTTTATCTGTGACCGAAGTATAATGTTCTTCAGCTTAATACCACTTTACCGTAAAAGGGAACTATGGGTTCATGTAAAGGAAATGCGTGCAACGGGATCCGGGCTCATCCCTCAATACCCCACCCCCCCCCCACCTGCGTACATAGACTACGTTTATGTGTCCATATATCCATGATGGCCTACTGAAGTAACCTTAAAGTGACTCGGTAACAGTGTTGAAGGCTTATGAAAAAAACTGCGTTTTTTATGAAATGTTACTTATTATATTCCTTCTTCTGTATTAACCCTCTAACATGCAAAAATATCATTTAAACAACTTTCAAACCACAAAGGTATTTATGGTTTTCGTCGAAGGCGTCACTGTGCGACACCCTTTAACAATAAATTCTCCCTCCCAACCATTTTTAAACTTTCCCAACCGTTTTCCATGAAAATAAGACGTAAAACAGGCTCTTGAAAATATGTTAACATTTAAATGTCTGGAAGGGTATATAGAGCCAATTTATTGCTTTGTGACGATTCTCATTCACCTAAAATGTACTAAATTGTAATAATATATTTGGGAGAATTAAGGAATCGATCAGATCAGTTATTCCCAATTTGTATCATTAATAATGGTCTGTTTTTACTAACATTTTCAGATTATCTTTAATTGTACATCTACAATTGAAGTCACTACCTAAGCACCATTTTGTTTCATATGAACAATGTTACCAAGTCCCTTTAAACAACAACAATTGTAAGGATGAACAATTACATCACGACGCCTTTGAAAGTATTATATTCTCCAAGAGCAGAGAAACTTTATTTCAAACTCTGAATGTAAGATTAATCATGTGGTTTCATGATCAGTTCATGTACAGTTTTCCTGAATAACATTAAGATGCTAAGTTTGAGATAATAATGTACTGGAACGTAATGAAAAAGAATCAAATGATATGTCCAAAACATAATGGAAAGGAGAAATGACCTAGACTCCATTTTTAGTAATGTTTGTGCAAACGACAAGATTGTGCATTTAAAGTTCGCAAAAGTGCGCTATATTAAGGCATTTGTCTTTGATTTTTCGATTATCCAACCATACTGATGTTAATGACATCAAGTACCTTTAAATCAATATAAGCAGGATTTTTTTTAACTCCATCAATGTATAACAAATATATATAATTACAAATAATCTTTATTCCTACAATGTTTTTATTTTAAACTTCTCTCAATTTCTTGTTCACCTTTTAGATAAATTATTCCCATATATTATACTATATATTATATCTAATATTTGCTTTTAATATGAAATGGCGAGAGGTTATTTCTTATTTTTCTTGGTAGGAATTGTCGAATGGCTTGACATAAAATTTGGCCGACACCTTCTCCCCTGATTTGAAATGTTCTTACAATGCCCCCTGGATATTCAACAGCGAAAGTATAGTTTGATCCAAACACTCAATAAGGATAATGATTTATAAAAGTACATTGTTCGTAACTTGATCCAAACAAAATACTCTGAGCTGTTATCTCTCCGGTGAACGAGGCACATTTCCTTCCTTTTAGGAAATTTCTGAGGGAGCGTCCCCATATTTTCTTTTATTATGCTATCAGAACTTTCTATTTTTTGGCACAATAACCAATTATTTGATAAATTGATTATTTTCCTACAATCGAGAAAAAGGACAACGTTACATTAACACTATTGTACCATGATTCACATTGGCGCATACACTTCACAGGAAAACATATATATCTTACTTTAACGTACATAACAAATCATTTATTTATTTTAAAGAATAGTTAGGATACATTGCCCAGGAGTATCTTCGTCTCTCAATACATGTTTCTACTTTCTGTACAGGTCTGTTAATGATCTGATTCATAGAACATTTTTAAAGAAGAATATTTCATTCCAACAATTATGTTCCCATACACGTAAGTCTGCCAAACGTTAATGTAGAAAACAAAATTAAAGAGCATTTATTTTGTTTTAATTAAGCACAATTTACAATGACTAGTTGGTCAACAATACGTAAAGATTGTGTGGGTGTGCGTGTGTGTGCGCGCGCGCGTGTGTGTGTGTGTGCGTGTGTGTGTGGGAGAGAGAGACTTCTTTCTTGTGATTGAGATAATCTACTCCCCTGAAAGCAAGATATATAATGCAAAATGATATTCTACTTCACATGTCATGAAGTCGGATCAAGAACACAAATAAATACGAAGAAAACGAAAAGATTGTGAAATTTTATGTACAAAAGGCAAGGAGAGTTGTCCACAGATGATGTCATCAAATTGAATACCGCCCTCTAGTGACTAGTCATTTCAAAAAGCTCTAACTAGGCGTTGTGGCGTGCGCCTGTAATCCAGCTAACAGTGGAAGTTACAAACTGATTCAACCGAGAACGCAGGTTCGAAACTGAGTCACGTCTTTCGGATGGTGACGTTAAAAGTCGGTCCCCAGACGTAAATAATCATATCTGATTGATACACGTCTGTAAAAACCCAAATACACACACACACACACACTCTAACTTCCTTATTCCTTGCCCGATTTTGTTCAAATTTTCACTGATTTTATTCAAATCTCTTAAACTTTACAATAAAAGTAACTTAGTATGAAGGTTTTGGTTCCCTTTAAGCTCTAGCTGTCATTACTATTCCGTTCTACAGTTTCTGATCTGCAATCAACTTGTGACCTTAATATTTTATTATCTCTTGGGGTAATTAGCAGCCAATCTTTGAAGATAGGTGAAATATGGAGCGTTTTTGTAAATCTGGCATAAAATCAGATACCACGTCTCCTTCCTTCCGTCCAGTGATTTGAGAGATTGATTTATTGAACGAGTATCTTACAGTACAGAATGATGCTGTTTGTGATATGGCTCATGAGGCTGATGATTATATGTTGCCCGCATTCCACTGCTCCAGGTTTCTTGGGAAGTGTAATAACTATCGATTTGCACAGGTCCTCTGGAAACTTTACATCATCATAGATCTTATTGATGACTTCAGTTAGTTTCATGACACCATAGTTCTCCAATGCTTCGACCATCTCCATTACTACTCCATTAGGACCATCAGCTTTGTTCCTCTTCATCATATATAAAACAACTTTGAAATAAGATGAAATCATTCTTCGGACTTATATCGCGTATTTGATTGTACACACATTATAACTCAAATTGAAATTATTGAATTGAAAATGCCTTCATCAGATTTATACACTGAGGTCCAGGGATGAGAGATGTGTTTTGAGGCTTTGTTTCCGATTGACGACGTTTACTATAATAAGTTCGTTTCGTAAGCTACATGTAATAGGCAAACTGTCCCATACAATGGGAAAAAGGTAATATAGTGCAGCATTAGCTAAATGCTGAGTGCGAGCACGAAGATGTCTAAAACGAAGATCATCCAGATGCGAAAAACATCCAACGACGATGGAAAACGCCTTTTATTTCAACAACAACAACAACAGCGCCTTGCAACCACGTGTATGCTAGCAACCACGTGTGTCCACAACAAAAGGATGTATCGGATAAAACTACAAATATATTAGCGATTCATCGCTAGAGATAGAGGTAGAGCCATCATCGGCTTCTCCTCCGTTATCTTAATTAGAGACAGGTCCATCCGTCTCTGAAAATGGGAAGGTATACATGGCGTAAGTAAATCTTGATAGAAAGTTCATTCTCGGCCAGATTTGTTTCACTACATAATTATAAGGAGCCCCGTGCAGGGGGCGTGCTCACTATACTGTGCGCAGAGCCATCTATACACAGAGTTATACAAAGCAGTAGTTGCCATGTTGTGTCCAACTCGAACCGGGTTGGCCAAACCCGATCCTAATCAATGGCACCGACTGTGCGGTAAGGAGATTCTTCCCATATTTTGTCAGCGATCTTATGGCGACTACGCAATGCTCTGTTGGCTACCAGAACAATGTCTCCCTTTGGAGAATGTAACCTCTCTTGCCCGTTTGCCGTGCTTGCATATCCTTCCGTTTCCTTCTAGCCTCTTCTGCATTGTGATTAGCCTGTTGATATGGTTCCTGTAGAACAACACGAAGCCTGGCTGCATACTCCTCCTATCTCTTTAACATGGTCATCAATGGGACCATCTCTGCATAAGATGAGATCTGTAAGGATACGATCCGCTCTCACAACCATCAAGTAAACAGGTGAGAATCCTGTTGTGGAGTGTTCCGTACAGTTATAGGCATGAGTGAGAGTATCACCATATGGTTCTCCCAGTTACCCTTAAGTACCTATCGTGTTCAGAAGGGTCCTGTTAAATCGTTCAGTCATGCCGTCCTCCCTTGTGGATGTTAGCTAGGGTGACGTACGTCCTAGCTACTCTTGGCCATTCCAATGAGCTTGCAAAACTCTTGAATGACTGCAGATTCAAAGCATTGCCCCCTGATTACTATGGATATGCTCGGGGATTCCATAGTGGCCGGTGTAGTGCTTCCAACGTCTGGGCCACTGTGGATGCTCTTTGGTCACGGGTCGGGAAGGCCTGGGCATGTCGAGTGAAGTGATCTGTAATCACCAACATGTTTTCAATGCCCCCCCCCCCAATGAATGTCTCAAGACTCAGGAAATATAAGCATACCAGCTCTAGAGGGCGAGATATACGAATACTCACAAGAGCGATCACGCATTAGGTGTTGCTGTCTGCGTCAATGTACAGCGCTTGCAGCGATGTATGTGACGCCTCGGTATTCCCGACCAGTAGAAACGGCTCCTTGCTAGGTCCAATGTTCTTTCATACCAAAAGTGACCCATCTCATCATGAACACCTTGAAGTTCTCTTCTCCTATAACACCGAGGAAGGACGCTGAGCTGAGCTTCTAAGTTTAGTAGGATTACCCCTAACATGCGGTACAATATTCATGAATACCAGCCCCTTCAATTATGACATCACACGGGAGCAACTCCTGATTACGAAGACAGTGTTGGGCCGTGTTGGTGCACATAGTCAGAGCTGATGGTGGTTACCTGTGAACCTGTATCTAAGATGGCGATACAGGGCTGCTTGCTTAACACTACAGTTGTGCTGGTCACTGGTCCAACAAGCTCACCATAATTATAATGGTCGCTTCATGCACTGTCTTATGTATCGTGTGGTAGTATTATGGCTCTCTGGGCATTGAATTTTTTGCCATACCTCCAGTTTGCCCATTGTCTAAGGCGTTTAAAGGACGGGTTGGTGCCTTTGGCTATCTTTGTTGTTGTGGTGTACGCCACTGAGGTGTTGGGTCCTGCTGGAGGCTTGGCTTGGCTGGGGCCATGCTGGCGCCTTCTTGGTTGACGTTGTGGACACAAACGGGAAAATGTCCTGGTTGGTGACATGTGTAGCGGACGTCATTACCTATTGGAGGAGGTGGCCCCATGACTAGGGCCCCAAGCCTGTCTAACTAATCTTGCTCTTGATCGTTGTTGATTATCAAGGATTCGATGCAGGAGACCAGATGTTTGTTCTTGGAACGCATGCATCTCTTTAAAGGCCATCTGTACTAGTTTGCATGAGGGATTAGACCACCCTGCAAGTTCACTGACAGGTGGTTATCTCATCAAATCAGCTCTCACTTAACATAAGGTAAAGAGGATCATGGGGACCAATGGTCACCGATTAGGCATGGTTTGTTTTATAGAGGGCGCAAGTAGCTATACGTTGTGCAGTGGGGCTTTAAGAGTTGTTGTAATTTCATCCATCTGATTGTGGGGAATAGCAGGAGTAGGTCTCACTCCATCTTCTAGGAGTTGGCCCCTTTCCGCTGCTTCTGTTCCTCATCTATAACCTTCAGTTCCCGCCTGAGCTCTCTAAAGGCCATATCCCTGGGCCTCATTGTGCCCAGGCGACTTCTTACATCTTGGTCGCGAAGACTACATATGAACCGGGTAGTCAGTATGTCGTCTCTAGCTTTGGCCCCCACTTTTGCTGAATCAGCACCCTTCTCCTAGCTGGGTCACTGTCAATTCGGACTCCAGGGCGATGGCATAATCAGATTGTGACTCATTCGGACGTTGCATTCTAGCGTAGAATGCCGCCATTGGAGATGCCGTCCACTCTCTCTCCCCATACTCTTCGAGTAGCTCGTCGAACGCGGCCTTTGGGGGTGCATCTGGATGGTCCCCCCCCCCCCAAATCTAGGTTTAATAACGAATCTCGCGCCCTTCCCCCAGTGTGCCTAAAAAATACCATTACTCTCGGCATTAATTGGCATTGTTCCCTTAGAATCAATAACATACCTCAAATCCCGTACCCAATCCTCAACCTTTACTCCGCCTCTACCTGAAAATGTCCAAACAGTTTTAATCTGAGTATAGTGCCATTGTTGCTGGGTAGGTTCAGGCATCGGGTCCATACCAGCGATCTGAAGGGGCGTCGTAATAGGCCCACCGATGCTCCGAGGTAGGGGGGGGGGGGGCGGCGTTCCAAGGGCGTCGTTCCCTCTGCTATATCAGGGTGACGTTGCCCACTGGCCGGAGCCTTGACCTCACAGGGTACAGGTGTCTCCATTTCTCGCTGCCGCCTCGACGATGCTGTGTTGATTTTCTTTGATTTGTTGAAATATATACTAATATTGGTATTATATAGTTGCTATTGGTTTCTTCTATTTTCGTTTGATATGTTAGGGTAAGCTAGGACCAAATTCCCCTTGTACATAAAGCCCCACTGTCCTACTTGTAGCTACTTGCTCCCTCTGAATAAAAAACTTCCCCACATCGGTGCCTGTTGGTCCCCCATGATCCTCTATTTCTTATGTTATTTGAGAGCTGAGTTGATGAGATAGCCACCTGTCAGTGACCTCGCTTTGTGGTCTAATCCCTCCTAGCCACACTAGTGTTGATAAGCTTTAAGCCTTCCCGGGTTTCGGCACCAACATTATGTGACATTCTATAATTATGTGTACATAATATGTATATGTATTTAAAATGTATATAATTGATAATCATGTCGAAATGCGAGGGACTGGAGAGACAGGGGGGTTGAGTGTTCAAAGAATTCAACATAGGCCCCGTTGCAATCCATATTAAAGGGTCAGTCATGTTTCCCTAATGTTCCCAGGTGCGTGCGTTAGAATGCGGTAGCATGGGAAGGAAATTCACTTCCCGTTTCAGTAACTGAAAGTAACTATGTACATGTTGAAGTTACATTGTTACATGGTATAATAACTTTCAACGTATGCAACCATTTTTTTAATAGATTAAACCGTGCCTTTGAACCTTCCAATATCAACCATGGAATCGCCTTGCATTGGAAGTAAAATAGCAGAAGAAACCCTTGCAAGTGAAGGGCGAGCTGTTCGTGATGATGGAAGTCGTACAATTATCTGGTGTGTACCTCGCTCTGTTTCTACGGCTCTCACCAAGTGTCTTAGTTTCATTGAAGGCATTCAAATGTGGTTCGAACCCTACACCTACTGCAGATTCGCCCAAGTGATTACAAAGGAACAGCTAGACCTTGATTTACCCGCCGAATACGAAGGGAATGAAGAGATTTATAAACGAATGACTGATCAATTGAGGGAGATCAGGCTGATGAACACAACGACTCAAGAGAACCTGTCGTAAGTTTTCTATTTTCACAAAGTGTATCACAAAATATAAATGCATTCAAACATAACGAATGCTTCTACCTACTCAAGTAAGTGATGAACTATTGCATTAACCCAAAGGGGTGGGGGGGGGGGGGTACTCATATTTGGTGTGGACGGGGGTGTACGGCTGACCCCAGGTTAGGGTCATTTTGACAGAAAATGGTACCCATTATTAGGGACCATTCAAAACGTAACCCATGTTTAAGGTTTTGTCGTATTCTATTTACATGAATGATTTACGCTTTCACATAACTTATTTTTAACAGTTTTCCCAGTTTCAGCTGTTTGTTCCCCCCCCCCCCCCCCCCGAGGCCCTAAAGCAAGTTTCCTGCTGATTTCAGAAGGTTGTACCCGGAAGTTTTAGTGGCATATGTAGGCTAAGTTGTGATCCTTCGTTTATTACTTACACATAATTTGGTTTTGCGTATATACGCCCTAGGGGAGGTGTGGGATTTCCCATTTATAGATTAGTCAGAAGCGGAATGCAAATTAATGAAATTGATACATCATTTTGGATGAAAAAGTGAAATGATTTCATTTATTTTTGCAGGATTTCGCATCTGGAATTCTCATTTTAGCGAGATTATGGGTGAGATGTTATCCAAAAGAAAATAGCAACTTATGTTTAAGGCCAAGATCTGAAAAGTGGGGGCACACTATTAGGGATTTCGCAGCACAAAATCATTAGTCTTTAGTTTTTAGTTTAATATAAAAATTGTTATCAGTAACAAATTTACACATTTCCTCTTAGCCAATCAAAAGCCACGATTTCAGTAGCTTATAACAGTTATTGTCACTTGTTATTGATAACAAGGTTTATGAAACAGGTCCGTGATAAGCCATGACTAGACCCGACGAAAGACTAATTTTGGTGATAGACAAGTAGTTTTAAACTTTTATTTAATGCCCCGTTTTTTCTCCTTCTGTTTACAGTTATGCATCAATCGGTCGTTTTTTGGAGCAGTCGGTTAGCCGTCATGTCTTGGTGAAGGATATGTCATTTGCTATGTCACCCGAAAAGTACAAGTTCCTCCCAAAGGGCTTCAAGCATATCTTCTTAATTCGACATCCTCTTAGAGTGTTTAATTCGCTTCGAAAATCAATATTTGGCCAACTATCAGCCTTGGGGATGTTAAAAGGTGAATCCGCAGTTGAGGAAACGTTCGACGTAGGACGTGACAACCCTTTCCGAAACGCAGGAGATGGCTCGATGTATAAAGATGTTTATGACATGTGGAAGTATGTCAATGAAAATCTAGACGCCGAATCCATTGTTGTTGACAGCGACGATCTGTTGTCGAATCCAGCCGAGATACTACCGAAGATCTGCCGAGCGGCCGGGCTGCCATACGACGAATCGCTCTTGAAGTGGGATGGGTCTTCCGAAGTGACGAAGAGTTGGATGGTTCCTGCGGATGACATCGTAGAGAGGATGGTGTACTTCTACGAAATTGCTATCAAGAGTAGCAAATTTCTGCCGGCAAGCAATATGCCATCACGTGACGATGTTCGACCTGACGTCATTAGATGTACCGATCAGGCTATGAAGTATTATGACGAAATGTATGAAGTTAGAATCAAGGTCTAAGTAATTTATACATCATATACCTTGTTCTGAGTTGCTAGTTAGGACACCAATATGCTTGAATCTATATTTAGCAGCCGTGGGACAGGGGTGCACAATATTGGTAATGACATATTTTTTAGTTAATGAATCCGATGACCGGGGTAATAATTACATCTGTATATTATTAGCGCTTTTAATTTCGTATACACACTAAGAAATAGACGTACCAATTTGCACCCTCAGGGGTACAGACCTCTGCTGCAAGCCAATATAGCAGCACCCCATAGGGTGCAATTCTGCACCACTTTTGGGTGCAAACTTGCCCCCTCGAGGGAGCAGATGTGCACCCTTGTGTGTGCACTCACGGAAAGCGTTCGATTCTGTCAACCATGATTTGTTATTGTAAAAACTGGCCAAAAATGGTTGTTCGCAGCAGAGTTTAAATTCGATCCATTCTTTAACCTTACAAATAGGAATCAATGTGTGCATAAAAAAGTCTAAATCATTATATCGGAACACAACTACAGGTGTTCCACAGGGATCGGTCATAGGTCCCCTCCTTGTTATACTTTGATTAACGACCTATAGACTATCATCAAATCTGAAGAACTGCACTCTTTACATGTACGCTGACGACGCAACCTTGTCAGTAACGGGCCAATGGCTCTAGACACAAATGAACGCAACCTAAATAGGTCAAACCCTTCGGGAAGCGAACAGATCAGTGAATATGAATTTTAGCACAATTTAGCCAACTCCTTTTCAATTTCAGTCGCTGATTTTAAAGATGAAGTTGAGTTCTGGTCATGCGATTGCATTGTGAAAGAATCGTTGTAGAATCGATTAAAAAGGGTTGATCATCTAGAATGTTGTATCTAAGTATTGGTGTGTATTGCAAGGTTCTGGAATCATTAAAATGATAAGAAATTTGGGCACTATTTTTTTTTTGGCTGGGGGGGGGGGGGGGGGGGGCACGTGCCCCCTGTGCCCCCCCCCCTGGATCCGTCCCTGCAGATGCTTATAGGAGTAAAAATAGACCGAAGTCTTACATTTAAAGGCCACGTAGAAAGTAAAGCGTTGACAATGAAACAAAAATTGGGGGTCTTAAAGCCCCTCTGAACTACGTGTAGCTACTTGCTCTCTCTATATAGAAAGCAATGCCTAAGCGGTGCCCGTTGGTTCCCCATGATCCTCTTTTTATTACGTTAATTGAGAGCTGAGTTGATGAGATAACCACCTGTCAGTGACCATGCTGGGTGGTCTAATTCCTCCTGGCCAAACCTATATACACGGGCTTAAAATTTATCGTACCCCAATCAACCTATTCTGGCACAGTTTGGGCTATACGATCAGAGTGTAACCACACTATCCACTTGTCACATTTTCTGTAAATCAATAATATTAGAATATTTTGTATTTAATTTTTCAATAAATGCAGAAGCATCTGCTAATTTCTTTTTTGTGTGTGTGCAGTTGACTGATTGTACACAATTGCTGACTTTGTAGAACGCACAATTTTGCCACCGTGACGAAAACTGCTACACTTCTAAAAAATATATCTAGTTGTGAATTTTCTGCTCCTTGGGGGGGGGGGGTAAGGTCACCTTTCTTAGGTCAGCCATGGGGGTAATTTTTTTTTTTTTTTTTTTTTTTTTTAAATAATTAAAAAAAAAAAAAAAAATCCAAAGGGGGGAGGTTTTAGGTTTTTTTTTTGGGGGGGGTTTACACACATAAAAATACCAAAGGGGGGGGGGGTTTAACCCCCAAACACCCCCCCCCTGCGTACGCGCCTGTGTGTGTGTGTGTGTGTGTGTGTGTGTGTACAATTGACATATACATTATCTTTAGGTACTTATACGTTTACTTCGTTGCTAAGTTATATATACTGCAAATAAGTTTTTGTTTAACTATGTTTATGTAAAAGCAATCAATATTGAATACGTTTATTTTATTCAATTGTATGTTATGGTTTGTATTGCACATTTGGAGAAATAAAACAAAATTGCTTTAAAAAGTGTGTGTGTGTGTGTGTGTGGGGCGAGTACCAACTTTAGAAAAGATGAAAAAAAAAAGCATTTTTAAGTATAGGGATGAGGAAAAGAAAATAGCAATTAAAATGGGAAAGCTGGGATCACAATTCTTAAAGTGGGAGCAGCTTAAGATTAATTAAGATTTGTTTTCTTCTCCACCGTGAGCCTGTTAAAAGCGTAACACTATTTTTGCGGCCTGGATAACTTATTTAGTATATTTTTCTTGAGTTGAGAATGTTGGCAGACATCCACTGAGTGAGTAGTGTGTGTGGGGGTGGGTGGGTGGGTGGGTGAGTATGTTTGTGTGATGGAGGGGGCATGGAGGGGGCAGGATTGTTCCAGTAAAATTACTTCCAGATTTGTTTAAGTTTTTTTGTAATATATAAGTGAATAACATTTACAATTGACATATTATGTTTAGGTACTTACCCAATAAACAAAACACTAAAAAGTAACCTCTTTTGGGAGTGTATTTTAAGTGATTTTAAAGTATGGTGCCTTTTGAACTAGATTTAAACGTTATCGACACGTACCTTCCTTTAAACAAAAAAGGTACTCCTGTTCACGTTTTCATCTAACCTAAACACCACCAATATATCACGCGACTGGAGTAACGTGATTCCACTTACCTCTGTAAATCACGTGTTTATGACCAAATAACCACTTGACTAAGCAACGAGTTTTTTGTCCGTTAACCGATGGTGGTGATAAATAAGTAATTCTGAGGTGTCTTACGCACCTCTTTAAATAGTTTCAAAGTTACCATAACTTTCTTGGTAATGATCACGTAGCTAAAACTGATTACTCATCTAAGCTGTGAATACATGGAAAATCATTAATGGTGTATTAAATAAGAAGAAAAAAGGATCAGCAATAACAAAAATCAAAACCAATAATACTATCACCGATGATGCTGATACAATCGCTGAAAATTTTAACTCGTACTTTTCACAAGTGGGTAACAAACTGGCACAACAAGTGCCACAGAGTACCAAATCATTTAACGATTTTCTTGTCAACCCTAACCAAAATTCCATCTTTTTTAATCCTACAAACACTCGTGAAATTATAAACATTGTTAACAATCTTCTGATTAAGAAGAGCGCCGGGTTTGACTGTATTCCCAACTTCTTATTAAAGAAAATTATCAGAGCTGTTGTTCATCCCTTGGTGCATATCTTTAATATTTCACTTCATACAGGTCGGGTACCTAATCAAATGAAAATCGCCAAGGTCATACCCCTCTTTAAGAAAGGTGATAATCAACTCGTTACTAACTATCGTCCCATATCCTTACTTACCTCGTTATCTAAAGTTCTTGAGAAACTTGTTTTTACAAGAACAACCACGTTTTTTTTAAAAATACAATATTTTCTCACACTTCCAATTTGGTTTCCGTGAAAATCATAGCACCTCGCATGCAATTTTGTCTTTTATGAAAACAGTTACCACTTCCATTGATAAAGGTTTGCATACTGTAGGTATATTCCTGGACTTCTCCAAGGCCTTCGACACTATAAACCATGAAATTCTTCTTCACAAACTTTCTCACTATGGTATTAGAGGGAAGGCCTTGGAGTGGTTCAGGAGTTACCTTACAGATAGGACTCAATTTGTATCGGTTAACAACTGTAATTCTTCTACACTTCCTATTACCTGTGGTGTACCGCAGGGTAGCCTACTCGGCCCCCTTCTTTTTATTACCTATATTAATGACATTCAAAAATCTTCAAATTTATTATCATTTATACTTTTTGCAGATGACTCCAACATTTTCTTTTCTCATGAGAATGCGAACCAACTACTTAGAACTGTAAACTCTGAACTAAAAAATGTAACTGACTGGATCAAGGCTAATAAACTATCACTTAATCTGCAGAAGACCAATTACATGCTATTTAGCAACAAAATCAATAGTTTGCCAGGTGAAATTATTTTTGATAACGCTGCTCTTGTTAATGTTTCTACAACCAAATTCTTGGGAGTGTTTATTGATGAAAAATTATCATGGAAAACTCACATCGATAATATATGCAAAACCATTTCACGAAACATCGGTATTATCAATAAACCCAAATACTTTCTTCCTTCTCGAACTCTTCTTACATTATATCATACCTTAATATTACCATACATTAATTATGGGATTATAGCATGGGGATGTGCAATACAAACACAATTAAATAGGATCCTACTGCTGCAGAAAAAAGCACTCAGGATAATATTTCAAACACAATTCAGATCTCATACAGATATTTTATTTTTCGAAAATAATATTCTCAAAGTGAAAGATATCTATGTGTTCCAACTCGGCCAATTTATGTTCAAACTAAGTAAAGACGACCTCCCCGCAATTTTTTCCGATATGTTCTGCAAAAATGCCTCTGTACACAATTACCCGACTAGACAACGGAACTGTTATCACTTACCCTTAACACGAACATTATTTGCACAGAATTCATTTGTCTTCGCTGGATGTGCCTATTGGAATTCTCTTCCCAACGATATAAAAGAAGCCCCTAGTCTTAGCAATTTTAAACGTAAACTTAGGAAAACATTAATCAGCCAATACTCCCCACCAACAAGCCAAGCTCAAAAATCTAAACCTACGGAAAGATAAAACAAATCTTTCCTTTTGTTATTCCTCCTTTCCTCCTTTTTTGTTTCTTTTTTTAAGAATAATCTAAACAAGCCTAACGACCTGGTGGTGTACCTGCCTCCTGTCCCCATCTCCTTCTTCCTGCCTTTCTCTCGCTCTCTATTTCTCTCTTGCTCTCTCTCTCTCTGTTACTATATTTATCTTACTTTTATTTTTGCTTTTACTTTTTCTTTTTTTTTGTATTCCCTTTTAGTGTGTTTTACTGGTATTAGCTTTCGACCATAATTATTTAAGCGTATCCATGTAACTAAGTCAGGGGCTTGCCTCATACAAGCTCTGCTTTTTTAGCAAGCCCCTCCGTTTTGAATTACTTCATCAAGGTCATTTTTTTTTTCTATTGTTCAGTACTGTTTTTTCCCAATATTTCTTATCAACTAAATTTTGTTCTACATAATACTGAATTTACTTTGTTTATATTATATTATTATATTATGTCTGTTTATATTTTGTTTGTTTTGAAACGGAAATAAAATCTGAATCTGAATCTGAATCTGAATCCGTGATATTTATGTGTGAAAAATTAGTAATTATTAGGTGTCTTAAAACACCTATTTAAATGGTAGTCAAAGTTGCCAGCAGTTCCGCGGTGATGATCTCGTGACTCAAACGGATTATTAATCTAAGCTGGGCATACGTGACTTTTAGGTGTGAAAAATTAGTAATTATTAGGTGTCTTAAAACACCCTTTTAAATGGTTTCAAAGTTACCATAACTTTCTTGGTGATGATCACGTAGCTAACACTGATTACTAATCTAAGCTGTGAATCCGTTATATTTAGGTGTGACAAATTAGTAATTATTAGGTGTCTTAAAACATCTATTTAAATGGTAGTCAAACTTGCCACCAGTTCCGCGGTGATGATCTCGTGACTCAAACGGATTATTAATATAAGCTGTGAATCCGTGATATTTAGGTATGAAAAATAAGTAATTATTAGGTGTCTTAAAACACCTATTTAAATGGTAGTCAAACTTGCCAGCAGTTCCGCGGTGATGATCTCGTGACTCAAACGGATTATTAATCTAAAGCTGGGCATCGGTGATTTTTAGGTGTGAAAAACGAGTTATTTCGGGGTGTCTTGATGGTTTCACAGTTACCATTTAAGCTCCGTGGTGATAATCCCGTGACTGTTGGCATATTTCTTTTTTCACCAGTTGATAACTGACTGTTGGCATCTATTCATTGCACCAGTTGATAACTGGTCTGTGTGCATATTTCCAGTTGAACCAGCTGACACCAATTAATTTGCATATTGAATATGGGGTGCGTGCAGATCTACGTTTTTTAAACAATTTATCTGAATTTACAGCATATTTCTTAATTACTGATGATTTAGTCATGTGCAATTCATTTAAAAAATACTACAAATATCAATTACAGGTTATTAGGACATTTCGCTACTTGGTATAAATTATATTTAATTAAACATGAATAAGGGAAACATTAACTATGAACTAAAATAATTATTAATTAATAAATATATGAAAAAATTTCGATTCATTAAATTATGTAAGTCTACTTATTACCAATGCCTTTACATTGGAAATACAGACGTACCAGTATTGGAATGTTGTTGCCGTTCAACTGGTTGGAAGGTTTACCAAATGGTTCTAATGGCTCAGCTAGACCAGTTGAATTATAACTGGCCTGGATCAACTGGATCATTTAGCCCATTTCAATTTCCGGGGTTACCAGTTGGCATTAACTGGTTCATCAACTGGACCAGTTGCAACTAGCTTTCTCTTCTGGGATGTTTGCTTCCACCCACCCACACCCCCACCCCCTCTAATCCCAAACTGCTTCCGGCACGCCTGGACGTAATTATGGAAGATCGAAAACACGATGTTCAGGATGAGAACGTCATTATTTTGGTTCATTTATTGTGTAACATTTGCGTAATTATTGGGTTGAACGCGGGTTACAGTAACATATTTCCTCTTCGACGTAAATTTCACGTGCATGAAGAACATGATTTATCTCAAGTCAGCCTCGTAATATTCACATGAATTTCACGCAGATATTTTGACTAAAAGTATCACTAACGCTTCACGTGTTTCTGTGACGCGATAATTTCGTTTAAGAAGATGTAATTTCATAACCAAACAAACACGGGAGTATTCGGTTTACAAACCATGGTCTCCACGGTAGGGATAATCACGTTATTATAATAGTGATATTGCAGTGACAATTGCGTGATTTAGTGTACGTGTGTTTTAAGTGACCTAGTGCAATAAACGTATTAACACATTTACGTAAATGTCCGGTGTTTGAAGAACGTAACTCTCCTCAAGTCGATGCCTTGATAATAACGTGATTTTCACGTGATTTTGTTTATTGGGTATACGTTTGTCGCTAAGTTTTATGAGACTGCAAATAAAATGTGTTTAATTATGTTTATGTAAAAGCATCAATATTGAACACGTTTATTTTATTCAATTGTATGTTATGGTTTGTATAAACACATTTGGAGAAATAAAACAAAATTGTTATAAAAAAAGTGTGTGTGTATTCTTTTGCATGTGTAGGGTGATTGTTTGTTTCGTGTTGGGTAGTAAGGGAATGGGTTATATAATTGTTTCGATATCAGGGGCGTAAATCCGTACTGAGGAGTGGGGGGGGGGATGATCAGCGATAGCAATCACATACTAGCACGAGCGCACGCCCACACTAATTTACGCAAGCGCGCGCGATCGCGCACGCACAAACACACACACACACGCACACTCGAGCACACACGTTCATCATCGTCAACACCATCATCATCATCATCGTAATAAGGTACGTTGAAATGTATCGGACAGCAAAATACAACATTTGTTCTTCAGATTCATCAGCGCCTTTGTTTAGGCATCTTCGATGGTACTTTACAAATTCTGGATCTTTATCTATTTCTCCCCCACATGAGTTCTTCCCTTCTCTCTCTCTCTCTCTCTCTCTCTCTCGTCATTTCTCTCCTTCTCGATTTCCTCGTCATCTCTCGCCTCGGTCTAGCTACATGTAACCAGCCGTTGAATATTGATTTGTAACCATTTTTCATGTGCGTAAAACAACATGTTTGTCTGAAGTGTGTATATTTTGGTTCAATTTTGTTTACACTATTCAATTTCATTGTAAATCAACCACTATGAGTTCCTGAACTTTACGTGTTGATGTTTTAAAACCGAACAAATAAATAAATACATCTAAACCAGTATTCACATTTCTGCTTGTACATGAATTATAGCACTTTTTGATGACATGCGCATACTAATTGTTATGTAACATCTTACAGGTATATCCGATTTCGACGGAAATGGTATCAAAATGTGCGTTAGACTTTTAGAAAAAAGTCATGAAACGACAATTCAAAATTCCAAGCGGTTGCGGCGCAATCTCCGAAAATGTCGAGGGGGGCCTCCCAGGCCCCCTCCCCGGAGTACAGTAAGGGTTAAAGGTACATTGAAAAGTATTGGGCAGCAACATACTGCATTTTTTCCTACATTTACGTTGGTGCTCTACAAATTCCCGCATTGTGCGACAGCTGGAACTTCATATATTTCTCCCTCACATCTAGTTGCTCCTTTTCTCTCTCTCTCTCTCTCTCTCTCACACACACACACACACACACACAAACTCTTCTCCCATCATTTATGTCCAAAGGTCCAAAACTACATTAATTACATTTCAAACTTCAAATAACACAAACGAATAATGGTTGTTAACAAATGCTGTAAATAGCCTTTATTATTATGTGCATTTAAATTCACTACATTATATTGTGATGCAGTTTTTGCGGCAATAGTGTATGTTCTACAAAGACAGCAGTTATGTACAATTAGCAGATGTTTTTTATGCATTTATTGAAAAAATTAAATACAAAATATCAAACAGTAATTATATATATGTGAGGTGGTCGAGAACTCGAAATCAATGACAGACAGATCCTGTGAGAGGGCCAAGCAAAGAGTCTTTATTAGTAGTAACCAGTAACAGACACATTACATATCACTAATGCCGATAATCATGGAGATCATGCATTCTCCAAAACATGTCATGTTATCAAATATTAAACGAGTAAATTTGCCCTTTAAAAATCAATTGCCACAGTACAACGTAGCTGAAACTCTCAACATTAACACAGGTAAATACCTGACCCAAATACTTAAACAACTAGAAGTAACAGTCAATATAAACCTCATATAGAGCAACACATTCATATATTTATCTTCCATACTTTTCTTACTTCCAAACAAACTCCAATAATCTCCTGGTCTAACCCTAAACATTGCTCTTACTCCTATTATTCCATCTCAATTTAACATGTAACAATATTCTTTTATAGCAATCTGCAAAATAAGATATAAGGTTTACAATGATAGAGGGCGCTAGAAACCCTGAAATGGCTACATAGACAAAGTTCGATCTTCACTGTTTGAAGTGCCATAATTAATATCCCCTAGCTTAGCAACCAAAATACAAACAACATGCAATACTTTTAAACACTCAACATCTATTATAAGCACTTCTTTTCTATGCTCCCTTCCGTTCTTACTGACCTCATTCCTTAACCAAGACTTATACTCATCACATCAATTAGAGCGTACCCTGGTCCTGGTCCTGGCCCTGGGACCACGCACATCATTAGCGCGCACGTACTACACCCAATTTTGGTACCGCGCGTTCAACTTATTAGTGTGCATAACCATGTACTACAATGTAAATGCATATAACAAATCAAAGCGCTAAGCATCACACAGTTTAACATTAAATCCTCGTTTCCAATATAATCATATCAACCCACATGATACATCAAAATAACTACTGAAATCGTTCTGACACAATACACATATGTACATAACAAATCTCTAGCATAACAATATTAATATTTACTAAACATAACAGTGGTTCAAGTTTGGTCAACTCACCTGTGAGAGGGCCAAGCAAAGAGTGCCGGCTGGTCTTAGCACTCCGCCCTCTACAGGTCACAGGGTAATTTCCTAACCCTTTACATATAGTAATATATATAAAATTTATTTTACATTAAATGTGACAACTGAAATACACAAACAAATTCATAAATATAATTGAAAACTTGAAAATATGGGGGTAAACAAAAGAATGAAGATAAATGCAGATTCCAATTACTACCATAACATATTAAGAATGAATGTTTTAATCCATAGCAGCCAGGGGAGGGACGCTAAAGGTGTATGTAGGCAGGCGCGTACGCAGGAATTTTTTCGGGGGGGGGGGGGGGGGGGGGGGGGGGGGGGGGTGGGGGGGGGTAAGAGCACATTTTTTTTTCTGTCCCAAAATCTGATAATATAGCCGATCGATATTTTCGTTTCGTTGGGGGGGGGGGGGGGGGGTAAGGTCGGCTTTTTGGGGTCACCCATTACCACAATTGAAAAAAAAAGGGGGGGGGGGGGTCCTCGAAAACACACACATAAAAAAGTTAAGGGGGTTAACCCCTACCCCCCCCCCCCTTCCTCCCCTGTGTACGCGCCTGTATGTAGGAGAATAGAGAGTCACGTTTACAGATTTCATTTCTTCTTCATAAAGTATCTGAATAAAAAGTGGGCAGAAAGAAAGATTTTTTTTTCTTCAATCTTACTTCTTCCCGTTTATTGTTTTACTCTGTTTCATTTTCCTTCTGTCCTACTTAGTGATTCACATATTATCCTACGTGAACCTTTTATGTATCTTGTGATAATGCCTTCTTCCTTCTTTATCGTTTCGTCATTTCCCAAATTGTAACAAATAAAGTTGTATTCTGGTCATACAATAAAGGTGAGAGAAACTATATTGAGAATGGTAAATAGTTTGAGGGTTTACAATCAGGAAATTGAAAAGGAGGTAGCTAAATTGAGTTGAACCTCCTTATACAGTGGGACCAGGCGCATACGGGGGGGGGGGGATTTCAAATTTGAAAATTACGCCGAAAATTTCGCAACGACTCGGCCAGCCACTGCATAAGCAGGGGGGATAAGAGGACATTTTTAATTTTTTTGGTCCCAAAAATTTCGCAACGATTCAACCCTTCCCACCCCCCTTGCGTACGCGCCTGAGTGAGACTATAATAATGTGGAACAACACTCATTTGAATGTTTTGTCCAAACTTTATAGAGCTCAATCTCATCATATTTCGACTTCGATTTGCGATTTGCAAATTCAATCTTTTTCAGGGGCATTTCTCTTATGAGTCTAAGCCCCTTTCACACCGGATCTGCGTAGAGTTACGTAGTGTTGCGTACCGAGTACGCCGAAGTTAAGCTGCGTACTCATGAATAAATTGATGCTTCGGCGTAGTCCCTGCGTAGGTTATGCGTAGGCTTGCGTACGATCGGCGTATAGTTACGTACCCTGTGCGTAGGCAATTGGCGTAGGGTTACGTACGGTTGCGTAGGCCTGGCGTAGGGTTGCTTACGGTTGCGTAGGCCTGGCATACGGTTGCTTACTGTGGGAGAAAATGCCATGTAAAAATGCAATAGACGCTCGTAGGAGCCGCGAGTATAGCCATTGGCGCTTTATAAACATATATAATAAAAAATATGTTAAAAAGACAGTTGAATTTATTGTATAAATGAACTGTGCAGTGTACAAAGAATTGTACATGTTATTACATGTGAAGATAACTTGATCTTAGTATAATCATAACATTCTGACAAACTGTGACAACCAAGGGGCAGTGGGTCTCTTTTGCATGCGTGAAATAGGGCTGAAACGCCAATTTGCGTAAAATAGTGAGTGCAGAAAATAACATTTATAAACCTGCCATAAGTTTTACTAGTAAAAAGTGGCATTTGGTACACGTTTTTGACCGTTAAATTTTCAGTTTTTTTTAGTAGGTATTAGCAACTGCTGAGGTTATTTTGCAGTAATGTTAATGTGTTCAAGATTTTATTTTCCAAAAAATGCAGACATTTTTGTTGATGTACTACATTATTGTACTATGTATCATTGAAAAGGGTAATATATGAACTTTCTTTTGATAAAAATTGCAAGGTCACGTGATGTAATTTGATAACTCAAAACGCCAACAAAAGAGAGCGCTTATTTTGATTTGTGAATAAATGTGGACAGAAGTCTGATATTTGTTGACCATATCTCTTTTTTTTCACTCATTTGTAATATATCATTCCATAACAGTTTCCTGAAAGTTTGAAGACGATATCTGTTGTCCTTGGTCCGTAGCGTATTTGTGTGTGACAATGTAATGATATATATGTTAGTCATTTATTAAATTTAAAGAAATACTTCTGACATACACACTCACTCAGTCTCATTAACAGAGTGAGAAAAAATATTTCTTTGCTCATTTCAATTAAACAAAATTATATTACAAACATACAAACAGGACCACAAACGTACACACAAGCAAACACACCGACACAAATACATACAGATTTCCACAAAAACATAATAAAATTTTCGCATGAGGCATCAGCTTATGAATCTTATCTCTGTTTATTATATCAACAGCCTGAGATGTCAATTATCACAAATTTAATAAACCATAACAAAACAAAACATGTCAGTCTGATATACCTTGTAGTGGTACAAACAGAATAACAAGCAAGAATGATCAATGATCAATATCTGCCAAGTTTACATCCAGGTCCCCGAAAAAATCTTTATACCATACGTTTTTAATGCTTCGTCGGACTGGCGTAGGGTAGCGTATTGTTGCGTAGGCTTGGCGTACATTTGCGTAGGCTTGGCGTACAGTTGCGTAGGCTTGGCGTACAGTTGCGTAGGCTTGGCGTACAGTTGCGTAGTAAAGTCTACGCCGAAGGTACGCGAAAAAAATTAAACATGTTTAATTTTTTGCGTTCATCTCGCGTACCCATTCGCGTCCCTCCGCGTACAGTTGCGTAGGGTTGCGTACGATCGGCGTAGGGTTGCGTACGATCGGCGTAGTCGCTACGCAACTCTACGCAACTCTACGCAACTCTACGCAAGGCCCGGTGTGAAAGCCTCTTTACACACAAGGAATTAGAAAGATCACAAACTATTTTCACCTTCACCAGGACATAATCTTCTAGTTAAAGTGGAAATTCAAAGAAAATCACAAATATGTCAACTATAATGTATCACTAGAAACTGGTAAGCTTATAGATGGCCATCGTACAAATTTCAGGTCAATAACATATTATTCGGGTGATTTATAAAAATACACATACAACCACCTCCATATAGCATCTGGGATATACGAGAGATTCGACAGAAAAATAACGATGTTTTAATGACGTCACATAATGGACCAATGCTGCCCAAGCATGCAGACGACATCCCATAAAGAATTAACATAATTGCAAAGCAATTATTTCTTAAATTATAATGAGTTTAGTGTATATAAACGTGATGGCATTTCAAACCATTCAAAAGGGGATATGAAACCGATTCTGATAACTAAAATCTGTTGTTTGTAAATACACATGATAGGGGTAAATTAATAATCAAAGAAACCAGACTTTCAAATTGAAAAATCCTGGAATGATAATAGGACGGCATTTGTTCCCTCTTGAAATGCCGAACATACCGCGTTGTGTGCAGCTGAATATACAATGGCGTCTTTTTTTGTTTACAAGCGACAGATTCCTTTATTTTTGTATCGCTGCATTTGTCATCAAAATAAAAACATGCGCGGGGGTTTAGAGTGAGGCAATAGATTATACATTTAGCCTGACGGTAGTGAAGAAAAAGAAAGACCTCAAGAGAAGATGAAAAAACATGTACTGAAAATGTGTGAGATGTCATGGGACATCGTCTGCTTGTGCAAATCAAGTCCATCCTGTGATCTCACACATCTCAGCAGCGTTCGAAGACCTCTTCAGGCGCTATGCCGGGGCTGTATTTAAGCGTTTTGTAATTATTTATAATAAGCATTACTACGAATGTTTCAGAGCATTGAATTTTTATAGCCTTACCGAATCAAAGTTTCAGCTTTGCAATAATGAAAATAAAGTTAGTTTTAAAATCAATGAATATCTACTTTAAAGGGAAATCCAACCCTTATAGCAAACTATTCTAAAAGAAAGCTGACAAATCAGAGGGGCAGGCTGGTACGATTTTAAACGAAATCAGACAAAGAATAAGAAAGTTATGAATATTTTGTTTTGTAAGCTGTAATCACTGAACGTATGGGCACTTCAAATTTTCTGAATTGGTAGAGTCACTATGACGAAGCGCTGGGCACCTTTCCAATTGTTCCAACATACGAAATGAAATCATAAACGTCAATTTTTCAAAATATATGACTCGAGAGTGTCATTTATTTTTAGAGAACACTTAATAATATATTATCCACAATATATTTTGAATATCTCCCCAAGGGAAAAGCCGCGTAGGAGAAAAAACAGCAACACGAATGAGAGAGTTAATTATTATCCGCGGCATCGTCACAATCCAGTCAACCAAATTGCCTATTTGAGATTCGCATGTTTCAAATACTCATACACTGCCATAACTTTCTTATTATTAGTCCGATTCATTTTAAACTAAATAAAACAATTATATAAACAAGTCAATTAACAAGTGGTATAGTTTCGTGAGTGATCATAAATTTATAGCAATAAACAATGTAGGTTATAATTATACAGTGGTAATTGATATAATAACAAAATAATTATAATTAAATCCCAATACTGTGCGCCCCTGTCCCACGGCTGCTAATATACCGGTAGATTCACACATACTGGTGTCCTAACTAGCAACTCATAACAAGGTATATGACGGATAAGTTACTTAGACCTTGATCCTAACTTCATACATTTCGTCATAATACTTCATAGCCTGATCGGTATATCTAATGACGTCAGGTCGAACGTCGTCACGTGATGGCATCTTGCTTGCCGGCAGAAATTCGCTGCTTCTGATAGCTCTGCCGAAGAAGTACACAAAATTCTCTACGAGGTCCTCAAAAGGAACCATCCAACTCTTCGTTACTTCGGAAGACTCATCCCACTTCAAGAGCGATTCGTCGTAAGGCAGCCCGGCCGCTCGGCAGATCTTCGGCAGTATTTCGGCTGGATTCGTCAACAGCTCGTCGCTGTCGACTACGATGGATTCGGAACCTAGATTTTCTTTGACATACTTCCACATTTCATAAACATCTTTATGTACTGATCCACCTCCTGCGTTTGGGAACGGGTAGTCGCGTCCTACGTCGAACGTTTCCTCAACTGCGGATTCGCCTTTCAACATCCCCAAGGCTGAGTGTTGGGCAAATACTGATTTTCGAAGCGAATTAAACACTCTGAGAGGATGTCGAATTAAGAAGATATGCTTGAAGCCTTTTGGGAGGAACTTGTACTGTTCGGGTGACAGAGCAAAAGACATATCCTTCACCAAGACATGACGGCTTACTGACTGCTCCAAAAAACGACCGATCGATGCATAACTGTTAAAAAGAAGAAGAAAAAAAACGGGCCATGAAATAAAAGTTTAAAACTACTTGTCTATCATCAAAATCAGTCTTTCGTCGGGCCTGGGCATGGCCTATCAGGGCCCTGTTTCACAAACCTTGTTATCAATAACAAGTTACAATAATTGTTATAAGCTACTGAAATCGTGGCATTTGATTGGCGTAGAGGAAATGTGTTACATAGAAATGTGTTATTGATAACAAGTTTCATGAAACAGGGCCTAAATCCTGCAACAGATTAAACATAATTTTACCATATCATTACTGATCAATCTGTAACAGAGGAAAACATTTCAATATTTTGGAACCATATTGATGTGGTCCTTGTTATCACAATCTTTAAAAGTTGTAGAAGAGGAAATTTAATGTCCTCTCAATTTTTCCCATCCTATATTCTCTTTATTCTTTCCCCTGCTCTTTTCAACATTCGTTTGGGGGAGAGCTAGGGTACGCGGGGGCATGGCTCAAATTAATTATTTGTCTTCGGGTCCTCTAAAGAAAAAAGAGCTTCTCAGGGGGCTCTTTTAGTACTGACTGGGGCTCTTTTTAAATACAAATTTCCATTGAATTTGGTGGTACCCATGATACTCTTAAATTCCTGCTTGCTATTTCATCATTATCGGCATTATTTCCCTTTTACAACTTTACAAGTTATAACATACAGCCAGGCGCGTACGCAGGGGGGGGGGGGGTTGGGGGTTGAACCCCCCCCCCTTTGGTATTTTTTATGTGTGTATTTTGCAGGAAACCCCCCCCCCCTTAGGTATTTAAAAATTATACCAAAAAAATTATACCAATGGCCGACCTAAAAAAGTTGACTTTACCCCCCCCCCCCCCCCAACGGAGAAAAATGTCAATTTTCAAATTTCGAGACCAAAAAAAAATGTCCTCTAACTCCCCCCCCCCCCCCCTTCCCCGATTATTCAGCGGCTGGCTGATTTGTTGCAAAATTTTTCGGCCCGATTTAAAAATGTTAACCCCCCCCCCCCCCCCCCCCCCCCTTGAAAAAAATCCTGCGTACGCGCCTGCATGCAGCTAATGGTCAGATCTCCTCCCTCTGTACGAATTTTTTTTGTCCAAGCCCGTACAGTCGCCTCCTCGCCAACTGGTTTCATTTTACTAAAGTTAGCTTTCGGTTGATTTACTGGTCAAGGTTCATTATTTGCTTGTCTTTTGGAATCACCACATTTCAGAAGATTCACGATTTTCACATCGAAAAACTTCGCCACGTTTCGGTCCTTGCGCGATCGCCTCTTTCTAGCTCCAGAAGATATGGGGCGGCAGCGTGGACATGCATCAGTATACTACCGGCGCAGCGAGTATAACCAGGCACTTTTTTTAGAACCTTTTTTTTTACCTCGATCGATTACATGTATGTGCCCCCCCCCCCCCCCCCCCCAAAAAAAAAAAAAAACATCAAACTCTGGCTACGTGCCTGTGCATAACCACTTCTGACGGCCGCACTGCACTGCGAGCTTCCGTTGTTTGTACCGTATCTGTAATACTCATAGAGTTGTGGAGATGGGAGATATAGCGCAATCTTGCAAAGAAAAAGCGTCCCATTTGTCTACAATATGGCAGTGGCGGATCCAGGGAATGTGGGCCCGGCCCCCCCCCCCCCGAAAAAAGAAGGGAAAAAAAAGGGGAAAAAAGGGGAAAGATTTTTTTTTTTTTTTTTTTTAAAGTGTTCCTCCTCCCCCAAGCCACTGAACGAAATATCTGACGACGTAATTTTTCCAAATGTGGAGAGAAAGGGAGAAAAAAAAGAAAAAGAAAAAAGGTAGGGAAGGTCAGTCGCGATTTTTCCGCCAGCAAAGTATAAATCAGGGGGGGGGGGCGGGGCACTGGCGTCTTGATCGGGGAGGGGGTTTATTTCTAATTCGATAACCGTTACGGTGGCTTACACATAATGCTTAAATGACATAATTTTCCGAGATTTTTCCTCATTTTTTAGTAAATTATACATTTTTATGCGTTTATTGTAAAATGACAAATTCCTAAATTTAGCCAGCCAGGCAAGAAATATGCTTCTTGAGGTGCCCCCCCCCCCTCCCACACAATTTTTGACAAAGTATATTAAAGAAAAATAGAAAGAAAAAGAGCAAGAAAGAAAGAATAGTTGAGCTTCTGGGGGCTCCGCCCGCTGGACCCCACGCCAATCAGTGTCCTGCAAGTGTCACAAATAAAATATTAAAATATGTTCATCTGACTGTAATCAAATGCCTAAAACCCCTGAGCTTCCGGGGGATCTGCTCCCTGCACCCCGCCTAGGGCCCTAAGGCGGACCCCTGGATTCTTATAATGTTAATGCCTAAAACCCCTGAGCTTCTGGGGGCTCCGCCCGCTGGACCTCACACCAATCAGTGTCCTGCCAGTGTCACAAATAAGGTATAAAAATATGTTCATCTGAACGTAATCAAATGCCTAAAACCCCTGAGATTCCAGGGTTTTCGCACCCTCGACCCCACCAGGGCCCCTAAGGCGAACCCCTGAATGCTTGTCTGACCGTAATTTATTGCCTTAATCCCCTGGGTCTTCGTGAGCGGACAAGGTGTCAAAATATGCTTATCTGACCGCAGAGGTGTAGCCATGGGGCGGTGGGGGCGCCTCTCCCCCCCCCCCCCACCAAAAAAAACACCGGCCAAAAAAAAGAGAGGAGAGAATTTTTTTTTTTGAAATTCAGAGGATTAAAAGTCGAGAACGGTACAACGTATCGGTTTCTTTCTCTAGTGATTAAATGAAACGTAAAAGCTTCGGCGCTTTGCGGAGGAGGGAGGGGGAAATCGCCCCTCCCTGTACCCCCCCCCCCCCCCACCAACTACGTCAATGCAGGTCACCATTAGGTACCATTACGTCTTCTTTCTTAAATAATTTTAATGAAACGTCAAAGCTTCCGCGCTTCGCGCAGGAGGGGGAGGGGACTGAATTCAAACAAGGATTAAGAGTCGAGAATGGTATAACGAATCGTCTTCTTTCTCTAAAAATTTAATAAAACGTCAAAGCTTCCGCGCTTCACGCAGGATGGGGGCTGAATTCATACAAGAATTAAGAGTCGAGAATGGTAATACGAATCGTCTTCTTCCTCTAATGATTTAATGAAACGTAAAAGCTTCCGTGCTTCGCGCAGGAGGGGGGGGGGACCGAATTTAGACAAGAATTAAGAGTCGAGAATGGTATAACGAATCGTCTTCTTTCTCTAATAATTTAATAAAACGTCAAAGCTTCCGCGCTTCGCGCAGGATGGGGGGGGGCTGAATTCATTCAAGAATTAAGAGTCGAGAATGGTAATACGAATCGTCTTCTTTCTCTAACGATCTAATGAAACGTAAAAGCTTCCGCGCTCTGCGCGGGAGGGGGAAACTGAATTCAAACGAGGAAAAGAGTCGACAACGGTACCACAAATCGGTTTCTTTCTCTAATGATTTAATGAAATGTAAAAGCTTCGGCGCTTCGCGCGGGAGGGGGGAGGGTAAACTGAATTCAGACGAGGATTATTTTCGAGAACGGTACAACGAATCGTCTTCTTTGTCTAATAATTTAATGAAACGTCAAAGCTTCGGCGCTTTGCGGAGGAAGGAGGGGGAAATCGCTCCTCCCTGCACCACCCCCCCCCCCCACTACGTCAATGCAGGTCACCATTACGTACCGATATTTGGCTCGCATAATTTCAAATTTGGGCCCCCCTAAGAAATCCTGGATCCGCGACTGGTGTAGAGCCTCTTAAGCGTTGGTAGCCCCAAAAGTTTGATGGTAAAATTTGACTCAAATTGTATCATAATGTGAAAGAGGATCTAATTTAATTTCTGCCTGGGTTTTTAAAACAAATGCGTTTAAAGTCGAATATTGATGAAAGAATACAAAATTTAGATTTTTCTGCGTACAACAGAAAACCCAAATTATTGTTCTGCTTCTAATGATGCTAACTTAATATCAGGGTGGACTTCCCCTCCCTGCATAGCAGAAAAGTGTAATCTATTACTTTTTCCATTAGACCATTTTTCTTCAACATGTCTCAGCAACAAGTTGTTTTTATTCTCTAAGCAAAATAAACCAACATTTCAAATATATACAGGGCGTCTATAGGTTTTTTTTTGTTAACAAAACTTAAAAAAGTTACGCGAAAAGTTGTTTGAATATGAAGCTAAAATCTGACCGAACGTTGCCTGCCCCAGATATCGATTTGCACAATCATGGATTGTATGTACTAATGTGTTCACTCCGATGGATTGATTATAGTCCTTAGCATACATGTATAAAACAAGCTACAATACACACACCGTTTGGAATAGTAGAATTGTAAGCAGGGAACCTTAGGTTCTTGATTAGTGCACGGCAATCAAACCTTTCTGATTATCATAATAATTAAAACACCATATGGAATAGAATCGTAAACAGGTAACCTTAGTTTCTTGATTATGTGCATAACGATAAAAACTTCATGATTATAATACTAAAAACACCTTTGTTTTACAATCTTTTTAGGTACTCTTCAAAAAAAAAAAAGATTAGAGATAAATGAAGTAAAAGTAATTATAGTTGTACGGGTTTATGCACAGAGAAATTCAAGTCCATTGAATTCAAATAGTGCATAAGCAGGCTAAGGTAATGAGAGTATTATGGAAAGCATATTATCTAGGTACTCTAAAATGCAAAGACTCTCCGGAGACATACATTTTGCACAATAGAAATTTTAGTTATTTTGTGAAAAATTGTTGGACACAAGTGGTGGATCCAGGGGGGGGGGGCTGGGGGCTGAGCGAATTATCGGCCGGCACGATTTTCAAATTTTCGGGAGCAAAAAAAAAATAAATTAGTGCTCACTACCCCCCCCCCCCCCCCCCCCCACTATGCGAATTATCGGTCGGCTGTGTCGCCGCTAAATATTTTCTCACCAATTGGGCCCCCTCCCCTGCCGCCGGCTGGATCCGCCCCTGCAGTATGGTAACCTCTATAGACACCAACAAATTAGAGCGAGAAATCCTGCACGCTAACCTAATTTCCATAGTTCCATTTCATTGGTTTAAGGTTTGAAAGTTGAAACTCAATATTGTGTGAAAGTTATAACAGAAAAGATCATCTTTATTCTATAATTCCACGGGGGCGATTTGTAATTTTGCAATCGCCCCCTTGAGTAATCTCACGGAAGCGATTACGAAGCTTACGGGGGCGTATCGCCCACAGCCTTCCCGCCCCCCCCCCCCCCCCTCCACTCCGGGGTCGGAATGACCGCATGCGTGTTACCAAAACGTCCGGTTAAGTAGTACTTTTCACGCACCAAAGTCCGGCTCGTACACAAAATTGACACACCGGACTTAGGGGTTTTTTTAAAAGGAGGGAACACGCACATGCGTACCCTAAATAACACTGAGTGGGGGGGGGGGGGGGATTTTGAGCCTTGGCCGCATACATGTAAAACTTACGAAAGGTTCTCTTGTGTCGTTGCGTTCCCCTGCCGGTCTCTTTAAGGTGATCAGCCATTCGTTTATAAATCTCTTCATTCCCTTCGTATTCGGCCGGTACATCAAGGTCTAGCTGTTGCTTTATATTCACTTGGGTGATTCTGCAGTAAGTGTAGGGTTCTAACCACACTTGGATGCCTTCAATGAAACTAAGACACTTTGTGAGAGCCGTAGAAACAGAGCGAGGTACACACCAGATAATTGTACGACTTCCATCATCACGAGCAGCTCGCCCTTCACTTGCAATAGTACCTTCTGCTATTTCACTTCCAATGCAAGGCAATTCCATGATTGATATTCCAGGGTTCAAAGGTTCGGTTTAAACTAAACAATGGTTGAACCTGTTGAAGGTTATTATTCCATGTAACAAAGTCTGATCAACTTCAACATGAACACGCATGCAAGTAGTTAGTTTCAGTACGATGCATGCTTTATCAAACCGAAACGGGAGCGAAGTATCTACGACCGCATCTCTATGCTCTAACCATGCATGCGTGATCTGCTCTGGACAACGCACGCACCTCGCAGTGGCAGATCATGGACATACTACGAACACATAGCCAGATTGAGAAACAATCAAACAATATTGAATCCTTGAACTCTAAGTTTAAAGGTAAAGTCCAGTTATGGTCGTGCGATTGCATTGTGAAAGAAACGTTGTGGAATGGATCAGAAAAGGTTGATCATCTATCATATAAGTATTGGTGTGTTCTGCAAGGTTCTGGGTTAATCAATATGATAAGAAATTTGGCCCAGTCTTCGTAAAGATACAAGCACTGTACACAGAAAGATGTATATGGGACTACATATAGCTCCGTTTAGTCTCATTTCACAACGCCCCATATCGTCAAAGTCAGCAGCCATACATGTTAGCCTATGGATTTTTTTTTTTTTTAATCGTTAAAAATTCATTTTTTGTTTAAACGAAAAGCACATCCACCCCGACGTACGTTATCACTAGCTCTTTCATTGGAGCCCTCATGTCTCATTGACTTTTGAAAGTTCACCCACCGTAATTTTTCAAAATAGGTTGCAAGCTCGCCATTGCCTATAATACACATGTGAAACAAGTCGAACTTTGGACTCAGTCTGCCAAGCGATTGTAAGATTATAGATCAACAGGAAGGATAAGAAGCATGAATTATCAATTATCACTTCTGCTACGTTCATTATGTCCATTTCATCCAACCCCTACCGTAATTTTTCCATTTAGTAAAAGCAAACATTTTGCCGAGTTTAGCAAAAACATGAATATTCATGAACGGTCAGACAATACAGCCTTTTAGTACGTAACGTATAGTGAATGGGAATGGGCGATGATCCGTCCAGGAGGTGGAGGTCAGTGTTTTGTGCTGGCAATGTTCACGCGAGCGAAAATGAGACAATCGGAGCAATATGTACGCACACGTGCGCGACATGTGCGTTTATCTCTCACAGGCCATGTAGATAAACTAATTTACCAAATATATCAATTAGAAGGCGGTTTCCCAGAAAAATTTGTATCATCATGTAGTAGTCAAAACATATTCTTTCACATGATTGGTAATAAGAGCTTCCATTTCATTTTTTTGAAATTAGGGCGTTTCCAATACTGGTCTTTGGGACCTATTGTTGAATTCTTTGTACACTCAACCTTCCTTTTCACTTTAGTCCTGCCCCAGCATAGTTAGATACCATCCTATTTTTATTGTCAACATTTCTGTACATATATTTTGTATATACATTTTTTCAAAATTCAACACAATATATTATTATGTGTACCGGGTAGCCCGTTTTTTACCCCTCCCCCCCCCCCCCCCCCCCCCCCCCCCCCCCCCCCCCCCCCCGCTGTCTCTCTCATCTCTCTCTCTCTCTCTCTCTCTCCCTCTCTCTCTCTCTCTCCCTCTGTCTCCTTCCCTCCCTCCCCTCTCTCTCCCTCTCCCTCTCTCTCTCCTTCCCTCCCTCCCCTCTCTCTCTCTCTCTCTTTCATCTCTCTTTATATATATCTCTCTCTATCTCTCTCTCTCTCTCTTTCTCTTTCTCTCTTTCATCTCTCTATTTATTTTTGTATTTATTTTATTAATTGCGTTTTATTTCAACAGGGTAGCCCCATCAGTAATTAAAATACTGTTATTCTTGGGAGCCTTGCATAACATACAAATACATATACATGAAAACATCATTACATGATGAATAGTAAACTCGATATACCAGAAAGAATACAAATTTAAGTACTAGGCCATTAAAAAAAATATACATGTTTAGCGTCCCCGCCCGCTTCCTTTTTGGGGCCGCCTCCTATTTTTTTTTTTTGTTGTTGTTGTTGAAATTTTTGATTTTTTGATTTTTTTTTTTTAAAGAAAAAAAAACATGAAAAACACTGCTAAAATGGATCTATTTCTGATTTTAAAAAAATAAATAAAAAAAGTCGGCGGCCATCTTGAAAAATAGCCCGACGGTCAGGGAAATGTACCGAGCGGCCATTTTGAGAGGCCATTTTGAAAGAAAAAAAAGAAGAAAAAAAAGGGCTTCCCCCTTTCTAATTTTCGAAAAAACAGGACGCTTAAAATGTTTTTTAATTTTTTTATTTGGCCCTATATATTCAAGTTTGTGACAGGCTCCCTATTTGCGTGTGCTATGTTTTGGATTTTGTTTACATTTTTCTCACATAACTTGTGCAAAAGATAAGGAAATCAGGGTAGTACTAGCCCCGACACCATATGTGTTGTCCCATATACATCTTTCTGTGTAAGTGATTGTTACTTTACCAAGACTCTGCCAAATTTATGATGATTTTGATGACTCCAGAACCTTGCATTACACACCATTATTACATGCTATATGATCAACTTTTCTGATTCATTCCACACCTTTTCTTTCACAATGCAATCGCATTACCAGAACTCAAGTCTATCTTTAATGTGTTCATTCCAGTTAAGGTGCTGGTCCAACCACACCCAAGATATTTCACATTTTGAATATGTCTAATTTGCAAACCATCTATATCTTTATGTCGATTGGTGCCTCGATATGTGGTAGTTTTGGGAGTGTCCCTAAGAAGTCGGTCTCTCTCTCATCTTTGTTTCTCTCTCTCTCTCTCTCTTTCTCTCTCTCTCTCTCTCTCTCTCTCTCTCTCTCTTTCTCTATCACACACACACACGCACACACACACACGCACACACACACACACACACACACACACACACACACACAAAAAAACGCACTTGCACAACAAGTCCTAGGATTGTGTACCTGTCTATATTTGTTTCCTTTCCCTAGCCTTTTTGTATCTTGGTATTTTTTGATATACCTCTCCTTATAAAGGTACTATGCCCCTTTTGCAGGCCAAAAAAATGAAAAGGTGAAATTCCAATGGCAATTGAAAGATAATACTAATTTAGAACTCCCCTTAAAAAAATGGGGCTTGAAAATGTCTTTAAGAGGGAAAATAGCGACTATTAGTTTCCAAATTGACTTAGGAGCAATAGAACCAAAAAGTAATAGTCTTGATTTTCAGACCATTGTACCGCATGGTCGTACGTTTTATGCTGCGCAAAGATTCAATCAGTTTAATTTTGGCCATTACAAGATGGGTTATTGATGTAGACAAATCCCTTTACAGCTCATTTTATGTATGTTATTACCAAAGAAGAAGAAAAAGCCAGTCAGTCACTCAATACTGACAATAGTGTCTGATCGACCGTGAAGTCTAGCAAGTAAATGGTTTTCCTTGCATAATTTGAATATTAGGACTCTGCTAACGTTTACATTTCACAGATAGGATATACTGTACATGACATATTCATAATTCTTGCAGAAGTTCTACAGAATTTGAGGTTGGCTGCAAAAGGTACATAGTATCTTTAAAACTACCTTCGCAATATCGCCCAATACACACACATCCTTCCCATCTCATTTAGTTGCCTTTTCATAAATGATTGAAAGAAGAATAACATAATAAGAACTACAGAAGAGTAACAACAAAGACGAAAATATAAATGAGAAAATGTTTATATAAGATCAAAACCATTTAGTATTAATAAGATGTGCTTCTTACACTATGTTATAATTACTGAACACGAATGGGGCTGCATGAAAATCGATACTTGATAATAATCAATTATTATTTCATCATCAATGTGTGTCTGTTTAAAATTGAGGACTAGTAGATTGTCTGTCACTTCATATGCGAGAATGCAAGAACTGTGTTCGTAAGATGTCTATCTCTTTATCTCCCTACATATACTCTCTTCTCTGAATTAAGTTTTCTACAATACATTAGTGATGGTTATACTAATTCTAATAACAATATGAGCAATGGTAATGTTTTCGAAACACGTCAGTTCAATATTAATATGTACAAGGCGCAAAGGAAAAAAATGGTTGTATTTGTCTCTTTTTCTACATCTTTCCTATACGTGCATCAAATTCACTACATCAATCTTGCAGCCTACATCTTCAATGCTAAGCTGTACAAGTATTCCCTCTACCATTAAAGGAGAGATTTCGATATCTTCAAGGTTTATCACTGTCCCCTTCATCCAGCATCACAGGGGGGTCGGCAAGGCCAAAAAGAGCTGAGACCATTCAGTGTGGTGCAATGAACATCTTTCCGTGCTGACGTCAGAGACATTTTGGCCATGGGACGTTTTATAAAGTTCAGGCGGAGAAGTTGTATTTTTAAGTAAATGCTTGTTTTTTTTTACTTGTGATGTTTTTTTGAATGAATTCAAATTAATATTGGACAAACTGAAACAAGACAATACTATGGAAAGAAGGTAAATTACTTGCACAACACGTCCTAATATTGGACGCTTGTCTCTATTGGTTTCCTTTCCCTAACCTTTTTTTTGTTGTTGTATTTTTTTAAATAACTCTTCCTTTAAAATTCATTCTCCTATCATCGCCCAATACACACAAAACCTGCACACTTCATTGAGTTAACCTTTCATAAATGGTTGAAATATGAATGAGATGTTCTTGAGAATTCCAAAAGTGTAAGGACCAAGACGAAGATATAAACGATAGATTATTTATATGAGATTCAAACAATTTAATATGAATAAAATGTGCTTTTTACATTCTGAAGTATTAAACACGAATGAGGCTGCATGAACATCGATACTTTATAATAATTAATGATTATTTCATCATCATTGTGTGTCTGTTTAAAATTGAGAACTAGTAGATTGACTGTTACTTTATATGCAAGAATGTAAGAACTGTCTTCGTATAATATCTATCTCCATAATTCCCTACATATAGTCTCTTCTCTAAAGTACGTTTTCTACAATACATTAATGATGGTAAGAATAATACTAATAACAATATGACCAATGATAAAGTTTGTGAAACACGTCAGTTCAATATTAATAATACATGTATGTATAAGGTGCACAAAAAGCAATGGTGGTAGTTTTCTCTATTTCTGCTTCTTTCCTAAATAATAATAGTGAACATTTATAATGCGCCATGTCTGTCAAAATTGACACTCCTGGCGCAGTTGTGTGTAAATTGTATAATTGTGGGCATTCGATCATCAAGTAAGATACACATAAGCTAAAGTTTAACATACTTCAGGACATAATTTTTCAATAATAGAATTACAATATAACAATATTACAGAATTACAATATATTTACATGGATATAATTCACTGCATCTTTTTTGTTAAAACTCTTGTAGAAAATAATTAAATCTTGCCAGACAACATTTAGCAAATATTCTAATTTGAGGTTTCCTTCTTTCAAAAAGCCGTAAGAAACATTACAGTGCTTATTCCCCGAATAACCCTCGAAATTTTTTAACACTTATCACAGCAACACTGCATAACCCCCTTATGTTAAACCGATACCAAAATGAGTAACAGTGTTTTGAGGGTGTTGTAATTTGTGTCTTTATTAAAGGAGAAAATGCTTAGAAGCTATGTGTGATAAGATACGAAACATAAAGTGCGATGGTCTTAAGTGTGCTTACGAAACCCCGTGGTAAACCAGCACTTTCTTATGACAGTCGTTTGTTATTTACGTCGGTCGAAGCTTCATCTCCGTCTTCTTGAGGGAGTATAAATTACCGAGCCATACACCCCATACCACACCCTTGGCGCTCTCCGCCTGTGTGGTTGGACCGTTCAGGTATAGGCCGTTGAGGTTAGCACGATGGCATTTATTGTACCACCAGCCTCCTTTGTAATAACCGGCGCAGTGTCCCGCTGCATCATCATGATCGCGGTCCCGTGTACTGAACGAATAACCTGCATGAAACGACATACTGTCACCTGCATAGAAATGAGAAATTGATTTATGGTATACACATGATATAAATTAGTTCAATATAAACACGATCTCTCCGTACTCGACTTGATGCTGCGTGTATGTATTATACGAAGCCGTCCGTTTGTCCGTCCATCGGTGAATGCTGTGTCTTCTGTATTTCGATGTAACAGACAGATGCGTGTGGGTGAGCATTCGTTATTATTCACGGATACTTTTTTTCTTCAACCCTCACTTCTCGACTTTATATCTTGTTACGGGTTAAAGAAAACAAAAACAAGCAAACAAAAACTATCAACAACAAACCCCCTCCTCGTTTACCTCGTCAGATGTGAGAGAGCGTTTGATGGTAAATACCGTTTTACCGTAAAATCGTATATTAACTGTATAAATGAATTGCGGTATTACACTATTAACGTATAACCGTTTTATCGTTTAACCATATACATTTACGATTGTATTACCACAGGGCCTTTAACCGTATTACAATGAACCATATTAAGAAATTACAGTATAACAGAATTGCCTTTTTACTGTATTACCGCATTAGCCTACTACATGGCCGTATAAACCGCATAACGTATCGTGTATACCCTTGGGTCATTCCGCGATTCCACATTGGTCCGACATACCCCGTTTATTTCATGTCGAAAAAAGAAAAACAGACACCTTAATTGATTTGACCAATTAATAATATTAGTGATACCAAGAGGAACCATATTTTTGATGAATTAAAATGATCATGTATAGGACACATCGCAGGATCGCCCTATTTCATACCTGCGTCTCCGGAGTACTTGTCAAGGGCCAGGATGTACTTTGCGACCTCGTCCGCAATACTGAAATTGCTGTAGGTGGCATAGCGCGTTTGTCCATCGAAGTCTTCGAGGTCGATCCGTAGCTCGTAGGTCTTATTACGGGAAAGACGGTGGATGTTGTCGTTACCGAGCCAGTGCTCGGAGGAAACGTTTCCAAAACCGTATTTGTAATCGGACCAGTAAAGAGAGAAGTCAACAGAACCATCTTGTCTACGCTGGAAGACCTACAGAGAGAGTGGGAGGGAGGCATAGGGGGGGGGGGGTTGGAGAAAGAAAGATAGAGAGATAGAGAACGAGAGAGGGAGACAGAGAGAGAGAGAAAAAAAAAAGAGGGAGAGAAAGAGGCGGAGAGATAGATAAAGAGAAAGAAAGAAAGAGAGAGAGAGAGGGACAGATATCGAAATAGAGTGAGAGAGAGAAAAAATTAAAAGAGAGAAAGATGAAGAAAGATGTAGAAAGAAAGGGAGAGAGAAAGAGAGAGAGAGATTGTGTGTGTGTATTAATAATTAATTCAGAACACTAATTACACTTGCGATGAGATGTGTGTTATTAAATGTTATAGAATTACTCTTGAAAAGTGTACCAACACGAAGAAAAGTGGATGTTACCACATTTCGCTCCAATCATAAGGATACGCAGTCTAAATTGTGGGCCAAGAAGAATGCGATGGCAAAGACTATTAAAAAATCAACCAAATCAATATCAATAACCACTATCGACTCTGTTCTTCATGAGGGCCATTCAACAGGCAAGTTCATGGTTGCAGTCTGAGCATGAGCAGATAAAGGTCATTGCAGAACAAATTTCGAAATACACGAAGACGAAATACTGGATACGTGCTCATAAAAGTTATGTAATCATTATTCATTCATGCACAAGCAGTGTACTCCATGATTTATTTAAAAATGTACATAGTGGGATCTCTTCATGCTTTGAAGGTCTGTGTATATTCGGGGTCATTGCAGCCATGTGCTAACCGTAAACTAATCTACCCCAGCAATTATCAGATACCTGTTTACACCTGGGTGGAGAGTGGACAACGTTGATGAATGCAATAGGATATAGGGTAGATATAGACAGAAATAACCGTCTGATTTGGGTCATATCTTTAATAAAACTGACATTTGTTGACATTCCCCAATACATAATCGGAGGTCTAATGGAGCCAGACGTAGTCTCAGTGGAACTACCGACGATTAGAGAGACTGAAGTTTTCGGTCTAGGGTAAATAATGCTCTTGAGTTGATTCTTAACACGATCCATTTTCGAAAAGTCAACTAAAGGGCTATATTTCCCATATAATTTCTTTTTCGGATTACGTTATACTTCATTGTTATGTTCGCATATTTCAATAGATGACGTACAAGGCAAGCGTCATTTTTTAAAGAAAGCTGCTATCGTGTTTCTTGAAAATCTTTGCGATCATGTTAAACGTAGATGGGGTTGATACAAGAGCCATTCTAGCTATCACCGTCATTTCTCACCGTCCAGCGACCTCCATCCGTTTCCATATCACAGTAAACGAAGAGAGGTTCATCACTAACTCCATCGGGATAGATGAGGTACACCCCACTGAGATGGGATGGTCCACCAGTCTGAATCTCAGCGCAGTCACGTGGCAGCCTCGGAACTGATAGGAAATACAAAGGTGTCGTAGTTGAGAGAATTGAATTTCATTGGACCGGCCTCTCATAGGAGAATGTCCCGGATTCGATCTTTGCTTGGTACTTACATCCTTGGACAAGGTTTACTTCTGACCCAGGGAGATATACATGTCTTGCCTCTTAAATTGCGATATTTCCTACAAGGTGTAATAAATGGGCACCTGACTGGTTCTAAAGAGAGACCTTCTGAATGTCGAGAGCTCCGGAATCGGTAGCCTAGCTAATAGAGACAATAACTGAGGTAATACTGGAGTTCTTTGAGCACCTTACGTGGTGGATGAGAGCCCTGGACAGGAATTCAATATCAGCGACGTAGTATAGGGATGGTGTTATAATAAAAATATAGTTTAAAGAAAACTTAATAAAGAAAATGTCAAGTTGACTATACTACTAGTAACAGGAGGAGTGACCATACCACAATGCGGACCGGGAGGGTATAGAATAAAACATCTCATTGTGAGAAAAAACACGTTTAGACTAAAAATGGCCTTATAATCTACATTTTAATCTTGATCGACAATTGCTGCTATTTAGTGCCTCAAAAGATGAGGACTACAGAGTGTGAGTCAGTTATTCCAAAGGACCCTTGTACTGTTCATATTTTATTAATTTTGTTGACAATTCCTGAATGTCAATCTCCCATGGTGCGTCAAACACCACACAACTCACTGATTCAGCCATGCGTCACAAGAATGACGCTTCGTGTACAAGAGGCACGGAGCGGTTATAACGCCGGACGTTGAGCGGGAGGTGTTATTCACCTGACGTAGGACTGCGTTAGTGACCTTTGTCGTCTTTGACGCGAAGTATGAGGGTGACACCGTATAGACAATAATACTTATAGATTAATAGCTATCATAGATTTGATAAAAATAACACAATCCTACGCCAGGGAATTGAAACCAGGTGTACAACGGGAATGCTATGAAATGCTCACCGTCCGTGGCGGTGACTTGCGTCATTTCGGCCGGTATGATCGTAGACATGTCCGTGAAGTCAGCCAATACTAAGGGTGTTTCTGCCGTGACACAAGATTCATAGAAAGCAATGAATAATAATAATGATTCATATCATGAATATGAAAAAGAAGGAAAACAAGAACAAAAACAGGAAGAAAGAGAAGAATGATAATAAACCAACTATGGCCTTTATATGTGGGGTTATTGAGGGTACCTAGGGGGTGGGGGGCACCTAACGTATAAGGTTCATGAAGTGTTAATAAAAAGGCCGCCTGTTGGCAGTGATTATTCTGAAATGAAAAATGTGCGATTTCTCCATGTATACAAATATTTGTGGATATTCACGTTCATTTGAAAATCATATAGTAATTCTGAAATGGTCTACAGGGCTAACAGAAAACCCCACTATAGGGGTCACATAAGATTCGCAGTGTTAATATTTCAGCTGTCAGAATTCTAGTAAGATGTATCAAACGAACAACTTTAACAAAGCAAAAATTGAAATTTGTCTAATGCTGGTACATCTTAGGGGCTGTATAATAATAATATATAATATTCCGCTTTTATATAGCGCTAAATACAAATGTCTCTATAAGCGCTTTATAGATATACTATACCCCTCCCCCAAATTACTCAAGTACAATTCCAAATGATCTCTACACCCCCACCCCTCTCCCCCACCCCTGAATTCAAAGGAATGAGGCACACTTGGAATGTTTTGCTTTTCTTATCGCTTATTGTCGCCGACAATAAACAACATTTCCATTTGGTTCATTCAGTTGACATTCAGTCCAAGGGTTAAGGGTTCATATCCCAGCCCGGCACTAAGGTTTTTGGGCAAGACATTGAGCAAAATTTGCAAATCTCCACGCAGTTGGAGATGCATATAGAGCCATTTGCCTTTCTCTCTCTCTCTCTCTCTCTCTCTCTCTCTCTCTCTCTCTCTTTCCCCTCTCTCTCCTTCTGCCTCTTTTCCCTGTTTGACTGAAGATCACTTAACATTAAAAACGGCTTTAAAAAATCTATTATTCTTTTGCAAATACGTTTTTAGCAGGATAATCTATTATTAACAAGTAGCATCGTGCCATTTTCACCAATTACGATTATTTCGATGCAGTTAAGTGCTTATTATGAAGATATAAAGCTAAGCAGGGAAATCTTAATTTCTTCATAATATGTTCTTGATAATAATTCTTGTTCGCTCTTTTTTTTCTCTTTGCCCTCATATATACTCGACGATATATATATATTGCTGCTGCTGCTAGAAGTGTACTTCTCTTTTTTCCTTGTTTATATTAATGTTTGATGGTGATTTTCTTTGTACATGACTGTATTGTTGATCTGTTTATGTATTTTAATTTGTTGGCCCCTTTTCTCCGGGGTCATCAAACCAACATTGTGTTCTGCTAAATTTTTGATGTAACTTATTTTGATTGTATGCATATTTTGATGGTTGAATAAATAAATGAATTGAATTGATTTGAATTTTCTGAAATGCAAAAAAGTACGATTTCTCCATGCATAAACATATATATGGATATTCACGTTAGACTTTGAATTTGAATTAAATTCAAATAAACTCCACCAACTGGATTGGACTTAAGTTATGTTTTCTATTAGCAAAAACAACTAAAACAATTCTATTCAAGATAGAAGAAGTACAACAGAAACAATATTTCTTGTCAATAGAAAGAAAGGCTGTATACATTATTTAATCTGTTCATGTTTTTGTTGTCCTTATCTATCTTCTTAAACTTGTTTCCTCAAAAATCTGTTATTCCGCTATCATTTTATCTTCTCTTCATTCAAATTTATTTCCTCGTCCTTTTCCTAATTTGAATTTTTTGAAACAATTTGTCATCCCTGTTGCTCTCCCATGCAACTATTTCTACCGCACCTGAAATAATTTCAATAGAAGTCCGCATATCAAATGACATGGATGAGGATTTGAATTAGAAAGATCTCTTCACTACTAACCTATGCTTTATTTCTTCCACAACATTTCACATCTAGACGTATCAAGTATGTATGTAATAAAACCATAACACCTCTACTGACATTTTATGGAACCTTCGACTGTGGGATTTTATATGATATTAGCCATGTTCAGACGGGGTTTTGCGAGTCGGTGTAAATTAATCCCTACAGCAGTAAATACCTCATTTTATTTAACTTGCCACAATTAAGTTAACACGACATTACACCGACCAGCGTAATGTAAGTGACGGCGCCCACATTAGTCGACCTCACCCGCCTTCCGCATAAACCGTGCGAAATCTAATTTTTATTTTCGAATATAACAAACAATTCTACTGAAAGGTTACAGATACCCCCGAGTGTAAGTGAGAGCATCCACACGTTCAACTTACGCTACCCTCTAGTCGTATTAGTAAATCCAGGAGTAAATAGGTCGGGGTAAAGGTAGGCGTAGCTAACACGACCATCGTTTACACGGTCCTACTCCGACCTTACCTACATTACCATATTTACCCGAATAGCTTTTAACACGACCTTTACCCCAGGGTAAATTGCCTCCGCCTAAACAAGACTATACAAAACAGTGATCCGTGCCAATTCCATGATGTTTGGAGAAAAATAATTAAAAAAAGATACACTCTCTTTATGTAAGGGATTTATCAAGGGAAAAGGGGGATAAAGCGGGAAGGCGGGGAAAAAAATAATCGAAAACCAGGTAAATGACCTAATCTTTCCTTGAGTTCACGTATGTTCTTTCTATCTGACAACCACGCATCTTCCGTATTAGGGCTCAAGATACCCTCTTCTACTTTCTACACATTCAAACTCTCTGAACCATATACAATCGCTACTATTAGGTCTACTGCTATGATATTCAAAATATTCTTATTATGTTTTTAAAACCTTTATCAGAACTCAAATGCTTTGGTTTATTGTTCTTACGCTCATTGCAATGTTTCCCTTGAAAACCAGGTGAACAGTGGCATAAAAAGCTTTCCATAGTCTCCTCGCACCAGCCGTTTTCACAGATCTTCTTGTCACAATCTATTAAAGATAAAGGAAAAAAAACTTAGTTTGTGTGTGTGTGTGCGTGTGTGTATGTGTGTGTTCATGCATATGTCTATGAGACGTGTGAGCATGTTTTGTTTTTGCTTTATGGTTGATTACTCAATCAAAAGGAAAACCTATGACTTATTATTAACTATACGGAAATGGAAAAAAGAAACTGCCAGCTTTTAACGGTATATAAGTATCATTTTTTCTCTTTTTCATTATCATTCCATCAGTAAATGCACATGTACTTATACTTAAATGAAATGTATCTTTCAATTATTCATTCATTCATTGAATTTTTGCATCCATGAGGTGCAGGCCTATAGGCCGTATAGTTCATATCAGGACACAAATACCCCCTGTACAATCATCCCCTGGAAAATTACCCACCGGTAAACTACCAACAAGGACAACCAACTTAAGGACAACTTCCCCCTGAAAATTACTCCCTAGGTCGATAATTCCTAATTCCCCCTCCCAAGGTCAAACAAAGACAACCAGTTCCGAGGAAAATTACCCCCCGGAAATTAAACCCTGTTCATCAGAAGAAAACAAATCGGTTATTTTTTTCTCCTTGGGGCTCCCGTTACCCCCCGCACCCTCAAGGGCAACCTCCCCCGATTACTCGAGGCGGGGGTGATTTTCCAGGGGATAATTTCCAGGGGGTAATTTCAAGAAGGAAATATGTCCTCGGGGGTAATTGTCCTCGGGCGTGGTTGTCCGGGGGGGGGGGGTAACTGTCCCGCTGTTTGGCCGGGGGTGATTGTCCTCCCCCAAACAAACTCATAATGTCTTCACCTCGTGCACTTCTATATGTGCAATCTTACTATAGCTAACAACATTTTTCCACACCCTAAACCCTTCTAGTATAGTATACAATGTGGCTGCTTTTGTTGTTTTCCCTTGGTTGATATATAAATATCAGGAGGGACAAAATTAATATTGCTCCCTTGCTCCTCTTTCAAATACGCCGGTACATATTACTTTGTATTCAAGATTCAAGATTTTATTTTCCATTGGTGTAAAATGTAATATGTAAAACATAAGACAACAACATTGCATGGTGTCGTGTGCTAAAAGCCAGAAAGGCGTCAAGACTCTATAAAGAAAAAGTCTATGAGCAGGTACGGTCCTCCGGCTTTCAGCAAAAAACATAACAAGACAGTTACATATATATATATATATATATATATATATATATATATATATATATATATATATATATATATATTTGTATGTGTTTCAAATGAAAATCAATAAAATCCCTGTGGAGGGAAAATATGGGGGTAAAAAAAGAAGACAGTTACAATGTATGTGACTTATACATAGCAAGAACTTCAAATACAATTCTGAATCACATCATGAATAAATTCAGGTATGAATATAAATGAGAATATTAAAGAAGAATACGAGCAGCATCACATTCGAAATACGAGCAGAAAGAGAAAGAAAAAGAGAACTCAAGCTCGAAGGACTGATAAAAGAGAGAAATATAGGGAGAGCATCATTTCCAATCAGATTATAATGCATGACAGAAAATACATTGCCATGAAAGGGTAGAAAAAAATCAGCAGCAGAGCTAAACGACAGATGTTTTTGACCCACAAAGGTGATAAGGTGAAAAGCTTGGCAAGAGGTACAACAAAGAAAAAGTTAATTACTGATTTTATTCCAATACAAGCTCTTCCATTCTATTTTTATCAGGTACTTTGTATTTCGAATGCTTTATGGCCCCGTAAAGAGAGGAAAACACAAATCTGACAGAACCCTTAACGTGAGGTTTGCAAGGCAACGGGTTAGTTCATTGAGAATATGGTGTTTAATGGTTATGGAAATAAAGTTATGACCACTTAAACCAGCGCTTCTCAAACTTTTATGAAACTAAAAGCCCACCATTTGCTCTGCACTAAAAAACGTTCAATCGTAAAAGCACCTCGGATGTAATTAGTGTAAATATATCTTTATTCTACCCCTGTATGGAAAAACTTATCCCGCTATCAACAAAAGAAAATGACAGTTTTTGTTTTAAATCTAATGTACAGAGCATATTAGAGAGGAGCTCGCGAGAGACGTCACAGTGTTGCCAATTTGTGTTTGGTTGGTCGCAACTTCGGAATTCATAACTTTCTTACATTGAATTTTCACTGACCGGTTCGTTTCAATTTTATACTTCCATTAAAACCAATTTGATACCAGGATGAATTTCCCCCTTTAGATTCGATGGGTAAATACATTTATATGGAGAAAGGTGCATGTGTTCTTTTCTATGTGAGGTTTACTATTTTGAGCGCGGGGGCTTAGAGAAGGACCCCCCCCCCCCCCCCACTCCCAAACCCCATTGTACATGCCATTTCCCCCAAGCTTTGTTTAACCGGAGGTTCGTAATTCGGAAATGCATGGGTTTGTAGTATCAAATGTTAATCAATCCGAAAATTCAATAGAACGGCTGAGAAAGCTATATTATTCTCGGAATTAAGAAATTTTAGAATAATTATTATGAGCCTTATTCCATTTACTGAAGTATGAAACCTTACATCATTTTCGAAATTATGGACCTTTGGTAGAAAGAACCTCAGGACTGGACAGCACAAAAGTTTGGGAGTTGTATACCCTATTTCTTTTTTGGGATAATAAACCACCGGGGCCGGAATTTGAATTTTTTATTCCGGGAAAATGAACCTTCATATAATTTAACGTCGTAAAACGAGTGCCATCTTATTAACGCCTACTTTTGGGTTACAAAAAAGGGTGGGGTCTATAAAAAAAAATGATTACCAGGAAAATTGCAGGTTCTGTATCCGGGAGGGATTCCTAACTTTCCATTCTGTCTAGGGCAATCGTTATCCACCGTCGGAACAGGGATGAGCTTCGGAATCGTCTGTACCATACTGCCGTTGGTGTGTTGCTTCTGCAGACACTCGTTGAACATTGGCAAGGTGTAGTTGAGTCCAAACGCGTTCTTATGGCAGGTTTGTGTCCATTCGATTGCATCTGATGGCGCGGGTATACCTGTGTGCCAGAATGATGATGATGATAATGATGTTGACGATGATAGTGGGAAGATGATAGTGAAGATGGTGATGACATTGATGGTGATGATGATTATGTTACCACAAACACCACCACCAACAATAACATAATCTTTATAATGATAATGAAGATAATAATATAATAATGAAGTTATAATAAAAATAAAAAGTTTATGATAAGAAGGAAAAAAAAATTATCAAAGAAATTGTGGATTTCTGCACGGGGGTATCGAGGGGGGGCACTGACATTAGGGAACTAGGGGCACCAAGCGTATTATGTTTATGATATGTAAATAAACAAGGCCACCTTTTGTGGATGAAAGTCATTATATCACCTTCTTTTCACGTTCTTCTCCCCTCCTTTGTTATTTCCGGGATGCGGCACATGTGCCCCTTGGATAGTTAAGCCACTGCACGCTACAATGCTATTTTTCATCTAGAATCTTATTTATCTACGCCGCCATATAACATTTATTATTAAGTAAATAAAAACATACATATGTAATGTATTTTTAAAACATACACACCAGACATATAGAAATAAGATTTACAGTGTATTTGAGGTGATTGGTCTGAGATGAATAGACACAAAAAGGTGGCACAAAGATTTATGAATACAAAGGGAAATAATGACCACCGTTTGAGAACAATAATGACGAATATTAAGCATGAGCGTATGAAATAATTCGGGGAAACATAGCTAACAATCATTCAAATAGGGTTGCAATATGGTTTGAAATGTTATGTTTGAGGAGTAGGGTACATACCGACAGCAAGGAAGATTACCGTGCCATATACGCACTTCCAATGAAGCTTTAGTACACTGGTCTGTAATTAGAAACAGGTTTAACAAATAAATCATCCTGATTGCTAGAGTTCTGATTAAACTCTTTCATAATAAATCATCTATGTATATATTTCGCTTATCTTATCATATATTATCTCGACTATCATGCAGATGTAGGCGGTCACGTGCCTCCTCTTTTTTTAACCAAAGTGGGATCGGCCAACCTTAAAGATACTTTTTCCCTTTTGCAGCCAACATCAAATTCTGTAGAACATATCAGGAATTATGAATATGTCATGTATGTCCTATCTGTGCAATTTAAACGTTAGCAGGGTCCTAATATTCAAATTATGCAAGGAAAGCCGTTTACTTGCTAGACTTCACTGTCAGGCACTATTGAGAGAGTGAGTGAGTGACTGTTTTCCTTCTTTGGTAATAACATACATAAAACTAGCTGTAAATGGTAAATGAGCATTTGTCTACATCAATAACCCACTTCTTGTAATGGCCAACATTAAACTGATTGAATCTTTGCGCAGCACAAAACGTACGATCATTCGGTACAATGGTCTGAAAATCAGACTATTACTTACTGGCTTTATAGCTCTTAAGTCTATTCGACAACTAATAGTCGTTATTTTCCCACTTAAAGACATTTTCAAGCCCCCCTCTTTTAGGGAAGTTCTAAATTAGCATATCTTTCAAATGCCGTTGGAATTTAACCTTTTCATTTTTGGCCTGCAAATGGGACATAGTACCTTTAAGTATACACCTTCGAGAATATGCCCCCCCCCCCCCCCCTTGAAGGGATCATACTTTTAAGTTGTTGTTTTTTGGGGTTTTTTTGCTTTCGTCAGACGATAATAGGCTGCGGCCCTCAGAAAGGCGGGTCTAGTATACAGGCACACACCCAAATTTGACACTTTGCCACAGCCCATTAAGCCTTAAGCAGAATCTAGTGCTCTAAGACTCTGGCTGTGTCAAATAAGGAGCAGTCTTTGCAAAATGCCGTCAGAATAGTCTCAGTGTGCAGACACTGTTAGGCAGAGTGTCTGCCAAGACTTTACGCCTGTTAATCACGGCAGTTCTGTGACCAGTTAAATGACTGACTACTGATAAAAGTGGTATTCTGAACTAATATTAAGTTTAAAAGAATAAAAGCTTTAGCTTTTCCTAAATTGTACGCCTAACAGTTGTGAAATCTAGACTTCAAACTTTTACTGCAAGAAGGACACTACTTTAGCGACTTTTACACAGTAAACTTTGTTTGTATAAAATGAAAACAACTTTTACAATCATCATTGTGATTATTATTCACACAAAATAAATCATATGGTAATCTATACAAACATTTTCTTTTTTGGCCGTCAGTTCTTACCATTTTTGTGAATCCTCAGTCATGGAGTCCTTCACGTCAGGATGATGATGCGCAATGGAACACTGTTCTTCCCAAGTGTGACTATTCTCACATTTGAATTCAGTCCAGGAATCAGCTAGGTTGTGAACACATAGCAACGTACGCATTACGTTTTGCGTCGCGTAGCTGCAGTAGGCACGGATCACCTGCACCTCCCACGATGGTCATAATTGCATGTTTTCTCACATTTCAGTGCAAGAAGTGGTTTCCACTCCCTCCCCCCCCCCCCCACCACCACAGTGCCCCTAAATTCTTGGGCCCACGCTACGCCATTGCAGTGTTGCATAGCAATTACATGCGTGGGGCGGGATGAAAAATTGAAAGGAAATATTATATGCAACCTTTTTCTGAGTTTAGCATTGGCTTCATGAGACGAGAGTAATATGACCTATGCTCAGCTACACTGGCGTACTGGTGGGGGGGGGGGCTTGGGGGGCGCCAGCCCCCCCCCCCCAAATGAAATTCAACCATAACTTATTTTCAAAATTCCATACAAGTGATTTATAAATGTTCGTAATATCACATGATTTTCAATAAAAATTAATGCGCGTTTCTCCATTTTTGTTGCAAACTGACACATTCCCAAATAGCCCCAGGAAGAGCATATGTTTTTTTGTATACTCAATAATGGGCCACTAACAGTAAACTAGTAGAAATTTCCTTTCCAGATGCTACTGCGACAAGCACTACCCTCCACTCGGGCTGTGCATGCACATATTTGCGAACGAACGTTCGATACGTACATCATGTAACACTGCACTTGTACCGTTAAGGGGCGCAGCTAGACTTAAGTGGGGAAACTGAATTCAGAAAAAGATTAAAAGTATGTCTTCTTTATCTAATATAATGCCAATGAAACGGCACAGCTTTCGTGCTTCGCGCGGGAGAAGGGGGGGGGGCAACTGAATTCAGAAAAGGACACGATACAACCAATCGTCTTCTTTCTCTAATTATTAATTTTAATGAAACGTGAAAGGGATGGGCGAAAATGAATTCAGACACGGATTAAGAGCAATAATTTAATGAAACGTCAAAGCTTCCGCGCTTCACGCGGGAGTGGGGTAAACTGAATTCAGACAAGGACACGATACAACGAATTGTCTTCTTTCTCTAATAATTTAATGAAAGGTGAAAGCTTCCGCGCTTCGCGCGGGATGGGCGAAAATAATTTCAGACAAGGATTAGAGTGATAATTAAATGATACGTCGAAGCTTCCGCGCTTCGCGTGGGAGGGGGAAACTGAATTCAGACAAGGACACGATACAACCAATCGTCTACTTTCTCTAGTAATTTAATGAAACGTGAAAGGGATGAGCGAAAATGAATTCAGACAATGATTAAGAGTAACAATTTAATGAAAGGTCAAAGTATACGCGCTTCACGCGGGAGGGGGGAACTGAATTCAGACAAGGACACGATACAACGAATCGTCTACTTTCTCTAGTAATTTAATGAAACGTGAAAGGATGGGCGAAAATGAATTCAGACACGGATTAAGAGTAATAATTTATTGAAACGTCAAAGCTTCCGCGCTTCGCGCGGGAGGGGGGGGGGGGGAACTGAATTCAGACAAGGATTAAAAGTTGAGAACGGTACACAATGAATCGTCTTTTTTCTCTCATTATTAAATGAAACCTCATAGCTTCTGTGCTTCGCGCGGGAGGGGCGAAACAAGAATAGAGTTGAGAACGTTACAACGGATCGTCTTTTTTCTCTAATAATTATTTAATGAAGTGTGAAAAGAGAAAATGACTTAGTTCCTGGCCCGGGTTTATAGGGTTAAATTTGTAGACATTCGGAAATTTGGCATAAATATATTTGTCGGTAATTCATTGGTGGCTAGTTTTGTTGGTAATCGGTGGCTTCTACACCCCCCCCCCCCCCCCTCCACCAATGAAAAAGTTCTGGCGACGACCCTGATAACAACACAGTTTATACACTCAAGATAATTTTGGCAAGTACTACTGGTGAAGTACCGGACCACCGTCTTTGTGCATTATGCAGCAACGAAGCATATACAACGTCTCACGACGTGACATATCATTTTTCTCTACTTCTAACCAATCAGAAGGCCTCGTGATTTTTTACGGGAAGTGCCGGTGGACAATAATGCGCCAAATGTGGTTCTCAAATTGCAAAACATCCCTTCTCTTGGAGGGGTAGGAGAAAGCAATTTTACGTCATATTACTCCAGGAAGTGTCTGAAAATGCGTCTAATGTGGTTCTAAAATTGCAAATGCTTCCTACTCTGGGAGGGGGTCAGAACCCCCTCCCACACCCACCCCCGCTTGGTCGCTCCGCTCCCTCGCCGCTGAAGCCTCGCTCTGTCGCTTCATCATTTTACATATATTTTACCCCATGCCATGTTGTGCCCCCCCCCCCACGTAAGAAATTCCTGGAACCGCCACTGATGCCCATACCCCTTGAACTTCGGGGCTCCACCCCTTGACCCTCGCCGGGGCTTTGCCCCTAGACCCCACTTTAAAATTCGTTCAGCGGGGCCTGCATGTAAGAGTGGGGTGATGCAGATTTTTTGTTGTCAGCCCTCCCCCCCCCCCCAAACATTTTTGCTCATTACGCCACTGCTCAGCTAGATAAAGTATTGCCAACAATGAAATATTTATGGAGGTTTAAAATAATGTGGTTTACCATTCGAGACGTAGTATCAGTACTTCAAATAAAAATGTAATGATTATTGCTTTGACATTATACAATTCTTAATAAAATTTTGGCAAGTCGAGGCCTCGCTCATAAAATTGCAAAATAAAGTTAAACATAACTTCAATGCAAGGGTCATTTTAAGTGCTCCAGTAAAAATTATTTCATTCACTTGTTTTACGAATAAATATATTAAATATCGAGCATGTGAATTGCATATGTTATGTGTTGTTAGGTGAGGTAACCCATACCTTTTCTCCCACTTAGCAACATAACTGTTATGATTGTTAACGCTAAGCAGACATCTTACTCTTTATACCTTAGGACCTTGTAAGATGAGGTGAGTTTATAATTACTGTTTCCAATTTATTATTCAAAAGAAGAAGAAATAAAAAATAATTAACTGATCAAAGCATTTGCAGCATTAATACTATTCCAGTATTAGTTGCAATTACGGTTCTACACTGTCTTAACGGTGCCTTCTCTCCACTCCGCTGAAAATATTCCTGCCAGAGCGTGCACATGATACTCCAATTGGACAAGATGGATGACAAATTGTTTTAAATGATTTTACCAGCTCAAGAATAAATGATTTGTATGATCAGCTATCGCGTGACTGGATGATATGAAAAGTGGTAGTATAATCTATTCATGTAATTGTATTAGCCTTTTATCAACAATACCTGCTATCACTTTTTGTCTAACCCCCCCCCCCCCCCTCGCCATTAGGGCAGGAGGTACTGTAGTTACGTCCTTAAGAAACTGAATCCAGAACACCTTAGACAATCGTCTTCAAGATTACAAGTCATAAAAGAATTAACACGTTATGAATAACAGGAATATCTACACGGAGTGCAAGTTCTCGTGGCAGATTTGTTATAAGTATCTCCATTGTTACAGGGGTTCCCCATCAACGGGAGAAGGTCGGCTCTGTTGATAGTTGAGAAATATGTATAAAGATATCGTAGTCGTGTTGATAATTTACCGAGCTATGTACTACAATGCTCGGAGTTCAAATCCATGCCACATAACACTATTGTCCTTTGGGAAGACACCAATCTTCATTTGTGTATCTCCAACACAGTGAAAAACTGAATCCAGAAAACCTTAGACAATCGTTTTCAAGATTAAATAAGCCGCGTTCAGACGGGGTTTTACTAGTCGGCTTAAGTTAATCCCTGCAGCAGACCAAACTGCGATTCACCTCTTAAACTTAGGGCAGGGCACATGTGGGGTGTGTAGTCGAGTGGTTTAGGCACTTGACTGGATATTCGAAGGTTGTGATTTCAAGCCCTGATCCGACATTATAGTGTCCTTTGGTAAGACATTAATATACTTTTGTCACTCTTTGTCCGGATGTTAAATGGGTTCCAGTAGAAAGGAATTCATGCAATTCTATATAAAGCACCTATAATCGTTGGTCACGCTCCATCAGCCGAGTGATATTGGAGGATATGAGCGCTGTGAAACAAACTATATTCTATACTTCATCTAAAAAAAACGAAAAAGTCTCCCAAACGATGTATATCAAAATAATCATTGGCAATTTTCATTCCTATGTATTAGTTGACACCAAACAATCTGATGCTTTTGCAATAAACATTTTGGAGACTTTGCGAGCAGTCCACCTTTTTTGAGACTTGCGGTATATCTTAGATTCACATACCCATTTAATCTCTCGACTTGATCTCTTTCTACATACCCCTCTCCCTCACTCACAATCACACCCACATCCTATCTTCCCCATTCTTAGATTGTCTGATAAAAAACAAAACAAAATCTATTGGTTTAATCATTCTATTTCATTTCCAGAATCAATCTCGCAGCTTACTTCTTCAATAATAAGCTGTACAAGTATTCACTCTACTCCTTGTTCTCTTTCTCTCTCTCTCTCTCTCTCTCTCTCTCTCTCTCATATTGACTTTTTGATATTTGTTGTATTGCTGTGATTATCCAGAATCAATTTTGCAGCCTACTGCTTCAATGCTAAGCTGTACAAGTATTCCCTTTACCAGTACAAAAGAGCTTTCGAGGTCTTCAAGGTTTATCTCAGTCCCCTTCATCCGAAATCACAGGAGGCTCGGCAATGCCAAAAAGAGCTAAGACCATTCACTTTGGTGAAACGAACTTCTTTCCGTGCTGACGTCAGAGACGTTGTTGCATTTCAATTGGCCATTCTGCCGGGGACGTTACATGCATTCAGTAAATGCTCGTTTTTGTTTTACTTCTATGTTTATCGAATGAATTTAAATTAATTTTGGACAAAGTGAAATAAGACAATACGATAAAAGGAGGTATTAGAATTACATATCTGATTGACACACGTCTATAAAAACCCAATTAAACACACACACACACATACTAACGCACACACCCACACACACACGCCCGCCTTTTCTCCTAGCATTCATGGAAAAAAGGGTCCAAACTACATTTCAAACTATACGTAACACAGACGAATAATGCCTGTTAACAGCATTTTATTAGTAGAACAGGTACATGTGCTTTCGAACTTCACAAACAGAAACGAATAGTAGCTGTTTAAATAGCCTTTGATATTATATGCTTTTAAATTCACAACTAGATATGTATAATTTCAAAAGTGAAGCAGTTTTTCTGGCAAAAATGTGCGTTCAACAGAGTGAACAGAGGCAGCATTAATTATATACAATCATTAATATATTTTTCCATCTTCCTTCTCCCGTATACTTTTTCTTTGTTTCATTTTCCTTCTTTTCTTATGTCCTTCTACTCAGCGAATGATAATTGTGCAGTTTGAGGGTTCAAAATTAGCAAATTGAAAAAGAGTTGGCTAAATTGTGCTGAAAATCATATTCAGTGGGACTATACAGTGCGTCCCAGAAAAAACGAAACCGAGAATTATCGATGTTTTATCATAACTTAATCACATTTATAATTGATAAATGACACATATTTGGAAAACTTAGATCCTCCTCTTTCATTAATTTTGATGCAACTCATATGATGCATATTTCACGCATAAATGATTAAAATGAATTTGAAGAGAGGAAACAAAAAAAATCATTTGGCGGACGGTAACTGAATTTCAAGGAAATTTCAAGTTGGGGGGGGGGGGGGGGGGGGGGGGGGTAAGAGGACTTTTTTTTTTTTTGGTCCCGAAATTTGAAAATTTGACCGATCGACATTCCGTTTCGTTGGGGGAGGGGGTAAGGTCATCTTTTTTAGGTCATCCAATAGGATTTTTTTTTTTTTTTTAATTACAAAAAAAATCCACACACAAATTTTTTTTTTTTTAATCCAAAAATCAAAAGGGGGAGGGGAGGGGGAGGGGAGGGGGAGGGGGTTTACCCCCCCCCCCTGCGTACCCGCCTGCTCTGATCGTCTAACCCAAACTGTGCAACAATAGGTTGCCTGGGGTATGATAAATCCCCAATATTCATCACTCAGATATTATGATGTATAAATTACTTAGACCTTAATCCTAACTTCATACATTTCGTCATAATACTTCATAGCCTGATCAGTACATCTAATGACGTCAGTCGAACTTCGTCACGTGATGGCATCTTGCTTGCCGGAAGAAATTCGTTGCTCCTGATAGCTCTGTCGTAAAAGTACACCATCTTCTCTACGATGTGGTCCGCAGGAACCATCCAACTCTTCGTCACTTCGGAAGACCCATCCCACTTCAAGAGCGATTCGTCGTAAGGCAGCCCGGCCGCTCGGCAGATCTTCGGTAGTATTTCGGCTGGATTCGTCAACAGCTCGTCGCTGTCGACTACGATGGATTCGGCGTCTAGATTTTCGTTGACATACTTCCACAGAGGAGGCGAGTTGGCTCAGTCGGTAAAGCGTATGCCTGTCGAACCAGGGTTCGACTCCCACCGAGGCGGATGACTGAAGTCTGCGTTGTGTGTTAACGTGCGCCTTCCCTTGTTCATAGACGCAGGTTATGTCAAGTGGCAAACATTCCGTCCCTCGGATAGGACGTTAAATGGAGGCCCCGTGTACAGGAGAGTCACCACCCTTGCATGTTAAGAACCCATTGCACTTTTCGTATAAGAGTAGGGGGAAACCCCGGTGTAATGGTCCACCTGCACACCCCAATCAGGCCGAGTATACGGCATCTGCAAGAATCTTCAGTATTGAAGGAGGCAGATTATCTTGAAGAAAAAGAAGAAGATGTCATAAAGATCTTTATGCACTGGTCCACCTCCTGCGTGACCGAAGTAGTATATAGCACGGTGGTATTAATTATTATGAACATAGTAACCATGATCACACTATTAATGAGGCAGAGTAAGGGGGAAAGAGACAAAATAGTATAGACGCGGAGTAAGAGAGGAGCTAGAGTAAAGAGAGCTAGAGAGGGGGATAGAAAGGGAAGAGAGAGAGAGAAAAGAGGGGGAGAGAGAGAGAGAAGGGGGAGAGAGAGAGAGAGAGAGAGAGGGGGAAGGAGAGAGAACGATAGACGCGGAGAGTGAGAGAGTGGGAGATATGAATTGATATCAAATTGCTTTTATATGTTTCTCAAAACTTGATGTATTCCAAAACAAAAGAATACATTAGAAATTAAAAAAATAGATATAGTAAAAAAAAAATTAAAAAAATAAAATACATCAAAAATAAATATTTGAAAATCGCATCCAATTTGTATAAATTATCATTATTAATTACATAAAAATAACTATTTTGTGTAAGAAAGAAGTTTCATATGAATAATGAGGTTCAAAATTTAAAAAAAATCAAAAAATGATTCTAGATCCCTGTATATTTCCAGATTTTATATTCATGAATGTGTAATTTGCGTATTCATAATTTATGCAGATTAACCTATGCATCTTCAAATATCATAAATATAATGAATCCTCATGAATTTGAGATGAAAAAACATTTATTCAATACATTTTTAAGATTCTTCACAAGTCTACAGACTAATATGTAGAGTTTTCTGTAAAATGCATAAAATTAGCATTTTGCATACCTAATTAAGCTATAACGACAAAAATGTGCATATTAGGAAAAAAACTAATTATACCATCTTGTTCCTTACGTAAATATCTACAAACCTGCAGATTTCCGTGTTCATCGGACATTCAACGGCCGAGATCACAGGGGGGGGGGGGGGTGCTCAAAATAGCCCAGTACAGTAAGGGTTAATATTATTATGATAAAGATGATGATGATGATGATGATGATGATGATGATGATGATGGCAGAGGTGGCGCTCCCATGGGAGCACAGTGCCCCCACTTTTTCAAATACCCCAAAAGTGCCCTTTTTTTACATAGGAAGAGTACCCATTTTACTTTGAAAAGTGCCCCTATTATTTTTTAACCTATAATAAGTGCCCCTTTTATTTTGACACGTGCACCTTCTCCTTCCATTTTCCTTTGCAAAAAGTGTCCATTTTTCATTCTCATAAGTGCCCTTTTTAATCCCTAGTAAGTGCCCCTTGTTAGGTACGAGAAGTGCTCCTTTTCACTTATGATAAGTGCCCCCTTCACCTCTGATAAACTTTGAGAGGTGCCCCATTTACTTTGACAAGTGCCCCTTCTCCTTTGTAAGAAGTCTCCCTTCCCCTTTTGAATAACTACCCCTTTTAACTCCGATAAGCGCACCTTTTATTTCCACATTTGCCCCTTTCCTTTATAATAAGTACCATTTTTCCTTAAGTGCCCCATTAAAAAAAAGCTCCTTCCCCCCTTTTCACCTATGAAAAGTGTCCATTTTCATTATCATGTAGTACATCTTTTCATATCTAGTCAGTGCCCCTTTTCATGTCTGATATTTATCATTTTAACAATGAGACTTAGATCCCTTTCTAATAAGGGATCTATCCCCTTTTCATAAATGCCCCATTTCCGTCGACAAAATGCCCATTTACTATTCTCATAAGTGCATCATTTTCACCTCTGCCTGATTACCCTTTGTAGTTTGACACTTGCTCCTCCTTTTTTCTAATAGGTATCATACCCCCCCCCCCCTCAGTGTTATTTAGGGTACGCGTATGCATGTTCCCTCCCTCCCTCCTTTTGAAAACACCCCCTAAGTCCGGTGTGTAAAGTTAATACGGGCCGGATTTTTGTGTACTACGAGCCGGACTTTGGTGCATGAAAATTACACTTTACCGGACATTTTAGGAACACGCTTGCGGTCCCTCCGACCCCGGAGTGGGGGGGGGGGGTGTCTTATCCCGTTCGATAAGTTTCCCCTAATTCCTCTCATCATCAAACGTGTCCCTAATTTAAAGCGATTAAGAGCAATTCCTCCAAAGCTCGCTCGCTGCACTCACTTGCATTTGATAATAATTATGTTACTTATCAAAGGTCTTTTCAGTCTTCCGTTATGAGAATGCGCTTATAACCCTATCAGGATTGTTTTTCCCCTCCTCTTTATAAGATGTTGTTTTTCGCACTCCGACCTCACAAATGTTTCCTCGCTAGCTTTGCTCGCTAGCAAATGAATATTCAGACCATCACACCCTACCTTATGTATAAAGTGAAACAAAATTGAAAGCATCCCAGAAAATGTAATCGCTATAATAGGGGTATATAACAATGTCTAAAAAATAGTATATTTTCGCTTTGAGATTTCCCTTTTCTCTACAGAAAGTGCCCTTTTTTGTTGGTGCCCCCCCCCCCCCCCCACAAGTCCCCCCCGCCGCGCCCCTGGATGATGATGTTGATGATGCTGGTGATGGTGTTGAGTTTGGTGTTGAGGATGATGAACGCATGTGTACGACTGTGTGTGCGCGTGTGTGTGTTTTTTACAGTTATGAAAAACAAGATGTAGAAAATATTCTTATATTCAGGTCATGTTTCACATTATTGTAATTTAATTCGTGTAAAATTAGTTTTAACAGTAATACTTGTAAAAAATAAATAAATAAAAAGATAAATATATAAAAATAATAGTAGTATATGTTATTAATTAGCATGCCAGATTATAAATAAAGACCTATTTAAAAGAATATTTATGAATCAAACTGTTGTTTTTCCCCATAACATCTTAAATAAGGCCAAGTTGCGTAAGCACACAAATGAGTTTCGGAAATCCGACCGGGTGTGTGGATTTGTTACGTGACGAAATAAACGACGGCTTATAAAGCAGATAAATAAGGAAATGTTCCCAATTTTCACACCCAGATGCATGCAGTTATCTGCTGTTGGAAAGACCTTAATTACTAGGACCTCTTCTTTTCTTTGGTGAGTATATAGCAGTAAGAATCGCTTTCGAAAACTGTTCGGGCGTAATTATAAAGATCCTGCAGCTGCAGCTGCAGCTCCCGTGCTCTCGCCGGGCTAGTACCCGCTGCAAAGATAGGTAGCAGCCGCTGACGGAACATCGTCCAGTACCAGTGCAGTACATCATAGACTGCATCATAACAACATGTATTATAGGCAGTATACCTACCACTTCTTTTATTACAAAAAAACAGGATTAGGATTTATTTCCAGACTTTTTCTTCTTCTTCTTCTTCATCTTCTCCTTCTCCTTCTCCTTCTCCTTCTTCTCGGCTTCATATTCTCATCCTCCTTATCTTCGTCTTCTTCTTCTCCTCTTCTTTGACTGTCTTTCTATCTTACTTCTTAGTTCCTCTTCTTCTCTTCTACGTCTTCTTCTTCTCTTCTATCTTACTTCTTAGTTCCTCTTCTTCTCTTCTATCTTACTTCTTAGTTCCTCTTCTTCTTCTTCTTTTCATCGATCAACTTAATTAGGCCTAGATATAGATTCTATCTAGGCCTAGAGTCTAGTCTAGTCTAGAATTATGATTATTATTTTTATTAGGCCTTTACTTTAGACTTGAGTCTGAGAGTAGACCTCTAGTCTAGTCCTATATAAAATCTAAATTTATTATTATTAATGATAATAATTATTAATAGATCTATCATTATTTATATTATTATTACTAGAATTGTTACTCTTATTGTTACTCATTTATTAATGTTACAGAACAATGTATAGACTACAGTACAGTAGAATCGTTCTTGGATATTTTTTTATCATCTTTAATATTACTATTCCCATTATCATCTTCCTCATCATAGTCAAGAGCCTTACATTACCAGACTTCTGAAACAAATGTTGCTTGACACGATCTGGATCGGTTCATGGACTGTACATTAATACATGTGTTAGAGGTAGAAAGTCTTCAAGGAACTCCTGTGAAGCAGCGACAAAACTGAAACAAAATAGCATTGAGCATTGATATTTAAGATTATGCACAAATTTCACACATACTGTACATGTATGGTATAAAAAGTACCGTTTCGATGCTTGTATGTAATTACTGCTTTTCAAATATTTCTAGGGTTTACAGTTCAGCTATTGTGAGAACAATGAGTGACCATATGGACAAGACGGCTCAAAGCTTCAGGGAACCAGTGAGTAACTCCTGAACCAATTTCACTCTTTTTTTTGTTATGGTTGTGCTGTTCTGTGTTTGGACAGAGATAACCTCTTTTTTTTTCTCTCTCTCTCTAGGCCTGTCATCATCAGCTCAAGATTGCCAAATATCCCGCTATTTCAATTATCCCGATCGCAAACAATCCAGCTAATTTGTGTCTTCATTAGCCCGCAGTTGCAATTAGCGGGATATTTGGTCGGGATAATCATCCTAAGATATCTTGTGCTAGTTTGCAAAACATCCCGCTATTTGTCTGGTGCGTTTTCACCAGCCTGAAGACTCGCACTATGCGGGATTGCTGAACAAAATATGTCAAGCTAATTTCTCAAGCTCGAGTTACGAGCTAATGAGGACGCGATTTGTAACTTTGGGCTTATTTGCCAAATCAGGAATAGCAGGTTATTTGGCAATCTCGAGCTGATGAAGACATACCTTCTGTGAGCTGCGCTGTGAAATGTGACTTCATTCCATGGAGATGAGAATGATTTCAGTATCAAACAATTAAAATGAATAATTTTCTCCCCCCCCCCCCATCATTAGTGATTCTGAATGGAAAGATCTGCCCTCCTTCCCTACCGACACTCCTGTCACTTGCATTTTGCCACCAAAAAGAAACTGAGTTGTTTCATTCATCATTTTGTTCCCATCCCCATGCCCCCAATATCTAGTGTTATAGAATTTATGATTTACCCCTCCCCCCCCCCCTCCAACATTTCTGTCCTTGTCTCAGGTCACTGGCATACTTTGTAAATTCTCCATTTAAAAAAATTGAATTTGATTAAAATAGAAATAGGCCAAAGTGCTTAGGGACATCGTATATGTACATGTAGATGTATTAAGCACTATATAAAAGCAGAATATTATTATTATTATCAGTCAAAATGTTAGAAACATTCTCAAAATACAACCATTTTGATTTAGCCAATCATTGATATTAAAAAATCCTCTTTCATGTTTTGTATCATATTCAATTACAAAGTTTGTCTATTATTATTTTATTATTATTATTATTTATTGTGTTTTGCTAACTGAATCATGCTATTTACTTCTTTTTCAGGGTATATGCGAAGCAGAAGTAGCGGCCATCAGTCAGGCATCCGAGACGGTCAAGGCACTAACGCTCAAGGTCGATGACCCCACATTCACTTTCAAGGCTGGCCAATGGTGAGAAATGCTTATTGATGATGTGCTCTCTGTAAGTCTTCATTGTGAGAAGATAAAATTTCTGTGTAACACCTAATGGGTAGCCCTTATGATCAGTGGCGTCACTTCATAGTCAAAGTGGTATTGTACGAGCGTTAGCAGAGACAAAATTGACCCTTATTTACAGACCTTCAACAACAGTTTCCACTAAATATTACACTTTTTGGGGCCAACACAGGTACAAATTCAAATAGGCCCTAAATGTTACTCTATTTTGGGCTTATCAAAACAACTTCACAAATAGAACTCTTCCGTTTCACTCATTGAATTTACCTTTTTTATATTTTTCTTTTTGATTTGAGGGTTCATCTTTTAAACATATTACCCTTTGTGGGACCTTCTTGTTCTGCAAATAAAAAGCACCCTTCAAATCTAGGAACACTGAAAAGTTCACCAACATCTGCCAAAGTTATGCCTTTTCTCATGATAATTTTAACTATCATACCTAGGCTACACAAAGCTAATATGAAGTTGAACCACCGGGCCCTTACGAGGGTTGATGTTGATTCTGTCATGGAAAAGAACTAAAATAATTCAATGAACTAGGTTTATAGTATTATTTCAGAAAAGTTCTGAAAAGAAAGAATATGTGCTCAATGTTTGAGACTACATGTATACTCTGTTGTTCATTTGTATTCAGTACTCTGTTCTTCGCTGTGCTCATACAATGTATGAACTACCCCCTCATGGTCTTACCGCATAATGTTATTTAAAATCTTCATGATATAAAGATTCACAGCATTTATGTGTCTCTGTATTTCTGGTCCAAATTGTTAAATTGGATACAAAATTTACAAATGCCATTTTTTATGGAAGAGAACTGAATTTGAACCTTTCATCATGTTGCCAATTTAAAGATCTTATACACTGTAGGCATCGTTTTGCAATGTTTCCAGTATTACTAATCTGAGATGCATGGCCCTACATCTTATCACTATCTGTGATATGGTGTAATATTGAAGCCCTACAAAAATTGCGCTTCAAAATTATCATGAAGTGCCTCAAAAAAGTAAAAATCTTTGAGTGACCAATTTTACCAAACGCATTTCCCCAAATAGTTTTATAAAAACCGTTGGGAAAACGGTTTTTGAAGATTTGATTTCCAATCATAAAAATCTCGATAATCAGACAGGCAATCGGCTTGTAAAATTCATGGGATATCCTGACTGACCTAAAGGTTTATAATTATATGAATGCAGCATGAGGTAAATCCAGAATTCCGTTTAGAATCTGAGGCAAAGATATCCAATCCTTTAAAGCTTACCAGTATTTTCTTTTTAAAATTCCTGCATCTAGGGTTGACTTTTTCATTGAGGGTATAGATATCTTCACTGGGTATTCCATGTACTCCAGTCCTACCCAGCTCAAAGAGACACACACAATAGACTTGGCTGTTAAACTCAGTGACTACGCTCCCACTATATGGGTGCATAATCAGGTAAATCAACACCTAGATATGATTTAAAAGCCAGGGGGTTTGTGCTAATAAGGCAACAGCGAATGCATAATTATCTGCAGCACAGATTCTTTTTGGCACTGAACAACAATCGAGGTGGTTGAGCCAAGCCAAAATCAGCTTTTAAATAGCTTTTTTTAAAACTTGCATGGCAATTCTTTCCTTTAATATTTTATTGTATACTACCGTACCTATATACATGTAGGTGGTAGTCTATGACCCAGAGAGAATTCAGACCCTGTGTTGCAACCAGCCTGGTTGCAAATAAGAAGTGTACAGGATAGTGAAGTTGAAGGGAGTGTGTCATGATGAGACAAGCGTCTTTTCCGTGGCCCTACCCGGGGTCAATCGGGTATAATAAGACTGGACGACCCAACTGCGGCATTCACGTGCGTGCAACATAGTCGAAACGGAAGCGTGAGGAGAACTTTGGTCTGTTTTGCGAACGCTAGCGCGCGCTGACCCAGTTAATCAAGTCCATTCGTTTACGTGCAGTTGTCCAAAAGAAGACGATGGCGTTAACCAGTATTTGCCATGATACACTCCCTTTAAGATAAGATCATGTGTGTGGGGAAGATGAATATCTATCTGCAGTTAGCTCAAAGAACATTAAAGAGAAGATTGAGTTATGGGGAGAGATGAAAATCAAACATAATTTGTGAGCGTTTTCATTGTTATTTATGCAAGTTTGAAGAACATGAGAGAAAAAATGTCCCCTGACAAGCATGGCTCTCCAAATGCCTTATATTCTAAATATGAAAATGTGGGCCTCATTTTTATGCCACATCTTTGTGTAGTCCCATATCTTTCTGTGTACAGTACTTGTTACTTTTACCAAGACTGGGCCAAATTTCTTATCATTTTGATGATTCAAGAACCTTGCAGTACACAGCAATACTTACAGTACATGTGCTACATGATCAACTTTTTCTGATCGATTCCACACCGTTTCTTTCACAATGTAATCGCTTGACCAGAACTCAACTTTATCTTTAATACCCTTTGATTCTTAGCACATGTTCTTTAAGTATGCATGCAATCTAAACAGCCGACAGGAAAAGAAAACACTTAAAGCATTTATAAGCAAAGGCGTAAGGGAATGCATGTTATTACTGATAGCTATGAGATGTATGCATGGGTTTGGTTATTCAGGCTAGGGTTTCACCATACGGTACGACATCAGTGGCAATAGGCATCATATTTTTATTTGCTTTTACTTTTTTCTCACTCACAACACTGTTTACTATTGCAACCTTGTCTTCATACCGTACTTGCAAACAAAATCAGTTCACTGCAATAACAAGGTTCTAACTTCATTAAGCTTGAAAAAAAATTAATTTGTTGAAATAACTTAATAACCATTAACCAATTGACCATGTTTATTGAACTTCATTTTGTTTTATTATTTTAGATGCTGCGATGATGAATGTGTATTCTTGCAAATAATGCTTTTTAGGTTCTGTATTGCCAATTTGGGAGATACAGCTCCTTTTTTTTGCATGGACTAAGCACCAAAGGGTTCACATTGAAATGAATCAATATAAATGAATACATATTGAATTATTGGTCTTTACATTTCACTTCCAATTTTCCTGTTGCATTCAGATCAAGGAGGTGTCCTAAAGCCTTTTTTAAAGTACCTAAAATGTTTTGCTTCAATTTCTTTGATTTACATGAATTTATTTAAATGCAAGCAACTCTGCACTTAGAACTCTAAAATGACCTGCATAAATTTTGCTTCCTTAAATCATGAAACAAAAACATGCTTTAAAAATTGCTTCTTTTTTTTCCTGAATAACCTTTTGTTTTCTTTTTTTCTGATAAATTTATTTTGTTAAAACAGCATTGTACTGGTTATTTATGTTCAACAGATGAATACTTTACCATTATCTGTACCATTATTATCCTCCATTTCTTTTTCTTTTTGTGTCATGACCCAAAATTGTATTTTGTTATTATATGTATTTACATGTATCTGTTTTGTTTAAACAGGGCAGCCATCTCAGTAGTAATACTGTTTTCCTGAAAGGCCCTGTACAAATTAAAGCTTACAAATTCAGAGGAAATCAAACAAAATTGAAATACAAAACATATCATGATTTTTTTATTTTGTTTTATTTTTTTTTATATATCCTGATATAAACATGAAAAATAGATAGTTTTCCAGCTTATACAATATAATTTTAGTAAATAAATATTAATTAATTTACATATTTGTAATTTAAGTATACTTCACCAGTCGCTAACATATTAAAACCCTTTCTTTTCTCCCAAACTATGCTCTAATAATGCATAATTACTCCTTGTTTTCATCTCCATTGTTTTCTAAGGTGGGTACGACCATACCATTTGCCATCAACTTGTATTAACTTTGATTTTGCTCATTTGCAACAAATTTCATCTGCTTTTAATTGCTATGTCCATTTTGAAAATGTGCAGAGCAATCTAACAGACATTTAAAAATCATATTTTAAATCACTAAACCATGATGATTTCATCTTTACTTTCATTCATCTTTCTTTTGAAATCTACCAGGGTTGATATTTTCATGCCAGGGGTCACTACAGTGGGTGGGTTTTCAATGAGCTCAGCACCAAGACCCTTACGTGAAAAGGGCCATGTGGGACTGGCAGTGAAATACAGTGCACATCCCCCTGCCCACTGGGTCCATAAACAGGTAATTTTCCCAACAATTTAGATTAGGATTTAGATGCACATTTATAAATGTCAACCACTGGGGAAAACTGTTTACCTATACATGTACTGTACATGTATATTCTGTTCAAATGTACGGTAGGTAAGTTATTCCCCATTAGAAAGAAATGGAGGGGGGCACTTTTTAAATTATGAATAAGTGTTGTGGTCCAGTGGATAAGTCGTCAGACTGTAGATCACAGGGTCCGTGGTTCGAGTCCTCCAACAGCACTGATGTCCTTTGGCAAGACATTATTCTACATTTGCCATTCTCCACCCAGATGTGAAATGGGTACCGGTAGGAAGGAATTCCTTGAATGCTGTGAGCACCGAAATCGTAGCCTAGCAGAGCTGGGGTAGCATTGGAGCGCCTTGCATTGTGGATATCGCTATATAAATATCCAATATTATTATATATTAGGTAGGGATACATTTACAGTACATCTAATGTCTCTTTATTTTTCTTATTCTTTTCCATTTCATGCAACATTTTCCAGTAATTAAAAAGGAACTTAAAAAGGGAATTTAGAAAAATAAAATTCAAACAAATGAATGCATCTCTTGCTTTTCTAACTATTTTATTTTGATCATATTTCATTGTACATGGTGTTAAAATGGGAACCCTGCAAATACGCTAACAAACTAAACACATCATGCAATTAGAGGCATGTTTCATGCTTCAGCTGGACTAATATACATGTGTGCAAATTGCATTCTGACTATAGAGATATAATTATATGTAACAGGTCAGTTAAATAATTTGTATCGAGGCACTTAATAAAGATGTATGCATTAAATTTGGTTACATTATGATAATGGCCTATTTGCTAGCTTACCATTGAATAACAATCACTTGTAACGGGTCAACGGAATAACTCGTATTGAGGCACTTCACAGAGATGTACGCATTGAATTTGGTTACATTACATAATTTTCTATTGCATATCTGACTATTAAATAATTTGTATTGAGGCACTTTACAAAGATGAATTTTGATTACATTAGTAAGTTTTTCTATTGCATTTCTGTCATTTTGCTCATGATTCATTTCATGAGACATTGACCTCATCCTCATTTTGTTGTTCCAGTGTGTCGTAGGGTCAAAGGTCAAGGTCAGAGCAGGAGGTGACAAACTCGTCTTTGACCCTCAACCTGGTGACCCCTCATGGAACGTTCTACTCATCTCAGGGGGGATCGGTATCAATCCCCTCATGTCGTTAATGCATCATGCAGCAGACCTGCATGATCAGAGGAAGGGGAACCCCGAGGGATACACCCCGGGCAAAATGGAACTGCTCTTCAGTGCTTCCTCCAAGAGTGAGCTCATATTCAAGGTTTGTATGATTAAATATTGTTATCATTAAAGCTCCTCTAAAGTGTTGGGAGCCCCAAAATTTCATTTAAATTGTATCATAATGTGAAAGAGAATACCTGTTCATAACAACCTCTTTTTTTTTGTTTTCTCTTGAACGATGCTTCTCTTGTGTTTTGAAAACTTGTATTCAGAGGTCCCTTGTGTATAAAGATCCATGTCTATAACTCCATTGGGTGGTTTTTCTGTACTGGTAGTTATAGGCCCGAATTCACAAAGGAGGTTTAATTTGACCCATGGTTTAAATCTTCATTTACATACCCATTGTCTAAACTGAGCCAAAATAAGCGGGACACAGTCAGAGGTCCAATATTAGACGCGCGCAACACAAGGTACACTTATTTTTGCGCTAATTTTTAAACCATGGGTTATGTGAATGATGGTTTAAACCATGGTTAATGTTAAACCTTACACTACCCATTCACTCTCGCTTTTTATTCAAAATATTGTTGTTAGCTTATGAATGTTTTTATGATTTTGCGCCTCCTTATTTGATAGAGATGTTAACATTGTACACACCTTCTAAAAATCTTTGTTCTAATAAGAAAAAAATTGTTTGTTATTCCACCAATGATGACCAGGTCATATGGTGAACGCAGCTTCGCTCACACTGCCTCAACTTTATGGAACAATCTCCCGGAACATCTAAAAAACATTGACTGCATTGTTAAGTTTAAGATTGCTTTAAAGACGCACTTATTTAACATTTAATTCATCCATTTTGTCTGTTACCCAGTACATCTTGTCTTTGTATTCTCTTGTGTTTTTCTCTAGAGCACTTAGGGACATGTTTTATTACTATGTGTTATGCACTATACAAGAACGGTTAATTATTAACCTCCTTTGTGAATTCGGGCCATAATGTTTAGGTGTTGTAATCAATAATTGCTTTGACAAATTCTTTTCATTTGTTTACAGGACACCATTGATGACTTGACATCGAAGCATTCTCCAAACATCGCTGCTAAGTTTTTTGTGACCAAAGCGTCGGCTGAAGATTCATCAATATCAAGTAAGCCCAAGTCTGTAATCGATAGAAGTATTCTTTTACACATGTATGCTGTAACGTATGCTGTAAGATGAGAACTTTTGCACAAACCTGTTTGTTAATTTTGGGAGAGATGCAGATTTGCAAAAGTTTCATTCAGGGAAAAGGATAACACAATAACACAAAACAAGGACATTTGCAATTCGCAAAAGTTTCTCGCCATGATTTTTTTTGTTAATAATAAATATTTAAAAACAATTTATGGAAGTTTATGGTTCCACATCGTGCACAGTAGACCTTTTTTTACTAATTTTATGCTTACTTCTTGTAAAAAGGTTTCCCTTGACAACTCAAAATCTTTCCAGAGACCTTCCAGACATAGCAACAGTTATGTGTGCAAAGTGGATTTCATGTATAGAGATGCCATTATTTACAGCCGTTGAATTCAATAGTTAGTAACCTGGGATTCTAAAAGAAACATGCATGAATTAAAATACATTAGTAAAAAGTTCTATGAACATACGTTTAAAAAAGTGGTTAAACAAAGTTAAAATATAATCACTATTAATTCTGTAGAATTGTGTGGTACAGTGGCATATCTAGAAGGGTACATTGGATGTATACGTCCTCTGACAACCCCCATGGTATACGTGTCTTCTCTCCATTTCTTTCAACCATCATTTCATGCATGTGACATGTTTTTTCAGGCTCTGTTTCAAATCCTTGATTTACGACTGTATCCTAGAGTAATTGATTGGGATTTGAAGGGAAATTGGATGTTTTATCTCGTTAATCTCTCTATTAAAACAAGTATTCATGGTCCTTCACTCCTGCACTCCTTTCTCTTCTCTCTCTCTATATACCGTATATATAACCCGCTCTCTCTCTCCCCACTCTCTCTCTCTCTCCCCACACTCTCTCTCTCTTTAATCTTTTACAAGATATGTACCAGCTACCCTTGAAATAAGAGAAACTTTGAAAATGCTCCCGTTCAAATTTAACTAGAATACAGATGTTGAAATTTGTAGCTTGTAAAATGTAAAGGATCATGTTTTCAGTGCTTTTACAGTATTCACAGTGTATTAATGGGCTTTGGAAAAAATAATTAAACTCAATCATTATATTCCTTCCTATATTGTTATGTCCTCATACAGATCGAAGGATAGACGCTAGTGACATCAAGGCAGCTATAGAGAGGTTAGGAGGTCCTCTGAGATGCTTCGTCTGTGGTCCTCCTACTATGATAGCTGACATGGAGGGGTTGCTAAGCAACGCGGGTATCCCTCCATCAGATATCTTCTGTGAGAAGTGGTGGTAACGGGAGTTGATTATCGATGCATTGATTGGAATGGTCATGAGAATGATGATCTTTATTCCAAAAAGATATAAATAGATCAGGCATTTACTAAAAAAAGTTTGTGGCATAACTTTTAAAGCCTGTCTGTACTAGTCTGGCCAGGAGGGATTAGACCACCCAGTAAGATCACTGACCGGTGGCTATCTCATTAACTCAGCTCTCAATTAACATAAGAAAAAGAGGATCATGGGGACCAACAGGCACCGACTGGGGAAGTTTTGTATATAGAGGGAGCAAGTAGCTACAAGTAGTACAGTGGGGCTTTAAAGTCTCTTGGAATGATCTGCATTGAATGATAAAGTTGGTGATGACTTCTTGTATACTGCCAGTATCTGCCTCTGATGGGTGCTCATGGCACATGCTCTAGAATGTCTCGCAAAGTCAACGCTCTTTATTAGCAAAGCTGAAATGTGCTTTGTTGATGCTAGACCACAATCGCTAATTCTTATAAAATGCAGACAAGAATGTGACAATAGTCAAATCACGAGATGGTTTAATCTAGTACATTATTTTTAATTTTAAGTACTCTATTTTCGTTTAGAAATTTTCAGTGAAAGTTGAATACCGGTATAAGACATAACTTTATTGAAAAGGACCTGTCATTGGACTTATTAGCTGAGAAATTTAGTTTATTTACATAGGTGTTAAAATATATATATATATATATATATATATCAAAACAAGCAAAAATCGAACATTATTATTGTTATTTTTTTTAATTGAATGACAGTTTAAGGACACTAAATGTTATCATCATGTAATCATGTTCCACACAGTCATGTAATGCTTGACTGTCAGCTTGAATAGAAGCCATATCACTTTGGGCTTGTTATTGCTATCGCTTTTTTGTACTTAGAGAGAATACTATTAATCAGTTTCATGTCATTCTTGCCAAGTTATTTTGATGTTTGTGTAATCATTTTGTTTGGTAAGGGATGTTCTTTGCAGATTTAGACGAGCATTATTTTAAGTCAAGAATTGCTATGAAATGTATCAAAATGTGTCTAGTTAAAATTTGCAATTTGCCATTAACGGGTATACTGACAATTTTACTGCATTGAAGCCCTCATAATAACACTGAAGAGGTTTATCAGATTGGTTTTTCTTCACAATCAGTAGAAAATTCACCTGTTTTGTTAAGCTTTCACACGCTGTGTTGCAAGCTGCTTCAGACATATGTTATAGCCGGTACACTGTTGCCGATGCAGTACTGATTGTCAAGCAATAATTAATTTCAAGCCTTATATACCAGGGCAAAATGATTCTTCTTCACATTCCATTCCCTGTTAATTGCTTCATGGATGTTAAAATTAACATCTAAAATTACCATCTAAACACATTGATTAAAATCAATATTTAAAGAGAAGGTTGAGTTCTGGGAAGAGGTGAACAATAATTTGTGAGCGATATCATTGTATTATGCAAGTGTGGAAGAAAATCAGATAAAAGATGTTTCCTGAAAAGCATGGCTCTTCAAATTTCTTAAAATTCTAAATATGGCAAATAACATCATAAAAATCTGGACGGATTTTTATGCCACGTGTTTGTGTATTCCCATATACATCTTTCTGTGTACAGTGCTTACCAAGACTGGGCCAAATTTCTTAATATTTTGATGATTCCAGAACCTTGCAGTACACACCAATACTTATATGCTAGATGATCAACCTTTTCCTTCCATGTTTCTTTCACAATGCAATCGCATGACCAGAACTCAACTTTATCTTTAAAGTATACCTGCATGATGAAAAAGGGACTACCTCAAAATTGAAAGATCGCCTAAATATGGGAGTTGTTCACCTTGTCCAATGCGCCTTGTGAACATTATTCATGTGGAGTTGTCGCATTACAAATACTCTATAGTATTATTTAATTGGACCAATCTATATTAAGTGTGTATATTAAGTACTTGCAGCAATAGGACAGGGAATAATTTTCCTCAAATTTTTTGATTAGCAATTTCAGCTGATGGATAAATATTTCAAATGAAATTCTGTACATTTCTATGGAAGAAAACTGCTACACAAAAGATATTTTGTATAGCAGTCATGCAAAAATGGATAGCAAATTGCGATGCGATACCAGGAAAATTATTCCCTGTAGGATGCTATTTGATAAAGCCGTTGTAGCTATGCAGGTTCTGATTACTTCAGATATTATAGATGAATGCACTCCTATTGCTAGATGTTATATTTTAGTCAGCAGATTCAGTCTTTATTTTGGAATTTAATGACATGATTGTAATCTGGATATTGCTCATCGATATGGTGTAAAATTCATTCAGTCTTTCCTCCCCATTATCTCATTTTCCCTTCCCCTTCTCTCTCTCCCTACCTCTTTCACTCTACCTCTTTCCCTACTGCTCTCAGTCTCCTTTTCAGCTCTCCCTCACTCCTATTTCCCCCTCCCAGCCTAACTTTTCTTTCTTCCTTCCCTGTATATGTATATGTACTATGGAAATATCAAAGAAGAAAGGCATTTGTGATAAAATACAAGTAATATATAGATTTGTTATAATAAATGTATGTTATATAATCTTAATTCTGATCATCCTCTGTCCATCATATAGAATTGAGCTTTCACTTGTGTGAGCGTGAGAGTGTGAAACAGAAGGTCATTCAACAATACATTTGCAAGTACAGTCAAACCTGCTTTAGTGACCACCTGTCTACAAAGACCACCTGTCTACAAAGACCACCTGTCTACAAAGACCACCTGTCTACAAAGGCAACATTTGTCGTTTCCCTTGAAAATGGTTTCTCATTGAATCATGTTCTGAAGGAACTTGTCTCCCAAGACCACCTGTTTACAAAGGCCACTTTTTGTGTTTCCCTTGGGCGGTCACTATAGACAGGTTTGACTGTATTAATGGGCTTTTCCAAATGTCATTGTCTAGGCTTATTGTGTAAAGTTTGAAAGATATAAGGTATTTTTGTGAAAAGCATTACAAAAATAATCTTAAGATTAGGATCGTGAGAAATTTAATTTTAAGTATTCAACAGATTCAAGACATATCTTGGTTTATTGTTATCCGAACAATGAAAACACCCACACTGTCAAGTCATATGATGATTGTGAATTTGTACAATTATTGAAATCATGTAACTCTTTAAGTTACAAAACAAGCAGGATTCATTAATATTACAATGCTAATGTTGAATACAAATTAAGCCATAATTAGAATCATTGGCACAACGTACATTTATAATTGGATTATGACATCTCAATTGTATTATACACATTGTAGATTTTAAGTGAACTAATTATATCATTCCACATGTGTGGATTTCACATGCGGGATAAAGGAAGCATTAAGTGATCTTTGTGAATTTAGCAAGGAAATGAAGAACAGGAAATGGACCTTGAAATCACTGTAGATTGCTTTCACTAAAGACCACGAGGAAGGAAAGAGGCTGAATAGAAATAGGAAGAGAAAAAGATAGAGAGAGAGAGAGAGAGAGAGAGAGAGAGAGACAAACAGAAAAAGAAGGGAGGAGGGGGGGGGGAATAGGGTACAGCTACAGAGACGGATAGGGTATGGTTGAGAGAGAGAAGGAAGAAAGATGGAGATTAAGAATGATACAGGAGAGAGCAAGACAGATGTACATGTAGGAAGACGGTAAAGTATGCAAGCAAGAGAGAGATAATGAGAAAGACAGATAAGTGAAGGAAGAGAAGCAGAGAAGAATTATATAAGAGGGAGACAGAGAAAACAAGTCGGTGAAAGAATGTGAGAGAGAAAGTAAGACTGCTGAAGGAGAGAGACAGAGAAGAAAGACAGATAAATAATGATACAAGAGAGAGAGAGGAAGAGAGAGCACACCATATGTAGGAAGATATGGGTAAAGAATGTGTGTGTGAGAGAGAGAGAGAGAGAGAGAGAGAGAGAGAGAGAGAGAGATAATGAGAAAGACGGACACTTTTAAATGTAAGATCACAAGGTATGATGCCATTTGAATTGTCAATAAATTTCAAGCACAAAGAATATAAAACAAAGGATTAGAATGAATTATGCAATATTTACAAGTGCTGATATTTTAAAACCATAAAAAAAGTGGAAAGAACCAGAAAGTGATAATAATGGAAATGTCCTCTTAATTAAACAGTGTCAGTGACATAAGTGTCTAGACATTGTATAACTTGTTAAGGAAACATTACACAATTTCCTTGATGTCTTTTATCTCTGCTAACATTCATTGCTTATCTAATAAAAAGTAATGGTTGAACTTAGGGCATGCTCAATTAAGGTCAACTTTAAAACTGGTACATTGTATACAGAATTTGAAATGAATTTTAAACTAGTGTAAATTGTTATTTTGGAGCCAGAAGGGCATTAACTCTGTATGAAATGGTGAGTTAATGTCCCTACTGGCTCTAAACAGACGTAATATGCCAATGAGTATTACTTAACCAGCTGCGTATAGATAATGAAATAATGATCAGAATTGGATCAATACAGATCGAGTTTACATGTACAAGTAACAAAAGTGGACAAATAGGATTCAGTGCATATAGGCCTACATCTCAGACTGGAAGTTGCAAACAGTGTAAATAAATTTTAATACAATTTATACATGTACCATGTAGCCACCAAAAAATTAGAAGAGAAAAATCTTTAAACAAATTTTAAAAATCCATTATTTTGCAATTGAGCATGCTCGATCACCATTTGGGAACCACATATGAAGATATTTCTCCCATCTCACGTGACTAGGGTAGTTTGAGTGTCTGGGAAAGGAGCTTGAGATGGGATAACAATCTTTCTTTCTTCTCAAGCAAGTTCTCCTCCAGTGCTCTGGCATCTTCCAGCAGCTTGTCAACGTGATCGGAGCTCAACACCTCAAACTGATCACTTTCCCTAAAAGAAAGATGCAACAAATTTGATAATGGTATAAAAATAATTTAGTATATCTATTTTAATAAATGTAAAAGGAAAGACAACTTAAAGGCCCACTGCACTACTTGTAGCTACTTGCGCCCTCTATATAACAAACAATGCCTAATCGGTGACCATTGGTTCCCCATGATCCTCTTTTCTTATGTTAACTGAGAGCTGAGTTGATGAGATAACCATCTGTCCAGTGACCTTGCAGGGCGGTCTAATCCCTCCTGTAAACTATGGCAGATAAGCTTTAACTAATTCAGGAAGAATGAGGTAGAACATCGAATGAGAGGAGCATATTAAAATGGAGACAGGAGAAAGGAAAGATGAAGAGAGATGGAGATACAGAGAGAAAGAAAGAGAAAACAGAAACAGGTAGAGAGACAGGTAGAGAGACAGAGAAAGAGAGAGAAAGAGAAAACAGAAACAGGGAGAGAGAGACAGAGAAAAAGAGAGAAAACAGAAACAGGGAGAGAGACAGAGAAAGAGAGAGAAAACAGAAACAGGGAGAGAGACAGAGAAAGAGAGAGAAAGAGAAAACAGAAACAGGGAGAGAGACAGAGAAAAAGAGAGAAAACAGAAACAGGGAGAGAGACAGAGAAAGAGAGAGAAAGAGAAAACAGAAACAGGGAGAGAGACAGGTAGAGAGACAGAGAAAGAGAAAACAGAAACAGGGAGAGAGACAGGTAGAGAGACAGAGAAAGAGAAAACAGAAACAGGGAGAGAGACAGGTAGAGAGACAGAGAAAGAGAAAACAGAAACAGGGAGAGAGACAGGTAGAGAGACAGAGAAAGAGAAAACAGAAACAAGTAGAGAGACAGGCAGAGAGACAGAGAAAGAGAGAGAGAAAGAAAAGAGGGAGAGAGACAGAGAAGGAGAGAGAGGGAGGAAGAAAGAGAACACACACAGAGGGAGAGAGACATAGAAAGAGAAAATGGACAGAGGAAGAGACAGAAAAAAAGAGAGAGATACAAACAGAAAGCAAGAAGAAGAAAAAAGGAGGTAGCAACATTTAAAAAATAGGGGGACAGAGAAGACAGCCCAGAAAGAGCAAGAAACAGTAAGTAGAGAGATAGAGGGAAAGAGAGAGAGAGAGAGAGAGAGAGAGAGAGAGAGAGAGAGGGGATATACAATTCTAAAAAGGGGAAAGGGGGGATGAGGGCAAGTGGAATGGACATATTGAAGTTACAATGTTTGGGTAATGATATAAATAATTCATTCAATAGTTATAAATAAGCAATGAGAAAAAGTCTTTTAAAAGATTATGATTAAGAAAGAAGAAGCAGGCGGATGGGGAAAACAACTGTAACATTGATAAATTGACTCCAAAGTCGTCACAAGTATTTCAGGAAATAAGAGAGGAAATAATCAAGGTAATGAGGAGAAATAGGAGAATGTAACTGATAAAAGAGGATCAAGTACTCAGCCAAATAAGATTATTCAACTAATGGTACTGGAACAGATTTAGATGTATTACTTGCTGAAGCAAATTTAATTGAAAGTTATCCTGAAACAAAAGACTTAAATCCACTTACATGAAGACTTGAGTCCACTGCATGCATTCCATCTTAACTGCTCTGTCGATTTCTGGAAAGTAGAAGAAGAAAAAGAGAGCAAATAACACATTTAAAAGGCAGAAAAGGAGAAAAGGAGAGCACAAAATTAGATCAGAGTTTTGCTTCAAGTTAAAAATCTTATTTGAATATACTCCTCAAATATGATTGAATATTGTTTTGACAAAATATTGTTTAATCATCTGCTTGAAGAGTGGAAAATAAAAAATGTGTTTTCAAATTGTGTATATTGATTTACATGGAACATATAGTCTGGTAAATAAATGAAGAATGTACATTTAACTAATGAAATTAGCATATGGACTTGTGAACTGTCACAATTATCTTTCATAATGAAAAAAATTGTTATTAAAGTCTTGCTATGAATGTTAAAGGGCTGAACAGATTTATTTTGTAAAAGATCTGAAAAAAGTTGGAAAAGATATAGAGTCTAGGGGTCTAGTCTAGAGTCTAGATCTAGATCTAGACAGACTCTAGGGCCTACAGGGTAGGATCTACCCAAAAATGAAATAAAATCTTTGCATTCTGTACCCGTCATCACAGCATCAATTGGTTCAAGACTTGAAGCCATCTTGCTTTCTGAGCACTCTGATGCATCAACTCCAGGACCAGGTCTGGGTCCATCTTTCTGGACTATCTCATCAAGATGTGGACTTCTTTCTCTCTGTCCCACATAAGCCTTCATAAGATCATCTGCAGGGTCTTCAAAGCTGGTACTACTACTAGCCGAGGCCGCAAGTGGGTCTTCAAATATGGAACATGTAGATCTAGGTCCTTCTGCTTGGGAGGGTAAAATATCACCAGGTTTGGTGAAATTAGGTCGATCATCACTGGCTCCACCTCGAGTTGGAAGGACAGCTTGATCCATTTTTATTTGGTCTGGACTTGGTTCTGAAAATTAAAATGCATGACAAAGACTAGATCTATATTGTCTAGCCTCTAGGGTCTATTTAAGATTTTTAATAAATGCTATCGCATTTTAAGTGTAAAATTAGTGTTAACTGTAGCCTACACTATAATCATCATGATCAATCATCAAACTCAAACTTCAATTCAAGGCCCAGCCAGGGACCAAGTCCAAGCAAGGCACCGACTTAATTAGGCAGGAAAGGTAGTAAAAGTAGACATACATAGTCTAGAGTCTAGGCCTAGACCTAGATCTAAATAAACGTCTGGTATGGTATGGTACTATGGGTTATTCTTGAATAAACTTGTCATTTGACAACCTTCCCCATGTCAGAGGAGCCAGATGTAATCTCAGCGGAACAACCGTCGACATTTAGAGACTGAAGCTTTCGGTCTAGGCTACTCTAGGATTAGGAAGCTAGTTTGTGCAAGCCAAGGCCAATGACAAGGGATGCCGCCGATGTGGCAGCCACTTCTTCCCGCAGCTCCGGTAGGCGGTAGGCCTAGGCCGTGGGACGACACAATTTTCGGCTGCAATAAAAAGCAAAGTTGACTTTATATATTTCTTCAGACCAAACATTAAATCTGTTTTAACTTAGGCGTTTTAGGCCTCATCAGATTATTCCACTTGACCAAATATCATTGGGGGGAAAAGGGAAAAGAAAATAAGAATGTCCCAGCTCACCAAAACAGAAGATACCCACCGGCTCCACTTTTAATTATTTGCAGCTAAATTAATTAGGCCTACTAAACTTTTATAGCTCGCACGCGCATGCGCAATGAAGGAGGGGCACATTAGATCCCCGTTTTTTTAAAATTAAAACAACAAAAACAATTGTTTTATCAATAACAAAATAATGCTAGAATTCTATAACAAATTTGCTTCCAGCCAATCAAATGACCCGATTTCAGTAGATTATAACAGTTTTGTAACTTGTTTTTGATAACAAGTTTTATGGAACAAGGCTAAGGTCTCATACATATGTACTGTATTAGCGAAAATAAACACACAAAAAAAGGAGAAAAAAAGAACAGCAAAAACTTGTTTGGGGGGGGGGGGGGGAGGCGGCGACGTATTAGACCCAAGGCATACTAATAGTTCCAGTATAAATATCTTTGACATTGTTTACTATACTCATGCGAGCGAGCTAGCGACCAGGCGAGATTTTGCTTTTTTGTTTGTTTAAAGCAATGATGATCGTTGCATATTAAACTTGCATTCCTTAACTCTATAGAACAGAGCCTACAAATGTGTTGCAAGTTTTTCGCAACCCGTTTTATTCACCATATATTTTGTAATCCCAAAACATTCTGGGAATATACCTATACAACGCCTGAAACTTTTCGGGGAACGTATATCCCCCCCCCCCCCCCCCCCGATCACTGTTCCTGACTCCAAGAATTACAGAGTGGGCGACAAAACCACCTCTACCTGTTTGTTGGTAAAATGTACTATTGTACTTTCGGTTCTAGGACAATTTCCCTCTGGACAATCACCCCCTGAGCCGAGGACAACCACCTCCGAGCAGGCACGTAGCCACGGGGGGGGGGGGGGGGTAGGGCACGGGGCACGTGCTCCCTAAAATTTCCAAGATCGGTTGAACTTTTTTTAGACCCTTTTTTGACCTCGATCGATTATATGTAGGTGCCCCCCCCCCTCCCCCCAAACATCGAACTCTGGCTACGTGCCTGCCTCCGAGGGCGATTACCCCCGGAAATAGGACAACAATCTGCTTTTATCAAAACCAAATAATTATCAGGGTAGAGTTTCCCTTGAATGAACAGGGATCTGTCTTTTGGGGGCGGAGGGCAGGGGGGGGGGGGGGGTAATTGTTCTCGGGGTGGTTTTCCTCGGATATCCCGGGGGGGGTGATTTTCCAGGGGTGATTGTCTAGGGTGTAATTGTCCTAATCATAAACGTGTTTTTTCACATGAAGATCGTCACGGTGACACGGTCACTCAGTTTAGAACAATTGTGCTAAAACCATCCTGTCGATATACGTATGATAATAGCGACCTGTATTTTAATCAACAGGGTATATGAAACGCTGAAACGGATGGCTCAAGACTGAGGAATTTAATTGGAGAGACACTTGATATAAAATTTCGATTTAGTGACTGAACCTGTCATAAACTGACAGATCACTATTGATGATGATTTTAATCTATTAACACGTTTTGCTAGATCATGCTCATCCAGTACACGACTTATGTTAATATTAACATAAGTCGTGTACTGGATGAGCATGCTTATATGCACTGTGCGTTAAGCTGGAGTGTTTCAATTTCATCGATAATTTCCCCATCATAGTATGACTCGATGGTTTCGATAATGGATGAAAAAGATATGCTTTCCGTCGAAGCATGACACAGCATGGTGTATCCGGTTTTCGTAACAGGCGTAACACCACTCATCCCTACACCTCACATCCCTATACACACCCACACCCACAACAACTCCCCCGTTAGCAGTGGCGTAGACAGGTTCGTACACCTGGGGGTGACTCAGGGGCGGATCTAGCTTTTTGCTAAGGGGGGGGGGGGGGGGTTGACCAATAATGACGATGCAGAGCATCGTCCACCAGCCGCGAAGCGGCGAGCCAATTTTTTGGGGGGTGTTTATTTGAACCCGGTAAGTGATGTTTTCCTGGCATCTATTAACACAATGGAGACCATAAAAGCAGTGCATGATAACGTCTTTTTAAATCAAGAGTAACAGTTAAATACACAGTTATATCCAGTGTTATCATGTGTTTGGTTAAGTTACCAGATGAGTTGAATATCTTCTCACAATATTTGCACTTGAAAGGGTTTCTCTCCAGCGTGCGTTCTTTTTTCTTTCTTTTTTTCTTTTTTTTTTTTTTTTTTTTTCCATTTTTCTTTTTGTTTGTTTTTTGGGCCGCCCAAGGGGGGGGGGGGTTTAACCCCCTAAACCCCCCCCCCCCGTAGATCCGCGCCTGTTTAATCTTGTGGTTATCTTGTGGTTTCCAAACCACAAGATAACCACAAAATACTTGTAAGATTTTCTTTTTTTTACCGTCTGAATTGGCTTTCACCGTGTGAATGCGGCTAATAACAATAAACACAATTACAATAATGATGAGGATTATTATTATCATCATCATAATTATTATTATTATTAATATTATAATTGTTATCATTATTATTATTACTATTATTATCATCATTATGACTTATTAAGTAAGCAAATATCATTCCCCAAAACCTGGGGGGATGATTGTACATGCCATCCCCCCACCTTGTGAGGTGGGGGGATGCACCCCCCTCATCCCCCCGTTGTCTACGCCCCTGCCCGTTAGTAAGCCAAGTACACAGTCAATACATCCTGCAAGTGGGTACCGTATCCAGATATTTATCGTGGCACCCCTCCCTCCTTCACAGGTCGTTCAGAAGGGTTCCGCCCTATACCTATTATTGTTTTCAATTCGAAACTATGGAGGAGCTACTCAACAATAGTATCTCTAATCCATGTTTTTATATTTTTGTATCACCTTATTTTTTAATTGAATTTAGGCACAGAGATTATTATAAATAAAAAGAAGTTTTGTAGCTACCTATCTCTGTTTCAATCGAAAAACGATTGATGATGAAGTAGCCTATTATGATTCTCTTCATAATCCCCTGTCATCTCCTCTACCTTCATCCCATTCCCTCCCCATCCCTTCCCCATTCCCTTCCCACACTCTCCCCACTACTCCGGTCTCCGGCCTCATCTTCTACCCATCCCCGTCATCACCACTTAACCCTCTTTACCATCTTCTCATTTCTCCACATCACCTCCCCATTCATGCACACTTCACAGTAATACGGATTGACTGCGATACCATAGCAGATGTATCAAACGAAATCTGAATCTGAAATCTGAAATCTGAAATCTGAAATCTGTATCCTGTTTTGGTTTTCTTCCCCTTCAATCTGTCCCTATTTTCCCTCTCTCTTTGTTTAAATCACAATCCCTCGAGAGAAAAAAATCCCTCGCCTTGGAATCTGTTCAATTATAAAAAGGGAAGATCAAACTTGCGGGAAATACCCTCCTCTGGTACCCAACGTTCAGTAAGCGCAAATCTCCCTTCCGTTTATTTTTAGAATATCCGTCCGATAACGATGCGTTAGAAGGAAGTTCATGCGGACATATTGATTGGAATATTATCGAGACATCAGACACTCATTCATGCATATCAGGTCCTAGTCAAGCATGACCCCAGATAGGGCAGAGCTTGTTTATATACCGTCATTCGTTGATTGCTCGTGCATTTACCAAAGAAAAATATTCCTTCGACCTCCCTTCATTTCAATGTATCCTACAGCTCAGTATAGCGCTGATACGAACCATAATGTTTCTATGACGATGCTGACAATCATCATTTTATAATCATTTGAGTTGATGGACTTGAAGCTGGTGTATTTTATGATTCATTGAGGACTCTATTCATGCTCTGGTCGTGCTGGACACACCTACATTTTTTGAAGTAAAATCGGAATTTAGGAAACGAACCACGCAACCAAGAAGTGAGTATAAAGGTCATTAATATTTCATTTTGGTATGATTATGCGGTGATTATGAGGGCACGTAATTAAGTTGTTGAAACAGTCCGAATCCATTGACCAAGCTTTTTGTACAATCATGCGAATTAAAATATCATGACGTTTGGTATTCTCAGTGGCGTATGCAGACTTTAAAAAAAAGGGAGGGGGATTGAAATTTGATGGGAGCAATTTTGGGGGGCTTGCTTTTTCGTTGGGGCACAAGGAAATACGATTTTTTTTTCTTTATTTTCTTCCAGTGGTGGTGGTAGTTGAAAGAAGCATAATAAAACATTGTCACTTTGTTTTCCACCGCGTCAATTTGACGGTTCAGATTACATGTTATGAGTGAAAACATGGACAATAATGAATGAAGTTTATACTCAATGGTCGAAATTGTTTTTTTAGATCGGATAAAATCCTACATCTGGGGGCGAAATTTTCATTTATCAGAGGGCAAAAATGACCTTCTTCAGGCCCCAAATTGCCATATTCCGTTACTAAGAGTGGCCAGTCAGGAGGGGGAAAAGTTGTCATTTTCGAGGGGCAAAAGTACCCTTCTTCAAATTGGTTTCCATCCCTGTCAAGCAGGGCGTGGCCTTACTATTTAGTGCGTATTTTTTCCACTGTGTCATTTTTTACGATTCATTTTACATGTCATGAGTGTGAACATTGACAATAATGAATGAATTTGGTTACCTCAAGTGTTCCATCGGGAAACATGTATTGTTACCCTCAAGGGAATGAAAGTGCACTTCTGGAGCAGATACATTCTATTTAGTTACATAGAGCGCCCCGTCAGGGGCGACATTTTCATTTTTCTAATGGGACAAAGGTGCCCTTCTAGAACCAAATTTGCCCTATTCGGTGGCCTGTCAGGGATGACATTATCATTTTTAAGTGGCGGAGAGTGCCCTTCTATAGACAGGAAAGTGCCCCGTCATGGTCGAAAAACTCTCAGAGCCATTGTCGAGCCAATATCGCGTTAGTTCAATGAAAAGTTTCCCCGTCGGGGTAAAACAAAATCAATACTAGTAACGCGTGGCCACATACGGAGTGACTTTTGTAACAATTCTGCTTATAAGATGAACACTTTGAAGAAGAAAAAAAATCATCACTGGATTTCTAACCAATCACCATGGATCTTATATGAGTGGACGGGGAATTTCATCTTCTTTCCAAAACCGTTCACCCCTCTGCGACATGACTTCGACTTATCCTGTCACGTCCGGGTAAACAACGCGGGGTAGCAAATTTTCAGTCAAATATCTGTTCTTTCCATAGACAATAATTATTGCCATCGAATGCCCAAGTTTGAAAGAAAAATGATCACTGGTTTTGTGACTTTACTTAGTGAACATACATGATCATGAGGCTAGAATAATGAACGTTGAGAATCTGTTCACCCCTTTTTGCGGTGATTACCCGTTTTAAAGATATATGTGTTTTAGTGGGGAAAACGTGTTAAAAACATGATGATTTACGTGGTAAAGCCTCTGTGGGCGTTTCCGGGCGAGCAGATGCGCGCTAGTTTTCATTATGGGAAAATTGCCTAATGTGGTAGTGCCCCGTCATGGTCGAAAAATAATTTATCAATTCTAGCAAAGAGCCCCTCTAAAAAACAATACTGCGTTATTTCCAGCTGCCCCGTTGGGGGCGAAATAATATTTATCAAGGGGACGAAAGCACTTCTACTGAGCCAAAATTGCTCCTTTTTGGTTACTCAAAGGGAGGGTTGAGTTCTGGGAAGGGTCAGAAAGTTCAAATAATCGAATTGAGAATTTTTATTAAAGTATTATAAGATAAAAACATGAAAAATTACAATATTTAAGAAATCCCTTTCGAACGATTCAACCTAAAACTGCACATGTGCTATTTGACTGTATTTTACCATCAATCACAAACTCATTGTAAATAGTCATTAATTGTTTTACTCCTGACATTAAATTTACTTTTAACTATTTTTAAATATTTTTAAAAACTAATGTACATGTATATCGCTGTAGAACATGTATTAATGTTATATTGACATCGTCATTGTACATTCATATATCTTTTGTTTCAATGTTTTCAACGGTCGTGAATAAATAAATTCAAATTCAAATTCAAACACTGTTTTGGGGGTGAGAAAACACAGCAGTAAATAACAATTTTCCAAAAAATAATATTGATGAATCTTTGTGTAATTACAAATAGTTTGAAACATAAATTTGAAAATTTCCTGACCCTCTCCAGAACTCAACACCCCTCCCCCTTAAAGGATAGCCCACGCAAAGACAAGATTAATTTTTATTGTAAAATACTTTAATCAAATAGCTTTGCACGCAGTCATGAAATTATTTCTTTTCATTTATTAACAAAAATACTAATTACCAACGTTAATTGTTTTTCTCGGGTATCCTTGTAACTTTTTTTATCAAATCGATGCAAATTCTTCTTTAAAACATGTTTTGCACTTTAATTTGTTCAGCGGGATAGAGCAAAGGGGGTGTTTAACCCCCCAAACACCCCCTGCGTGCCGGACTTCAGCTTTTCTCCAAAATCGGGAAGTGACTATGAGGAATAAGTTTTCTTTTGTTCAATGTAATCTGATGTAGACCAAGGGTCGAATACGTGCATGCCGCTGTTTTCGGTGTGAATCGTAAACCACAACCATAACTCAATAGCCCATTCGACAATTTGAAATAGAAATAATGGCAAAGCTATTTGAGCCTTTTGAAGTAAAAAGTAAAATTGCCCTGATTCCTTTCGATCGATCGAGAGAGAGAGAGAGAGAGACGCGAGGCAGAGAGAAACTGATACAGAGGGAGACAGAGACAGAAAGAGAGATAGAGAGTGAGAAAGAGAGGGAGTGAGAGAGAGAGAGAGAGAGAGAGAGAGAGAGAGAGAGAGAGAGAGGGGGGGGTTAATAATTAACCCCAACCCCCCTATTTGCTATGTGTACTCATTGTGTCTTGATATACCAACCTGATTGGATGTCTCCCAGTGCGCCCCCCCCCCCCCCCCCCGCCGAATCCGGCACTGAATAATCTGTAAACAGACAATCTTTTGTGTCCCCCAAAATATGATTGAGTCATCCCGTTATTCAGACATTTCTGAATAGTTTTCAAGGTTCAGGACTTCCAGTGCACTCTAATGCTCTCTCTGAATATGTCAATTTTCTATGAAAAACCACAAACCGTACAAACATTAACATCAACGCATAATCCTGGGCGTACGTATAGAAATTTGGCAATGTATTTGGTGCTGACGATGGTGCTGGTGGAGGAGGGGGGGGGCTGTTTTGAGTTTATTGGAAAGCTAGTCTATGAGTAGGCCTACCTATGAAAGAGTTATAGATTGAAACAATTGGTACATAGAATTTAAAAATGAGTATTTCATAATACCGTTTCATTTAAATAGGTGTAATAGAGGGGGAAAAGAGGGCTGCAGTCTCTCTCCCCGAATAATGTTTGAAACTTTATATTATTTTCTGCAACTTCGTACATGGGCATCTTATTGGGGCTAATTTTATGTTATCTTTTATTTCGTCTATTTTAATGACAAAATATAAACTTGAACATTTGCCCCCCACGCGCCAAATAAAATTGCGTCCGTACCTCTATGTAACCGATCAAAATAAACGACAAACTTTTAGAAATATTTACAACATTATGTACGGATTATTTAGCGCCGCCCTCTTCCTTGCATGATACAGCGTGTGTAATGTAATGCGGAAAATTATAATTTATCAATTGCTTGCTCAATACATGGGTATGTAAAATAAGTAGAAGGAAGGAAGGAAGGATGTGGTGGTAGTAGTGGTGGTCGTTGTGGTGGTGGTTTCGTTAATAACCCTTGATTTGTTAATGTTAATGTTTGGAACAATATCAGAACCATGTATATGCTAGCTAAATTTAATTTTAAAAAGATTTCAATAGACTAAAGAGCTTCCTTGTTTTTACAATTGAAATTGCATTTCAGTGATCGAAGAATGATGATAATATACTTGCAGTTAGATAATGATTCTTCATCTTTTTATCTAATACGTCCCGGCCATGAGACGGCTTTTGGTGACCTTATCATAACTAATTAAAAAGGAAGAATAACGGTCCGATGACAAAAACAGAATAATTCCTACGTCGAAAGATTGACTGAACTTGTGTAATGTTTGCAAGTTTTTGATATAGAATTAAAATAGATTTGTACATTAACACCTTTTATTTGCATTGCCTCCAGAAACACATAAATCACTTTCAAAGGGTAAGAACCCTTCGGTTGAAAGAGAATTCCACCACCGGAGTGTTGGCTCAGTTAGTAGAGCGTCCGCCTCACAACAGGGAGGTCGTGGGTTCGAACCCCGGCCGCGTCTTACCAAAAGACGTTAAAAGATGGGAGTTGTTGCTACCTTGTTTGGCGTTCAACAATAAGGGATAGGGCAACGTCGATCTGGCGCTGCTCAGTGGCTGCCGGGCTCACGATCAATTGGGCAAAAAGAATTTCCGTTTCGGTTCAATAAAATTTGGAGTGGACTTATTAGGCTATTAATATTATTATTATTACCCTTACTTTACCGTTCATCATTGTATTGATTATGTTACTTTAGATCAAATCTAGAGAGAGTTGACCAAAATTACCTTTTTCTTTTGTTTTACAGGAATGGCCTTGTAATGGAAAATAAGCGAGGGATTTGATACATCATTTTCAGTGTGCCCGAAGAGTCGACTTTGTCATACGCTGATAACTTTGGAGATTGGAACTCAAGACTCGTCAAGATGGATTTAGAACATGACGTCATAGGAGAGGTTGGGTGCCATCTAACATGGCCAGAACTTCTTAAGATAACTCAAGAACAACTCGAAAAGTCATGGATGTCACTCGAATCGCGGAAAGTAGAATTCTCCGAGCTGCCGACCTATTTTTGCTCTATTAAAAATCTGCAGGGATTCATATTGTATTCACTTAATGACCAGAAGAAAGCGGAGGAAAAGTTCGATGAAGTCTTGGAGCTGGACTCTGAAAACATCGTTGCTACTGGCAACTTGGCAGTTCTCTATAAACGCCAGTCGAAATTGAAACACTATCACGAATTCATTCAGAAGTTGCAGACACTAGTGTCCAACCGAGAACCCGTGCATCTAGCTCGCGCGTACGCTGATCGTGCCCACGCGATTCGACACTTTGAACAGGACGTACGACCCTTCAGTTACACGGCTTTTATCAAGAAGGCAGTAGAAATCGGAGCCGAGACCGACGTCCCGGAAAAGGCCGAATGGATTTTCGACTACGGCCTTGCTCTCTACCGTCGAGACAGTCAGCTGGTTGCAGGACAAGCAGCTATGGCTGTTACAGAACCCAGCTTCAAGGAAGCCACCGTGTGCCTCGCTTCGGTGACAGAAATGGCAGATGCCCCACGATCCTACCGCGCCCTCTCTTGGGTGTTCATGGGAATCCTTCTGCGGACTAAGCCATCAAGATCCCTTGGCCAAGCCTTGCTTGATACTGTTCATCTCCATTCATATACCTCGATGGATTGTTACGAGCAGGCGTTATCACTGCAACCAGACCACCATATCGTCTTAAGGAGAGTTGCCTCTGAACTGACCCTGATGAAACAGTACGACCGCGCAGAGAAAATGTTCCACAAGTCGATTGAAAAGGAACCTTCGTGGTTCGGACATCGCCATCTAGGATTGTTGTACCTAGCAATGTACGAGGATATCTATGGTAAGGAACAGAAGGTAACTTCGGAACGACCACTTGGTCTACTCGCAAAGGCTCAAGAACAGTTTGAGACAGCCCTGAAATTCAAACAAGTGCACGCAGATCACTCGGACCTAGGCTACATCTCTTTTCTCAGAGGTGACTACGACAAAGCCGTGCAGGAGTTCAGTCTCGCAGTACGGTCCAACCATGATGACAACTTCGACATCGCCCAAACACATTCTCGATGGGCACAGTGCCTCCGGAAAATGGGCGAAGAAGAGGGCGCCCTAGTGCAGTTCGCAGAAGTTAAGAAAGCTCAAGGGAGACTGCAGAAGCAGGTCTCGATCCTACAAAATATCTTCACCCACAATCATGGCATCAATTGCTGCGGTTTTGAATGCGACCTGTCACGATTTGACTACTGCTCTTCCGAACGACCAGGATTTGTGAACATCTTATCCGAGAACCAATGTGCTTACGTCAGTCCTATATCACCTGTGTTCCTTCGTCAGCCTAGCCCTTACAAATTCGATTTCTTCGTCAGTTTCTCTCACATCGACCACAAATGGACTGTCTCGTTCGTGAAGAAGCTGGAGAAAGATTTCAACGTCCGAGGTTGTATCCGCTACCGTGATTACGCGTACGGTGCGACCATCGCAGAGAACATTGCGGAGAACATCGACGAATCGTATCGTACCATCCTGATCTTGTCGCCAGACTCTCTCAGAGACCACTGGTGTCGTTATGAGCTCCAGAGAGCACATATGGAATCCTTGAAGCGACGATGCATCGTACCTGTTATGCTGCGTACGTGTAAACTGCCCCGAGAAGTAGAGAACCTAACCCACATCAAGTGTAACCGGGGACAATTCGTCCTGGATGATTGGTACAGGCTTCAGGACACTCTTCGCCAGGATGAGAAGAAGACGAAGATAGACTTGAGCAGTTGACTATCGGCACCAGAGCCTGAGAGAGAGACTAAGGTTCCAAAGTGCATTCAAAAGCTGCCTCTCAAACTAAAAAAGACAATACGCCATCATTTCATATCGTAGACAAATCACCTGTCAGAAGTTTACATGGTGGAGGTTCTTTAACAATAATTATTCGTGTATTTCTGGACATCATTATGGTATCATTATGCTAATTGAAATAAACATCATTACTGTGGTCATAGCCGAGCGGACAAAATAATATCATGGTTACGTAGCGATCTAGCATATCGGATACCCATTTACACCTTGGTGGAAAGTGGCAAAAGTGAATTAATGAATTGCCATTAAAGGGCGTTAATGCCGAGGCAGGATTTGAACCAAAAATGTCCTGATTGAGAGACCAGGGGAGTGTTTTACAAAGGCTAAGATCGACTTAAAGTTGGACTTGACTATGGCAGGCCATTCATGCCACTGGTTGCTCTCATCATTGGTCTCTTAATTATGATCTTTAGATAATATTTTTCCTACACTAATAAACTATAAAAAAAAAATGTAAATTCTGTAGATTTGTGACCATGACCAGGAAATGCCAGTGAGTGAAAATAGTGGCACGAACAGCCTGCCATTGTTAAGTCCAACTTTAGATCTTGGTCTTTGTGAAACACTCCCCAGGAAATGAACGACTTCACAACCGGCACCCCACTAGGGGGTAAAGAGGGTATGCACACACTCTATGCCGAAATCCTGGATTGGTCAATTTATAAAACTGTGTATTTATTGTGTATTTCCGGATGTTCAAGAAAGTGGGCCGTCTAGTCTAACCATTGTCTACTAATGTTTTCAATGTATGCTTATAACAAGATATATTTAGCTGGTTTAGGTTATCTTTTTTAAGGTTAGCATACAATATTGTGAAGGTGCAAGTGGATGAGTATTTTCATGGAATCACTGGATATATGAAACTTGTTTTAAATAGAAAAGGGAGATGGCTTGTATTCGTAGTTTCGGGGTAGTTTTTGTTTTGTAGTCTCATCAGCGCCTTTGATTATATTGGCGCTTTATAAATTCCTGGATTTGATTGGATTGGATATTCGCCCTTCTCTTGTGAAGCGATATAATTCAGAGTACACCCAGAAGAAAAAAAGGTCTTGAAAAGAATAGGTATACTTAAATGGTGTGATTATCTCAGGGGGGTAATAAACCATGTTGTTGTTGTTAACTCCTTTTTTGTTTGTGTTCATCTGCTTAATTCGCACTCTTCTGCTAAGAAATTAGTAAAATTATATGCTTACAGTGAGATGGGAGGGCCAGGGAGGATACTGAAGTACTAATATTCAGGCAACGTTCGCCTTAAAAGTTATATTCGGGCGAGCAACGAAGAGGTCTATTTGTAATTTTCAAAAATGTATTCTACTAGTAAAGACACACAAAGGCAAAGAAATTACATTCAACGTATTTACACACAGTGTAGCGGAGGCTCTTCGTCATGTACATGTCTTAAAATAATCTTTGTTCGCTCACTAATTGATTTCTTGTAAAAAAAAGATAGCAACAAAAAACACCATTCTAATAGTTACTTCACAAAAAACTTGCCGTTTAGCATCATGCAAAGTAAACAGCACGGACTGGTCATGGTTGGGGGAGGAGGGAGGGTGGGGGGGGGGGGGGCGGTGGGAGAGTTTTCCCCTCGGGGGCTGCTCGATATTTTTGGCTTAATGGCCGCGGTCAAATCGAAATTTGAGTCCCAGCCCCCGGCTCCCCTCTTAATTTTGTTGCTTTATGGATCCAAAACCCCTACCAATGTAATTAATATATGCCATGATATAACTTGTCATGAAGTTGGGATGTACTGAATATGTCACAACAGTTTAGGATAAGGTTCTATTTTTTGTATAATGTTTATTCATTCACTCAAGAATACTTGTAAAAATAAATAGCATATTTTACTTGATTACCCGAATTCGCAGATAATATTGCAATGATCCATGCACAGACAAAATTATAATTATCTTATGTATAGCATCTTGAACTTGAAATATATATTTATGCCTGAACAGAGTGTATCATGTACTCTGCAGCTAAACATAGTATTCTCGTTTGATGGATGAATACAATACCTTCAAAATGGCATAGTCCATGATTATAGAGTTTACGCGAAGTTTCGTTTACTATAGACTGACCTGGACACATGTTTTCAACTTCCCAAGTACACACGAAATATTTTGAAATTTTGACTCATGTTTAGGGATTTTTTGTGGACAAGTGACCCATTATATAGGGCGGCACACCCCCGTATGTCTCAATATGTGAGTACCCCCGGGGTGTTGTTTTCTTAAGATATCCGTATTGGGATTGGAGTCACGTACCGGTTGTGCACCTTCATCCGTGACTGTTTCCATTAATAGTTGTTTTGTATCATTCCAATGCTTTTTAAAATGTTTTTTTTATTTGTTTATTACCGTGAATGTACATTTGGGTTTTAAGCATGTACCCACGCCTTCATCCGTGACTGTTGCCATCAGTAGATTTGTATCATTAATCGTGAATGTACATTTGAGTTTTAAGCATACCCTCTGTAAGCTGTGCTTTCGGGACTAAGTCTACACCTCTTTGAATCTTAATAAGTTTCTTTGTATGTACATGTATTAGTGAAGGTGCAGGTAAAGGGAAATAAAAATATTACTTCTATCTACGACAGCGTTTGTAGATGCACTTTCTTCTTGTAGATGCAGAGCTAGTTAAGTTATTCACTGAAGATTATACTATGTAAAATCAAATGTATTATGTGTAGTGGTGTATAGCTGTCGAATGGCATAGAGAGAGAGAGAGAGAGAGAGAGAGAGAGAGAAAGAAAGAGAGAGAGAGAGAGAGAGAGGTACATGTAGAGAGTGAGAGACATACAGACAGAAAGGCATAGATAGACAGAGAAAGAGAGACAGACATAGAGTGAGATAGAAAGAGATACAGAGACAGAGACATACATGAGAGAGAGAGAGAGAGAGAGAGAGAGAGAGAGAGAGAGACAGAGAGAGAGACAGAGATAGACAGACAGACATGTAGAGAGAGAGAGAGTGTGTGTGTGTGTGTGTGTGTGAGAGAAAGAGAGACATACAGACAGAAAGGCAGAGAGAGAGAGAGAGAGAGAGAAAGACAGACATGTAGAGAGAGATAGTTGTGTTTTAGAGAAAGAGAGACATACAGACAGAAAGGCAGAGAGAGAGAGAGAAAGAGAGAGAGAGAGAGAATTAACATTGTAAACAAATGTCAACCGATCGGTAAAGTAACTGGTTTTAATAAGGCCAGTCAGCTTCCTGTATTTCAAAATATGATCACATTGAGACAAAAAACACAGAAGTGAATTGTGTGTATTCATAAACAGCAATTGAGGAAGAAAATCATCAATATCCTGTCAAGGGAAGGTTTCATATTTCTGACGTCCGTCTTTACTCTCACTTTCGAGATTATTCACCAACTGAAATTACAGAACCATATTCTACTATAGGCACAACTGAAATTTAAAATTGCATTTCTATTAGGTACTTCAATTAGTTAATTATATCTGTATATATGTTTATTATGTTACATTTCAATGCTGTAACTGTTTTGTATTTGTAAAATTGCCACAACCAGCTGCAAAGATATGTTTAGATAATATACAAATAATGAATGGTTATGAGTTCAATAGTGCGAATATTTTCATGAGTTGAAAGATTAACATTCTATTCAAAGAGGCGTCAGCCGAGTTGAATAGAATTAACGTTAATCTTTCAACGAATGAAAATATTCGCACTATTGAACGAATAAAAAACATTCATTATTTGTTTTATACAACATCGAAGAAGATCTAATAGAACGTTAATCAACAAATTATGCTTTACTCCTTATATTATATTAAAGATAAATTAAAGTTGGAGTCAAGCCTTAATTCTCGATTACATTCAGATTGCCGTCGCGTCAGATACACGCAGGGATACGCGCGCGCACGGCTGAGAGGTATACGCAGCATATAACCAAAAATGCACGGCGCATATAACCAAAAATGCACGACCGTGCAATATAACATCTATTGAATATCATGTGACCAACAATCCTCCAATCAAATGACAAGGATCCACGTAGGTGTTGTATAAATCTTAATAATGAGAATAGTGGAGGCTTGTATAGCGCTCACGTCTGGCACTTTGCCACTCCTCGCGCTCTATTATTAACCTGCCATTACAGCGTTCGAGCGTTAACATCCTTAATCTTGAAATCTTGGATGGGCAAATATAGACTTTAATATTATCATATACGAGTGTGTTGTAGGTTACTCTTCTTAATAGGGACTCTTAGATTTGCGTGGACTGATACGTGTGACGTCCATTCAAGGCAGTGCATTAAAAGGACGTCGATCGTAGCAATCCACATTGTCTTCGTGCGAATCTAAAAGTCCCTATTGTCAGAGAGAGGATGACAATGTGTATCATAGAGTATATCCTTAAAGATAAAGTAGAGTTGTGAAAGAAACGGTGTGGAATTGATCAGAAAAGGTTGATCAAATAGCATATAAGTATTGGTGTGTACTGCAAGGTTCTGGCATCAAAATGATAAGAAATTTGGCCCAGTCTTGGTTAACTTACAAGCACTGTACACAGAAAGATGTATATGGAACGATGTATAATTGTCAGTGAACAGAGCGGCTGGAGAGCACCGGGCCCCATCTGTCAGAACTGAGGATTGGAATGGGTTATACAAATATTGCAAAATTATTTACTTTACTTTATCAAAGAGAACTGTTGCTGAGCTAGCGCCATGAGCGTCCCTGGACGGTGTGTGCGCTCTATAAGTTTAAACTATTATTATTATGGGACTACACAAACATGTGGCGTAAAAATCTTTCCAGATCTGTATGTTGTTACATGCCATATTTAGAATATGAAAGCATTTGAAGAGCCATGCTTTTCAGGGAACATTTTTTCTTGGATGTTCTTCCACACTTGCATCATAACAATGATAACACTCTAAATATATATTATAAGTTATTTTGGCAGAGTCATAATACCCAGATAACTACATATACAAATATTCAAGCACATAGATTTGATTGCTGACAGTTAACAAGGGAATGTTATTGCTTTATTACGATTCTTCTATCAATAAACCATACACCACAACAGCTGTAAAACAATACTATTAAATCATTCATGTATATTATATGGAAAATGATTTTCAACACTGATTTTCAACAAATGAAATATCTTAACAGATATTAATACAAATAATAACCATCAGCCACTTTGATATCTGATCGACTTTTAAAGCCTGATATTCATTAATGAATAAATGAGGACTAAACAGAGCTGGCATTTTTCTTCAATAAAAATATATAAGAATTATATAATATTCATCAGACACAGTACATCAAATCTAATCTTCCCCCAACAATTCAATTTAATTCACCCTTAAAAAAAAAACCCATACAATTAAAGTTAGTGATAGAAATCTGCAATTATATTTTAGTTTGACAACCTATGACTGAATCATGGCTTGAAATTGGACTTTAATAAAGGTATTCTGCACAGAGAATACTTAGTTGATATTAGAGGTGGGATAGTCTTAAATATGCCACGATTAGAACTCATAATACATTATCTTTTTCACATCAATGACAAAATAGAATACCAAGAATAAATATAACACTTTTTGACTTAAATCTAGTTCTGCCAATTCTTAACAAAACTTTTCCTTCTTCAAAATACCAGAATAAAACCTATAATCCTCTTCTGTTAAACATCAGTGTTCTCAAAGATCTACTTCACATCTGCAGATTTGGATTTTATCTGAAATTCATCATAACACTTCAACAAACATTGTTGAAGCTATTTTCATCTGCGATGTATTACAATACAACTATGCGTACAGTATCAGAAACTCGTTGCAACATTGAATACACAATTTCAAGCCAAATGCATTTTTATTTTGACCATTTTATACATGCTGGTCCTCAAGAAAGACATCTAGATATCACACCAGTATCTAATACCATGTATACAGCAAACAACTGTTAATAAAATGAATCTATGGAATACTGTCCTATATAGAGAGTTACTGGTTTTATACGTTATGTCCATCCTATCCATTGGGAATTCATTAAGACAATAAAACATATTATACAAATATACACTGCCTTGAGAGGTTCTGGTTAAAACTATGCGCAAGAGGTGACTCCAATAGTACTATTTGCTGAGGGGCGCAGCCCTGAAGCAAATGGTACTTTTGGAGTTTAACCAGTACCTCGAACAGAAGGCATGGTATATTTGTTTTATATCCTGCATCAAAAAATTATTTTAGAAAAAAAAAATTTAAAAAAATTGGGGGAAAAAAAATTTTAGAACAAAAAAAAATGTCAATTTTTATCTAAAAAGATTTAAAATATTTTGTTTTCATTAAATTAAGATTTGAAGAAAAAAAAATGATTAAATTTTTTTTTAAATGTGATTTTTTTTTCAACTCCCAAATAGTAAACCAAAATAGTACTCTCATTTAGTACTTTCTAAATATAGGTCAAATATTTCTGGTCATGTGACGAGCTCTCAACCAATCAAAAGCCAACAAATTTTTGATGCAGGATATAATACATATTATTCTCTCTGGAGCAACAAAGGCGTTAACTCATATACAGTAACATATATAATCAACATCCTTTTAGCTCTGACCAGACAATGTATGCATTTGGAATCATGTGCAATCTTTTCTTTTTTTCCTATGACAATCTATTTAAAGTGGTTCAGTTAAAATGACAACATTAACGCTTTATGCATACATTGACCCTGAAATGTAAATAACCCTTTCAATTCTTCATAACAAAAATGGAGTCCACTTTATTTATTACACTCATATTGCAATACTAATGGTTTCTATGTCTATTCAGTACCTGCATGTTATGACTCAATACGAAAACATTTAAGCAGGACTACTTCTAGCTTGGGGCTCTAATGTAGTGATAAAAACAAACATTTTCAAAACATTTTCAAAACAATTTTTAGAAACATAAATAATTGCTGTTTCATTGCACATGAAGCTCAGTACAGGTTGTGAAAGTGAAAGTCATCATAAATAAACAAAAGAACTGGCTAGTAAAAATGTACCACAAAATCCTCATAGACAGAAAAGGGTCAGAGTACTTTCTTTACATCCCCTTCTTTGCTCGTTGCAAATAAAATTCCCCTCTACCAAACTTAGTTAACTGGCATAATCAATACATCATCTAATGTGAAATCAAATCATAAAAATGAATCACAACTGAGTTGACAAGATTAATTTCTCACAAACTGTGATTTTGTTGTTGTGCATTACATGTATGATGTCTCAAAAAAGCAAAATAAATTTTATAGTCATACTAAATACCAATTAACAATCCAACATTGACATACAATTCATCCACACATCTCCAATTCCAATAATAACGAGAATATTTTACGACACGAAACCTAAACTTGAAGCCGTAAAAAAATATTATTTCAAAAGAAAAAAACTGCCATCATACGGTTCAAACACATCATTATTGAAAGCTTTTAAGCAGATTTAGTGATATTAAATGTGCTTTTTATTACTACTTTAGTGCAGGAATCAATCTTATCTAAACCCCTTTCATGTTTATATAACCATAACGACAATTAATCTAATTAGGGCTCATTACATTAAAAGAAGGTTTGGGGATACTTTTCACTAGACCTAAAAAAAACATCACAATTTTGTTTCATAGAGCTTGAATTTTACTATAATACTTCAAACGAAGATTCAATATTTCTACATCATTAGTAATAAACACCACTGCCATTACTTGATAAAATAACTTTGGTTGAACAATATCGTATTCCTCATAACTTTCATACATTTCAATAGTACAATTTTTGTCAATTTATATCTGGCAAATGTACCGGGTACTAAAAAGATAAATTAGGTTTCACAAACATAACTTTAAAGGTAAAGATCAGTTCTGGTAATGCGATTGCAATGTGAAAGAAATGTTGTGGAATCGATCAGAAAAGGTTGATCATCTAGCATATAAGTATTGGTGTGTACTGCAAGGTTCTGGAATCATCAAAATTATAAGTAAATTGGCCCAGTCTTGGTAAATTTACAAAGCACTGTACACAGAAAGATGCATATGGGACTACGCGACACATGCACAATATCTATTAGGTCCAGATATATATGATAATTTACCAAACATATCAATTAGTAGGCGGTTTCCCGGCAAAATTTAAATCATTACGTGTTAGTCAAAATATATTCTTTCACATGATTGGTAATGAGAGCTTCCATTTCATTTTTTGTGATGGGGGCGTTTCCAAAACTGGTCTTTACCTTTAATACAAACATTGAAAGTGAATGATCAATCATACATCCTGTCCTCAAGTACAAATAGCTCAGTCATGTCTAAGACAGATTTTAGTCAACACCATTTTCCAGTAATAACTTATTACACAAAAATAAGATTGACTCCACTATCTGGTACATTCATACAAGACAAAACTATTTTGGAAGTTTGTAGGACCTACCATCGTGTGGATGCAACACTGAATAAAGGGACATACATGTAGCTTTGGTCTTAGACATTGGATGACATCGACTCAGTGGATCTCTCTCTCTCTCAGACAGTAGGGTGTGCCTCTGGGAGTACGTAAGAGATGTCGTCCCATGGGTGGCGGTAGAGACCTTGCTTCAGTCGCTTCTGATCCAGATAATGACCTGTTATAAAAACAAACAAACAGAATGAGCGAATGAAACACTAGTGAGACCCACATATGTACGATCATGTTTGTCAGATTACAGTGAATTGTCACTGTTTTAATCAAGTGTTAGGAGTCACCTGTGCCTGTGAGGGGGGGAGGGGGGGAGGGGGACAAACTTAAATCACTATTACCCTAGAAACTCTCCTTCCAGTATTAAAGAGTCTTTATTCTGTGTCCCCCAAACTATGACAAATCTTACGGGGAAAGATCATTTCCATATTTAACCAATGTTTTATAGAATAATTTGCCGGATTACCTAAGAAATATAGAAACAAACATAGAAAAGTTCAGAAGCATCATTGCAAAATCACAATTATGAACTTAGTGCATAATTCCCACTCCTTCTTGATCAGAGGGCCTGAAAATCACCTAGAATGACCTAGTTTGTACACAAAATAGCCTAAACTATGGCCTGAAAATAACTTGCCAGGGTCTGAATTGAAAATTGGCATCCCTGTGTAATATGTCAGTAGTATATTTCAATTAAATATGAATATGAATTGTATAACTCACCAATGAAGCCCATGCTACGCCCAAGGACAAAGAGACCATTCAGGACTCCTATCTCAACATATTCATTGGCTTCTTCACTGTAAAGAAACAAAACAAAGCATATCATGATAATAATATAATAATATTGGGTTCTTGTATAGCGCTCAAATCTGTCAGACTTGACACTCCTGATGCTCCTGATTATTACCCTGGCTTTAGCACGGCTGCCATACGGCACTCTAGCATTTCAAGGAATTAACTCCTGCCAGGCACCGATTAACATCACCTGGGTTGAGTGTGGCAAATGTAGATCAATGTCTTGCCAAAAAGACATTGGTGCCGCGGCGGGATTCGAACCGCGGACCTTGTGATCCACAGTCCGGTGACGTATCAATTCGACCAAGACACCTCTACATATGGGATATTGTGAACATTGATATAAGAGCTTCACTGTTTAGAGCATACCACATCCTACACATTCAAACTCACAATGCGTCCCATGCAACTGGGGAGTGTTTCCCAAAGACTAGGATCGGCTTTTATAAGTTGGACTTGAACTATGGCAGGGCCCACTGGTTTTCTCACCATTCCTGGCATTGGTCTCTCAAGGGACGTACAAATCGTGGTTACAAATCCACATTTGTTTTTTCAACATTGAACTATCAAAAAATGTAACTTCTCCAGATTTTTGATATCCCTTGAGAGAAACCAGTGGCATGAACGGCCTTCAATAGTTCAAGTCCAACTTAACCCTAATATGGCTGGGGGGGGGGGGGGGGGGCATCATGCCCCCCCCCCCCTCCACGATTTTTCTGATTGTTCAGGAACGCATATGGGTGGCACCCCGCCACTGGCTGACTTTTTTTTTTCTTTCGAGTCTTGCGCAAATTTTAAAAGAATTTTTTTTGAAAATCGGCCATATGATTACAAGGTCACGTGACCTTTTGTCTTTGCATGTCAGCCCGAAAATCGCTCATTTTCGTGATTTGTGTACAAAACCTATGGAAAAGTCATTTTTCTTAATAATAGATCAAACATGTGTTATTGGGTCTTGTTTAAAGTTTAGGTGGTTGTTTTGGGAGTCAAAATAGTTGAATTGTAGTTAAAATGAAATAAAACAACAAACACAATAAAATACATAAGTTAAAAAAACAATGAAATACATAAGAAATTATAAAAACAAGAGATAACATAATGAATAAGCTGGCTCTTCCAAAACTTTGTGTTGTATTATTGTTCCGAATGGTCTTAATGAATATATGTAGTGAAAAAGAATGCTTAAATATGAATAATATATGATTTATGGTTAAAAATATGATTTTTATGACCTTATTTGCATAAATTACCATAATTATGCAATGAGTGAATTTTTCACAAATTGAAATTATCATAGTATTCTATACACTTCACTTGACATGTGTGCAAATTTTCGTGGAGATCGGCCGCTTCACGGCCGAGATCTTATTGAGGGGGGGGGGGGCACAATACCCCCCCCCCCCCCCCCCCCCCCCGGCCGTACTAAGACCTCAAGTAGCCCGGCCTTTTTAGGGTTAATAGTCTTTGTGAAGCACTCCCCAGATATATCTTATTTTCACATATTTCATCCAAAAATGAAGAATCCCTCGATATGACCATTGAATTATGGTGCTTTCTTGTATCACTCCAATAGTCATATCCCCAGAGGTTTCGTTGAATGGAAGTGAATTGAATTTATTTGTTTTCCACATTTCCATAAAAAATTACAAAACAATATTACTCGATATACATAATAATTCTCCAACACATTAATGACATAATGAAAATTATGGAGAACAAAAATAAACGAAAATGAAAGCAGAAATACATAATAACATCAGACTACATACAAATTAATGTCAATATGGGGGATTATGAAAAGTGATTGTACAAATATAACTGCAAGTATTATAATGAAATGTGGATCTTAACTGGATGGCATTCAGCCAGTATCGCTGTTGACATGAACATGTTCAGTCTACCGCAAAAATAGCATTTCCTCCCTCAATCTATCTAAAGTGTGACATGCTTATTTAGTATCACTGTCCAGGATGTTTCTGTCAAGGATGTAACCGCAAGTATGACCCCAAACAAAGCAGCTCGTACTACCATGTACCATGTTTCATTATATATTGCATGTAAACTTGTACAACAGCAACTGAAACATATGATACCGATACAGTGTACATGTAGACAATACTTGACCCAGTATTAAAAGTGAAGGTAACTCACTCATAGCATCCCCTATTTCAATTATATACAAATAGTATTATATCCTGCATCAATGTATTGCTTTTTGATTGGTTGAGGCTTCTTCACATCACCAGCAATATTTCAACTATTTTAAGGTGGCTCTGACAAAAAAAGTATTTGAGAGTTGAAAAAAAAAATAATAATAATAATTTAATTATAATTTTTTTTTGGATACAGGATAAAAAAAAATATATACCCTGTCTTCTTTTCAGGTACATGTACTGGTTAAAACTACGGGCAAGAGGTGACTCATTGAAGTCACCTCTTGCGCATAGTTTTAACCAGTACCTCCAAAGACAGTGTATATTCATATACTATACACTATTCATACCCTCAGGGAACGACATTTCTACGAGTCATTAATCCTATGATGTAGATTGAATTTGTTGATGATTTATGAAGAAAATAAGCAATTTATGGTGATTTAATTTCTTATCGGCCAAAATAAATACATTATACCCTCAGGGAACGACATTTCTACGAGTCATTAATCCTATGATGTAGATTGAATTTGTTGATGATTTATAAAGGAAATAAGCAATTTATGGTAAATTAATTTCTTATCGGCCAAAATAAATACATTATAACGCTTGCCTAAAACAATCATCAGATCTACACTAATTACATACCGTCTTGATTTGTTAAATTATTTTTACATTCATCCATCTACCCATTCATTCATTCATTAAATCATTTATCTACTTGTTGTTGTTGTTGTTGTTGTTTTGTGTTTTTGGGAGGGGGGGGGGACCTCATGACAAAATATCAATTTTTAGGGATATTATGAATACCAATCAAAGAAAAATCAATTTATCATCACAAGTCTAGGCAATTTTGATTTCAATGTTGCCACTTTGCAGACTGCACAGTCACACTGCTGTCCCAATGTTATTAATTAACCATCTCTAAATTCCATTTTCCATTAGCACTCCAATCAGTCAACTCTTATTGGATTTAAATCTGCTGGTCCTTGAATATGGAATTCCCTCCCTTCTGATCTAATTTCCAGCACTAATTTTACTTTATTTAAAACCAAACTCAAAAGTTCAATAATAACTACCTACATGTGTGCCATATAAAAATGAAATTTCATTTTTCCTTTCTAAATGTTCTTATTTCACCTTTTCCTATTTCCCTTTACCAGTATGTTCAGTGCTTAATATTTTCATGTTTTTTTTTTTAACTAAGTTTGTTTTGAATCTCATGTTTATTTTATGTGTATTTCTTTATGTATTTCTTTATGTATTGGGGGCCCCACTAATCAAGCCTTGGCTTTTAGGGGCACCCTGACCATTTACACTGTATCAATAATTTTCATACATGCATGATTTGTATACTGATTTTGATTTTAAATGGTTAAATAAAACAAATTGAATTGAATTGAAACTTACGCTGTGAATGCTCCGCAGTTCCTGAAGAGATCCACCATAGCCACACCAATCACACCGTCCACATTCAGGATCAGGTTGGGTTTCTAGACAAACAAAGAAGAAATAGCAAAACAACTTCAGGGAATAGTATAAGAGTAATAAGAGCGCTTAATACAGTTGTTTCTAAGCGCACTATTGTCTGTCTACAAATTACCAACCAAAAATTATAATAAACACACAAATTATAAATCTGTTCTTTATTCAATAAATCATGCAATAATAATAATATCTTGTTTCAGTTGCTGTTATTGTTATTGGTAGTGGTTGTACTGCTGTTGCTTTTGCTGTTGTTGGTAGTGGTTGTTTAGGAGGTGGTGGATGTGAGGTGGGGAGGGGGAGGGGTCAATAAACATCTAGAATGACAATTTTTCTTTGAAGACTCTGTATTGAATAATTATGTAACTCCATTTTAGCTCATTACAATAATGTTTCATGTAGTAGTCCTATATTCGTTTCCATATTTCTTAACAAACTCTCTTTTTACTAAATCCTAATTTGGTATCTATTTCTCATTTTCACTTATTTTTGTCTTGGTTCAATAACAACGACCCCCTGGATAACCAACCCCAAACCTACTGCCAGGCAGATATCTGCTGAGAAACAACTACAATGTATCACTGGATATTTATCTACCCCCCCCCCCCCGGAACAAAATACATTACAATTATAAAATGCTCTTTCTTAAGATGGTTTGTCTATTTTACCTAAATTACATCACATCATTTTTCGTTGGATAGGACATAATTTCATTAATCCTATGTAGTGCACAGAATGGTACACAAATACAAGTATTTTTAGATGTAATAAATATAGACTGTACTACTACACTGGGGAAAACCCAATACAGGAAACAGTATTGTCATAGTTCTTAAAAATCACTACCATCTCAAACCCCTTAGAGATGTCTCTTAACAGAAAAAGAAGAAGAAAAAAAAACTGATACAAAGTGTAGATGTCAGAGTCTATATTTACAATGTGAAGAACAATGAAATAATGGAAACTTGCTATTAAGGAAAACACCTAAGTATTCATGAAAGCGTACGTGACAAACCACTCGCTATTAATTGTTTTTTTATAAGCCTCCATCAAGGGCATTTACTTTCACCATAGGCATAGTAAGGGTCCAGCAACTGAAGGGGTACTGGTATGGTGGAGAGGGGGAGAGGGGCGGGGGGCAATGGACTGACTAGGAGGATGACATTAAGGGTGAGGGGGAGGGTGTGAGAGGGGACGCATCATCTTCTTTTGATTTCACATTGCCTCCCCCTACCCCCTTCCTTGCCTTCCACTCCCCTTTCGCTCCTTTTTGATCTTTCGATGGGGAGGGGGAGGCATGCTCTCTTTTCACATTGCCTCCCCCCTCCCTCCCTTTCCTCTTCTCCCCACCCCCCCCCTTCTCTTCTTTTTGATCTTTCAATGAGGAGGGGGAGGCATGCTCTCTTTTCACATTGCCTTCCCCCTCCCCCTTTCTCTCCTTTTTGATCTTTCGATGGGGAGGGGGAGGCATGCTCTCTTTTCACATTGCCTCCCCCCTCCCTCCCTTTCCTCTTCTCCCCCCCCCCCCTTTTCTCTTCTTTTTGATCTTTCAATGAGGAGGGGGAAGCGTGCTCTTCTGGAAATCCATCCCACAGGTTAACTCAGGTATGAATCGAGAGCTACATAACTACCACTTAAAGAGAAGGTCGAGTTCTTGGAAGAGGTGAAAAATAATTTGTGAGCGTTATCCTTGTATTATGCAAGTGTGGAAGAACATCAGAGAAAAAAGTTCCCTGAAAAGCATGGCTCCTCAAATGCCTTAATATTCTAAATATGGCATGTTACATCATAAAAATCGGGACAGATTTTTATGCCACATGTATGTGTAGTCCCATACACATCTTTCTATGTACAGTGCTTGTTACTTGACCAAGACTGGACCAGATTTCTTATCATTTTGATGATTCCAGAACCATGCAGTACACAATACTTATATGCTAGGTGATCAACCTTTTCTGATCGATTCCACCACGTTTTTTTCACAATGCCATCGCATGACCAGAACTCAATTTTATCTTTAACACTTAAGATCTCTCTCTCTACTGTCAGGTTAACTAAACATGGTTAATCACTTAATAATAGCTCCTTGGAATTCATCTGAAAAAGATATTCCAACTAGAATCAAGCTACAATGAAATGAGCAAGAATTATTCCGGATGAGGCCGGAAATTGCTTCTTGCTCAAGTATTACTTGTTTGTTTATTAGGTTTGCTTTTTTTTTCATTTTGAAATAGTCTAATTCAGAACAACTTAAACACAATGCAATATGATACAAATATATGCTATTTTTTCCATCATCATCATCATTTTTTAAATTCCACTTTCACACTACGATGACACTACCACCCTCCACTTTACCTTGTCTCAGGTATCCTCCTCATTTAGATAACCTAATTACTTTCTTTCTTCACAATATCTTCCTGTGAAATCCTTGATCCTCCTTTCCCTCTTATATCATCCACTTCCAGGTCCCACGCTCTTTTCAGAATTCAATCAGCTCCCTTTCTCATCATATGACCCATCCATCTAAATCCAGTTCTCTTTACCACTTCACCCACAGTTTCTTCCAGACTCAACCTTTTCATGAGCTCACTTGAATCCTTTCTATCGGACAGTTTCATACCACACATCTCCTGTATCACAACTCTTTCTGTCCGTCTCAAGATACCTTCTTCTACTGTCTTCACATTCCAACTTTCTACACAATATATTGATTGATTGATTGCCAATTTGCTAACCTTAGCTGTAGTGATCTTCTCCACCTCCAGAGCGTAGTTAAGAAGCGGACAGACTGGGAAGTTCTTCGTTACGTAGTCCCTCAATATCTCTACCCTCTGGTCAGGGTTGTTCAGCTGGAGGAAGAAGAAAAGGACAGACAAAAAAAAATAGTTATATAAGGTCTATAAAAAAAGATTAATTGCCTTTTGCGACCGACCCAAAAATCTTGAAATCTACGGTCGGCTTTTAGAAAAAAGATTTATTAAAGCATTCAAAACTATAAAATATCAGCCCAAAGAGGGAATAAAAGAAAAAAAGAAAAGATTTCTGACCGACCGACCCATCTTTTGGCACCTAAAGGGCAATACAACATCTTTTATTTTAGGCCTAAGGGGCCTGGCCGTAATACTCCTAGGGAGCGGGGCATGTGCACTAGCATATGTGGAGTTGAAATTGAATCCAACGACCGCAATGATAATAAGAACAATGTAAAGCGCTTAGAAATGTATTTTTAAGTGCTATACAAATGTGAATATCATTATTAATTTACAATCTTTTGTTTTACATCATGATCACGATGAAAAATGTAGCATGACAGTCTGTTATTGTATTAAAGCTAAAATTGAGCTCTGGTATGGGCAATCGTATTTTGAGAGAAAATTGCTATGATTTATTCTGGATTGTTTATCCTGCAGTAAATTATTTGTTTGAACCAGTGATATAAAAACAAACGCACAAAAGCTTACTTGGCATCATCTTCAATAAAAACCACAACTCGCATTTGAACATAGTGACCTGTGTTAAGTACATGGTGTCAGGCCTACTTAACCGGATTTCCGTATCTTTATATGCTCATTACTCAGCCACAATACATTTTCTACCAAAATCATTTGGCACATGTCACTTATTTGTAAGTGTAAGTTTCATTGGATTTTGTGAGAAATTATTTTCTATATTTACCAGAACTCAAGTTTATCTTTAAGACATTGTATTCAACTTTTGTCTTTAACAATGGCAATTCATGCCATACACCATAAAAAATTCCCACTAATTGTTACTTTGAGTGGTTAAGGGTCGTTTCAAGTGTAATGAAGCCTACTGCACTTCACATTTATATAGGTTATATTACATATCATATAACACACAGATAAGTGAGAATGCCTAGGACCTTTGTTACGTGGAGTTATTTCTAATCCAGCATGCCAATTATTTAAAGCCCCTGTAAAGTTTGGTTTTCTGTGTCCAACAAAAAAAAAAAATTATGAATTCTTTTATCAATATTTGTCTTCAAACATATTTTTTTTTTGGGGGGGGGAATTTTTGCAGAAGCATGTCTTAAATGACATCCTCTTTCACATTATGATACAATCTAAGTGAAATTTTGCAAATCTTTGGTGAATTTGGGGCTCCCAGAACTTCATTTCATTTCATTTTTATTTTTTCATTTCCAACAAAATACAATACATAATAACTAATACAATGTAAATTGTATACAAAAAATAGTTACATTTGTAATAAACAAATCTTAATAATAATTCAACATTTTAGTAAGACAAAAAATGAATTTTAAAATTTAACTGCATTTATATTTTGAGGAAATGGAGAGGTCCAATGAAAAGCAAAGCTTGTAAATTGTGGACCCCTCAGATAATAATGAGTGTGAACAAAATATTGAATACATAATTAATGAAAGAAGAATAGTGGCCAACAGAGATCATTTATTAAAACACGTAATGACTGTAAACAAGAAGACCTAACAAACTACATGACGAAGAATGAACAGAAAAAAGAAGGGAAAAAAAGGGGAAAAAATGTGGGCTGCGTTTGGAGGGAAGGAGAGGAGCACTATAGAGGGGCTTTAGGACCCTTTCATGACAATCATTCCACATGTTGTGGGTTGGTTCTATAACTATTGATTCAGAACCCTCACATAATATACCAGATGCCTGAGTAGAAAAGGCAAAAGTTTCAGCACACACTGTATCCATCTTTTGTTTCATGACTATATCGAGTTTGGTGGCAGGAATTGTAAAAAGGAGAATGTTCTTTAAAATTGTTAAATTGGCAGGTCCTTGTTTTCAATCAAAATTGGTAATTTTTTCATCTATTCAACGACACACTCACCCATATATTCTTTTTAGACATGTTACATTTTATTTTCACGATGTAGCTGCAGTCAAAGATTTTTTTGGCAAACTTAAAGAACAAGTCGTAAGATGATTTTTATGCCCTCCTTTTATGTGTGCATATGACAATGAATAAATTTAATTCAATTCAATTCATTATGTGATCAATGTGGCCTTTAAAAAAAATCATGAAAGGGCTAAAACACACACACATAAATACACTGTGGTTTACTGTAGCATACATGTATTTGAGCGAGGCTATAAGGGTAAAGGAAGCAGCTCACTCACCGATTTGACCCGATGTCCGATTCCCATGATGAGTTTATGGTCGGTACGCATCTTGTTGACGAACTCCATTGGAATGAGATTGGTATCGTATGCCTCACTGAACTGCTTGGCTGCAGCATCCAATGCACCTCCAAAACGATCTCCCTACAATCAATCAAAAAACAGATATTTGATAAAGCGGCTTTTCCTTGCGGTTACAAAGCGCTGCACACACCGCTCCATAATGTTTGGGCCACTTATAAACAAAAGTTAGTCACTTCTCAGAGATCAGTATATGTACATTGTAGGCTGGTGATAAAGTCATTTCTAGCAAAATAGATGTGACTTTAGTAATTTCTTGAAGTGGTCAACAGATGAAGCCACACACCGCTCCACAATGTTTGGGCCACTTATAAACAAAAGTTAGTCACTTCTCAGAGATCAGTTAAGTATATGTACGCTGGTAATAAAATCATTTTTAGCAGAATAGATGTGGCTTTAGTAATTTCTTGAAGTGGTCAACAGATGAGGCCATCTGCACAGCTGGTTCCACAAATAACAATTCATTATTGCAGGGATGAGACAGAGAAACTCCCAACAAGGAGGAAAATTAAATGGGGGTCCGGGGGCAACACCCCTGGTGGGGGTTACGAGGGCAGCCCCTTTTCCACAGAAAACTTAAGAATATATTTACGTAAAAGGAAACGTTTTCCTTGCATTAAAATTCTTAATTTGAGAAATATTTGATACCCCATCGTGCTTAAAGGGACTCTATAACATTGTTCAGATGAGAGAAAAATGCTGCTAAGGTAGTGAGGTCACTGCTAGCTGTACAATTAATGATAATCAAAAGGGTTTTTCTTCTTTTTTCCCCGTATTGAAATAGGCGGAGGAATCTCATCCCTGTCAATTCGGGAGACATACTCTCAATCACAATAGGCGTCATTGCTATTGTTATTGAACCTTAATACTTCGGACCACTTTTCATCTACCAGATAGTTCTATCAAGTCCATACAATCGATTAAAAAAAAAAAGTCTTTAAACTTGAACTGTCAAGGAAGTGGGAGAATGCTGAGAGAACAAAATTTGATCTAATACAAATATCTACAGATTTCTTGGCAATTCTCTTCAGTGTATAAATCACTTACGATTGTAAGAAGACCCGATGTGAGTGATGAGACGAGGTCCTTGCCTGCCCTAGCAGTGACGATGGTATTATGAGCTCCTGATACAGCAGGACCATGATCAGCTGTGACAATCAAACACATCTCAATGAACTTGGTTGCATAGGGTGGTAATCTGGTAAAGGAAGAAAAAAATCTCTCTCAATTAAAAAAAACATAGCAAATCACCAACCTAAGCAGAAAACACACAGCGCAAATTAAGCGTACCTTGCCTTGCAGACGTCTAATATTCATATATTCATATTCACATTCATATTTATTTCATTTCCAACAGAAAGGTAAACAAAGATATTACATTTTTTTTCATACATAATTCATTTTTTCAGGAAACTATACAAATAAACAATTCACATAATAAAATTATTACAAGAACTTCATAATTTCTGAGGAAATGGGGGGGGGGGGGGGATCCACTAAAAAGCAGTGCTTGTAGTTTGTGGATCCCCAAGAAAAAAAATAAAAATATAAATGTTTCAAATTTTGCCTACAAAGACTTAGAAAACACAAGACAACATACATATTGGACCTCTGGACTCCGTCATATTTTTTTTTTGCACTAATTTTAGACCATGGGTTATGTAATTGAAGATTTAAACCTTGGGTTGAATTTAAACCTCCTTTGTGAATTCGGGTCAAAGAGTTTACATTTAGAATTCCTTGATAATAGAGATCGTCTTGGCAATGCAATGGGGCTTTAACTAGAATGATCATCTCTGAATTCAGAACCATCAAACAATTCACATGTTATTATAAACTGTGTATAGAAATACAGCATGAAGATAATAATGTTTTTATTTTATCAATAAAGCGCTTAATATACAGTGCATCGACGATGTCTCTAAGTGCTTTCGGATATATTATTACCCTGGTCATCTCCACTCCCTGGGGAATATTCCAGCCAGGCACCATTTTACAGACACTCACAATGCTGAGCATGTTACATTAACATTTAGCACCTGGGTGGAGGGTGGCAAATGTACAAATAAAACACATCAGTGAGGGCATTAGTAAGAATTACCCACACGAGGTACCTTTAAAGGTACCAAGTGTCGGTAATTTTACTAATGCCCGAACAAAATGATGTGTATTATTTGTTTTATAAGATTATGTTTCATTTGTTTTATAAAATAATGTTTTCTAACATGATTTTGGGTCATTACCCAAATTACGCGCGATTACGCGTTAGGCAAAATAAATGCCTGGTCACATGTACGCTTTCAACCAATCATTTGATTAGGATCCACGTCATCATCTAAAAACGACCGACGTACAACGATCACTCTCTGTATATCACACTCACCTTCTCTGGAACCATAGAAGTGAAAGCACACCACCCATACCAATGTTTTGCTCAAAGATCTCGGTGATAGGCATCCCAGCGTAGATCAGCTCTGTTCCTCTCTCGTCTACAATGCTAGTCATGAAGGACGCAGGTTTACGGATCAAACCAAGCTCCTGAAGATCAAAAATAAAATATGAAATAAAAAATATGAAGATGTCAAGGGGAGTGTTTCACAAAGACTACATGTATGATCGACTTTAAGTAGGACTTAACTATGGCAGGCTGTTCACGCCACTGTTTGCTCTCATTATTCCTGGCATTGGTCTCTCCAGGGGCGTAAACTTAAGTTTACAATGTATGTCGTTACTTAAGTCCAACTTAAAGTAGAGCTTAGTCTTTATGAAACACCCCCTAGGTAATAGATGCTCATCATTACTAACATATATATATATATATATGATTATAACATATGGGTATTGGAATGAATGGGTGAATGTGGGTGTATGTTTTGACTTTATTGCTATTGCCTGTTCATTAATTTCATTCAAATTTCATTCACATTCAATTATTTCTTTATATTTGTACAGGGCACCACCTCAGAAGCTATGTAATCTAAGGGGTTCCTTCAAAAGAATATTTTGCATGTATTCATTATGTTACTACCTGTATTATGTTTTGAAGCCTATCTGCACTAGTTTTAGCGAGGAGGGATTAGAGTTCCCTGCATGGTCATTGACAGGTGGTTATCTCATCAAATCAGCTCTTAGTTAATATAAGAAAAAGATGACGGGGGACCAATGGGTACCGCTTAGGCATTGTTTGCTTTATAGAGGGCGCAAATAGCTACAAGTAGTGCAGTCCTGCTTTAATGGAAAAATAAATTGGAATTAAAAAGATGTACTTACCCTAGCCCAGTTGTAATCCATAGGGACGGTTGGTGGTGGTTGTTCCTCCTTAGGTGTGATAACACCTTGAGATACAAGACCTTGGAAGATCTCCCTGCATTGGTCATATGGAAGAACAAAAGGAGGCTTAATGATACACTCAAACCTGTCTATACCGACCACACAAGGGAAACACAAATAGTGGCCGTTGTAGACAGGTTTGCGGTCATTGTGTGGGCATTTTTGGTGGCCAGCGGAATAGAACAGGTTCTTAACTACATGAAATTTCACGGGGGATTTTAAGTGGTCGTTACAGACAGGTGGTCGTTAACACAGGTTTGACTGTATAACATTATAAAAATGATGATAGCTAAATCAATCAAACAAGACCCTCGTAGTTGTCCCTGCGGTGGTGATAAGGAAATAATAAAGCATGCATAATGATACACCAGGACCACTGAAAATACTGAAAAGAATAGACACACTGTCTTCTGACACTGGCATTTACCAATGCATTCAAATGATTTTCTTCTGACAAGGTAGTTATTAAACTCTCAAGGAAAACACTTAATAGACATTTATGAATACAATACTTGGTGTTTGACTGCTTTCCTCTAGAAGATGCCAAGAAGGTATTTAAACTGGAGTTGTGCCAGTGGAAGGGTTACTATCTTTAATAATATAACAATATTACTATAATTTATTATCATAATTATCTTTACGGGATGTTTTGTACAGTACATTGTTCCTGCTCTACCCACAGGGCAGCAAACCAATAAGCTCTTCTTCTCTATTTCTCTTCATCTTCTGCATCATATTTATTACATTTTCTCCTTGATTGTAACATTTTATACAAATACTGTCCTTACGCAATCTTATCTCCTAGGTCATCAAAGCTGCCTGGTACATACGCTCCAGCGACCCTGAGAGCTTGGTTCTTAGCGCTGGACGTCTCCCTCTCACCATTAGCACAGGCTCCTGCATGGCCAAACTGAACCTGTATCGGATTCAAAACAAATAGAAAGAAACTTGCTTTAGTCATTATCTAGAAAAAAAGACTACCTGTTACTGTATTTCATATGATTGTATAATACATCTTGACATATATATTCAATAAGCCATAAGTTGAAGCACCCGATTATGAATGCAAGAGTCTAATCTGTATGCATTACATATGATTATTCTGCCGGCATTGTGCTATTTCAAACAACCTCCTTCAATACGATCATATCATATTTCACCAATAATACAAACTTAAAGCTAATCTTGAGCTCTAGTAAGGGAATCGTAGGTCAAGAGAATATGGCTATGATTCATTCTGAATCGTTTATCCTGCATTAGATTGATTGAAACTTGCTGGTAATCATCTTCAATAAAAACCACAACTCTCATTTGCACATAGTGACCTGTGTTAAGCACATGGTGTCGGGCTTCTTACCTTGATTTCCTTATCTTTCTATGCTCATTACCCAGCCCCTTATCCATTTTTTACCAGAATTGTTCGGCACATGACATGTCATTAGTTCGTAATCTTGAACATTCAATGTAAATTTTGTTGGATTCTGTGAGAATTAATTTTCTATCATTACAAGAACTCAAGCTTATCTTTAACAACTTCTTGTTAGGATCTATTAAACTGTCTTTCATAAAAGTTCTGAACATCACAATTCAAGTGAACATGCACACAGAGTGGATTCACCATTGTAATAATCTCAAAATGAGCCACTTACCTCTGAAGTGAACATGGTTGAGCATGTACCGATACACCATGCCACCATGGGCTTTGTGATGCGTCCTGACTCAATAGCTGAACATACTTCATACTCCTCAGTACCACCAACCTAGAGAGTATAAAGAAATACATGAATAATCTAACATGGTGTATTGACATGGGAAGGAATGTATTATAATATTGGAGAGTTTTAGAACAAATTAAAATTTTTCTTTTTGAATATATATAAAAATATTCCACCCTGGGAGAATAACATTTTTCAGATATTTGACAATTTGGGGGAAACTTGCACAAAATCAACTTTGTTAAAACCCCTCCTGATTTAATTTTTCATATTTTTAATTGTGCATAAGGGCCTTGCATCAAGGTCAAAACCTACCCTTCTGTTTATTCCTATTTAAAAAAAAAATCTTTCCAGTTCAGAACATAAACACGAAGTAAATTTATTTCACAGGAATAAATTCTAGAAGGTAACTTACCTCTCCCAGCATGACCAGCATCTTAACCTCTGGATCGTCATGGTAACGGAGGATGTGATCAAGGAAGGTTGTTCCTGGGTATCTGGAGTACACAAGTTAATGGGGAAAGTCAAATATTGGTCTCTTAAAGGAAATAAAGTCATAATCAAGTAATAGATTCTAACATGAGGAAAGCAAGTTGACCAACTCATTCATAAAGTCATTTCAATAAAAAATATTTTTCATGGCATTTTTGAATACCTACTGTAACACGTATCTCTTATTTCTATACTTTTTGAATAATGTTTGACAAATTGTTTTTAATTATTGTTTCTCTACACACCAAAATTAATTTGATGTGTTTTTCAAAAGGAATTGCATAAATTACAAAGTGTAATTAACATAGATTAACAATGTGTTGAGGTTGTGATTTTCATTCTTTAACAAAAGGTAAAGATAAGTGGATTTGTTTAAAACCTGATTTATATAATTTGTGAGTTGCATTCAACAGCAAATAAAATATCATACTGCGTAGAAGATCAATATATTGAGATGTTTCCATACCTGTCTCCTCCTATGGCGACACCTTCATAGACACCATCAGCATTCCTGGAGATGATGTTGTTGAGCTCATTGGACATTCCTCCTGATCTAGAGACGTAGGACACACTGCCTGGACGGTAGAGCTTGGAAGAGAGGATGTTATCCAACATTCCACCGGTGTTACCGATCTTGAAGCAACCAGGCTTGATACCTCCAACCTAGGATAGTAGAAAGACGTATCAACATGTTAATACAAATAGACTGAAGATAGGACCCAAAGACACAGAGACGAGGTACAACTATTAGATGAAAGCAACACTGCCTGGACGGTAGAGCTTGGAGGAGAGGATGTTATCTAACATTCCACCGGTATTAATGATCTTGAAGCAACCAGGCTTGATACCTCCGACCTACGATAGACAAAGATTTATCATTATGTTAAACCTGATAGATCAAAGATGGGACCTAAAGACCTAAAGACACAAGGTACACTTATTAGAAAGAAGTAAGCTTAGACACACTGCCTGGACGGTAGAGCTTGGAGGAGAGGATGTTATCCAACATTCCACCGGTGTTACCGATCTTGAAGCAACCAGGCTTGATACCTCCGACCTAGGATAGTAGAAAGACGTATCAACATGTTAGTACAAATAGACTGAAGATAGGACCCAAAGACACAGAGACGAGGTACAACTATTAGATGAAAGCAACACTGCCTGGACGGTAGAGCTTGGAGGAGAGGATGTTATCTAACATTCCACCGGTGTTAAAGATCTTGAAGCAACCAGGCTTGATACCTCCGACCTACGATAGACAAAGATTTATCATTATGTTAAACCTGATAGATCAAAGATGGGACCTAAAGACCTAAAGACACAAGGTACACTTATTAGAAAGAAGTAAGCTTGGACACAATGCCTGGACGGTAGAGCTTGGAGGAGAGGATGTTATCCAACATTCCACCGGTGTTACCGATCTTGAAGCAACCAGGCTTGATACCTCCGACCTAGGATAGTAGAAAGACGTATCAACATGTTAGTACAAATAGACTGAAGATAGGACCCAAAGACACAGAGACGAGGTACAACTATTAGATGAAAGCAACACCGCCTGGACGGTAAAGGTTGGGTGAGAGAACGTTATCCAACATTCCACAGGTGTTACCGAAATAGAAGCAACCGGGGTTGATACCACCAACATACGATAATCACAAAACAGTAATGCATATAAGCTTGTAGACAAAAGATAAGAAAGTAAGATATAAAGTTATTTAAACCTTTCGGTAGACATTATCTCACATCAGGTCATATACTTTCTGGTATATTTGATAATCAACATACTGTTCCTCTTTCAAGACTGAGTTGATATCTCTCCAAACCATGGCAACATTCCCCATCCTTCTTGGGGGTGATTGCACTAAATTAAAGAGGACTCCCTAGTATCTGTCATTCTGTTTGTTCATATATTTTGATTATTTAGACACTTTAAAATGGTTTATGAAATATGTTATCATATTATATCTATTTTACTGTGACTATTAAGACACTTTAAAATGATTTATGAAAATAATGTTCATAATATATTTATTCTTGGGAACCTACAAAAACAAGACATGCTTTCCGGTAGGTTCCCGTTTCATTTCATAATTTTGAAGTTAATTTGTCAACTATGTTCTTTATTGTGCAACAATTGAAATGAAATGGAATAAATTTGAATCCATCAATCAATCAATCTGAATAAGAGAGAAGGTGTTGATCTTACCGTTGCAGGTCCGATGATAGTGACGCTCTTCTTGTTGGCCATGTCTATGAGGATACGAGTCTTGTTCTCAGGGATACCCTCAGCAATGATAGCGATGGTTTTAATCTATACATGATGGGATAAAAAGACACATTACTTGTCACCAACTGTGCATCACATAGTCTGCGGTACGAGTCTAACTACTGTTACTATTACTATTACTACTACTACTACTGCTAGTTTCTGCGCTCTATAAATGTACTATTATTATTATTACTACTTCTACTACTACTACTACTTCTACTGCTTCTAATACTGCTCTTGCTACTGCTACTACTACAACCACTTCTACTTCTATGTAGATACTTGACAGGATCCATAAGTCAGGATATAAAGGTTACTGGGGGTACAGGTGGACCACTACATCGGGGTTCCCTCCTACTCTTATACAAATAGTGTAATGGGTTCTTAGCGTGCAAGGGTGGTGACTCTCCTGTGAACAGGGCCTCTATTTAACGTCCTATCCTAGGGACCGAGTGTTTTCCAATTACCACAGTCTACGTCTATGGGCTTCAGTCATCCGCCTGAGTGGGATTCGAACCCGAGATCTTTGGTTCGACAGGCAAACGCTTTACCGACTGAGCCAACTCGCTTCCTCCACCACTACACACTACCACTATTACTCCTACTACCACATCTACAACTACCACTAGGATACCCCCAAAATATGAGTGTAGCAGTAAAGAGAGTAAGAACAAAAAAGAGAGAAGAGACTGACCTGAGGATATGTCAAGACCTCTACAGTGCTATCGTAAGCTGATCTGAGAGAAGCAAAGTTGATGACGACATCTACATCAGGGTGTGTCTTCATAGCTTTAGCCATGGACTTGTAGACTGGGATCAAGATCTCTTTGTGACCCCAGTAAAACTTCTGCTTGTGGTCACCACTAAAGAACAAAAAAAGAAAAAAGAAATGATAACAGGCAACGAGTGTCAGGCATTCTGTAAAGCAATTCTTCAAAAGAAATCAATGGTTAAATGTTTAAATATGCAAAGACCATTAAACATATTATAATCATTATAAAATAATTATTTGGCATGACCTGTGCCTGGGAGGGGGAAAAAGAACTTAATCATTGTGACCATATGGTTTCTCCTCCTGGTATGACTGATTAGGGGTGTGCAGGTGTACCACTACACCAGGGTTTACCCCCCCCCCCCCCTCACCCAACTCTATAATCATTGACCTATTTAACACCTAACACCCGACACCTAAAATCATATGAATGTTATACAGTAGGCTTGTGACAGAGGGGGGGGGGGGGGGGGGGGGAGATGTATATCTACATCACCATGCAAGCTCACCTGAATGGATAGATCATACCAACAACGGAGGGTTCATCTCGTCTGCAGGAGTGATCAAAGTCCAACATACCCTGAACAGCTCTAGGCTGCATTCCAAAGATGAACGACTAAAGGGATAAAAAGATAGGAATATTAATATTAATGATCAATTACAAGAATTGGATAAAAGAAGTGCCTGTTTGTGAATGCTACTACTACCACAACCATAGCTAATAAAAGCATGCAAGAATTCAAAGAACTTCAGAGTGAATGTAGCCTTTGATGAAGATTGGCAAATGATAATACCCCAGCACAGTAGGATTATTCCTTTATATGCACTGTGCACTCTTTAGCCAACTTTATCTTTATCATAACGTGTTATGCGCTATACCAAGACGGATTATTATAAACAAAAATATATGTGTGCAACAAAGATCTCACACATACTCACTTATATGTGTGTCATAAGATAAAGAAAGTGAAGCGAAATATGCTTATTATTGTGCCCCAGCAGCTATTTTTACTAACCACAGCATATAAGACATGGCTGAAGAAAAGACCATTTGTCAACAGTTCTCTCTGTAGGAAGAGAGTTCTTACCTTGGTGGTGTTAGTGAAAAGTGTCCTGAAGCCAGACGCAGCTCCCGCTCCACTTACTCCTGCGAGGGGTCTAGTGACCTTGACACCATCAGTATCAGAGGCAGACTTCTCTTTACGAGCAACTACTGGTGATGCCTACAAGACAGAAAGACAATATGACACCAATCAGTCATTATACAGTGAAACCTGTCTGTAAAGACCACCCAAGGGAGACAAGAAAAGTGGTCTTTAGAGGCAGGTGCTCTTTGTAGATAGGTGCCTGCTGTACATGTTCAATGAGAAACCATTTTCAAAGGAAAACAAAAAGTGGCCTTTGGAGACCGGTGGTCACTAAAGCAGGTTTGACTGAATAATGATAATAAATGTTGTCTTGTTTAGCAAATTTAGCCTCATCAGTAATCAGTACTGTTTCTCCCTGAGGGCCGTAGAAATTTCCTTTTGCGGACTTCCAGTTCAATATTAATGTGACAAACTTTCCTTGTCTTTTTTCATCATTAATCTTTATACTACATGTAGTTGAAACCATAACAAAGTATAGAATTATATCTGTACAGAATTTTGAACTTTCTGAAACATTAACAGGAAAATTTCAAAAATTGCTTGTTTATGTATTTTAAAGGATATACATTTTGGTTGCTACAAACACATCATAGAAAGATCTATTTCCAACATTAACTAAATTCATGACAATTTTGAAGGAAACAACAATATAATATGATCAACTATGATTAACAGTTCACATAGCATACTGGTTACCATACTAATTAAAATGATTTTGCGAAATATTGCACATAATTCACATCATAAAAACAATCAAGCAAAGTTAAATATGCAAACAGATGCTAATTGTTTTTATATATATATATATATATATATATATATATATATATATATATATATGTATGTATGTATGTATGTATCATGCGAATAGTAATAGAAAAAAGAACAAAGATCAAAATGTTAGAGTAAAATAAATCAAGCAAATGGCAAGTAAATAATGCAAAAAGGCAAGAGTAAATAGTATTGGAACACGAAAAGTGTTAAATACAAAATACACAAAAAGGTGAGTTAAAAGTTAAACGGGCATAAACAAAGTGACAGAAAGACAATTATGTTATAGAAAAGCATACTACATATCTTACAGAGATATGAACAATCATCAAATTCCAGAGAATTTGAAACAAATAATATATCTATTTTTTTCTTTAAAAAAAAAAAATGCATGTAGAATTCACACAAAAGCCTACTTTAGTACTTTTCCTTACAAGCAACCAGTTTAAAATAATGAAACTCTCTTATAAGCAGGCATTAAACTTATGCATCTTGTTACAGTATGTCTCAAGCACATTTAACACAATATGCTGGAAGTTGCACAAACGTTCATCCACTGATAATAGAAGAAAAATTAAAAAAAATAAAAAGAACAGAACATTTCTACAAAAAACAAAGTAATACAGAGATTGTACAAATTCAATTACAGGTACACAGCAATGGTTTGAATGAAATTAATTCTTATGAGAAATAGTACTGAAAACAAAGAGCAAATAAACAATTCTGAAACTACCGATAAATAAATTGAGGCAAAGAGCAAAGCTAGGAGAGAGAGAGAGAGAGAGAGAGAGAGAGAGAGAGAGAGAGAGAGAGAGAGTGTGACACAGGCCGTTATATATCTTTTGTATCAAATATTTTGTGGGTAAACCAGAATCAAAATTTTCCCAGGATATGTCAACTTCAAAAGTTGTATTAGAATAGTAAAGATAAACCTCCTTAAAGATGATGAAATAAACCATTAACCCCAAGAATTTATCAGAATTGAATACTTATATATGAGTATGTTTTAAGGAAGTACTATTGAGCCAAAAGACATAAGATTTCCATTTCCCTCTAATTGATTTCATTAAAAATTAGAATTTCTGATTTTCCATTTTAGCGTTGACATTCACAGGATGGGATCTTTTCTTTTTCTTTGCATCTTTCTTTAGCAAATTAGTTTTTGTTGGGATTTTATAATTTATAGCTCTCGCTTTGGAGAGGAGATGCTATAGAAAAAAGACACTTCTAGACAGTTTCATATTTGAAATACCCGGTAAGTTTTTTTCTGGTGGGAGGCAAAAGCAGTGCATTAGGAATACAGTACATCAAGAACATTGATGTAACAGCATTGGGTCAGAATACATCATCTATTAAACAAGTAACAAGTGGGAACTGAATGTGATAACAAAATAATGAAACAGCTAAAGTGATGTAAAATAAATATCTACGCCTATACAATTTACGTTTTCAAATAACTCTACATGAAAAACAAAATGCAACAAGTTCAAAACAAGGAATATAAAAGCAATTCAACAACTTGAAACGGAAGACTAGACAGAATGAGTCCTCTCCCGTTCCCTTCTTCAACCCCTCATTTTCACAGATAAACGTCTGACAAATTAAAATTCCTGCGTGCAAAGGAAGTAGAGGCATATGCTTGAAGTAAGCTCCAGGGGACCTATGGTTTTTCAACCTATCCATTGGACTAGGATCACCCAAATGTATTTGCATACCAACTTTGTCTCAAGCTTGAACTTTTGCTCCAAAGATTATGTATAACTTTATCCATGGAACCATATTACATTCACAATTAGAGGGGGAGTGAGAAGTGACATCAAATGAATTCTTTAAAGAGAGAGAGAGAGAGAGAGCGAGAGGGGGGGGGGGGGCTCATTCTGCCTGTAAGCTGGAGTAGGTGTGCAGGAGTGGATATCAAAATGCTTTCATTCTCTAGAAGGAGTAAAATACTGACTTTGGCGGTAGCTCCAAGCTCTGGAGCACTCTTGCTTGCCCCAGGAGGAACCTGTCATTCAAAAAATCAATAATTCTACAAACTTATTTAGTGAACAACATAAAGTACTCATAAATATTTGGTCTTATTAACCAAGAAGTGTTCTTCATGCGGGTGCAGAACTCATTATTACCCCAGCATTGCCAGGTACCCATGTGATACACCTGGGTGAAAAGAGACAAATGTGTGATGGTGTACGCACAGAGCATGGATTGAACTCAATTAAAACTCTTACCCGAGAGCTTGAATAGTCAATTTCCTACTGCTTCGATGATTACATTCAGTAAAAAACAAGGACTGGTACATTTCTCACTTTTCTCAATGTATCTGTTTTTCTTTTCTTTTTTCTTTCTGGCTTCATACTATGACCTTCTTCATGTCAGGTCACAGGCGCAGACATGTACAGGTGCACGTACAGGTCCATGTGTGGTTGGTGCATACCTTGTTTTATACATCACTAAAAATATAGTTTCTTTACTTTCACAAGTAGTATTCATAGTTCTCAATACACATGTCCTTTCTATATAAGTTGGTGAACAAATTACTATGAACTCTATACAATAATTTGCTAACATGTTGTACTATTAAATCGAATGCATCTCTACTTGCATGATTTTATTCCATTAATATCATACTTAATATACTTTGAAGCTACAATAAAAGAGCTATACTACTGGATGAATTCAGAAATACGTGTAGATAGGTCAACTAACTGAGGACTGATGTAATAAACTAAGCACTACTGGTATTCTAAAACAGATGGATGCAAGTTTTGAAACATTACAGGTATGTTTCCTGTGTATAATCCTTAAAACTGTTTCATAGACATTCAAAACAACTTGTACTCTTTAAAATAATAATAATCTGCTTTACAAAGTACAGATGAATTGATGTCTAAGGTATACTACATAAAAGAAAAGTTGGTGAATAACATAGGAATATAAAAAGAGTCATACTAGGTCACTTTTCTAAGATGAAAATACAATATACTCAATAGTGCAATGTTTAGTTATCATAAGGCATGTGAAAATCTACAGTACAATATAATGACCTAGAATATTTACACCAGTGGTCTTTAAACAAATTATGTGACTCACAAATTTCATATCTAAAGTATAACATATATTGAATAAACAGGAATTGGTGAATTACATAAAGATAAATGTTTTATATGCTTTTTCAAGATTAAAATGGAGAAACATGTGAAGATACATGTACAGTCAATGTGATGACCTACAGTGTATAACTGTGTACATGAAGTAGACCTCATGCAATGGCGTATACTGATAAACTAGAAAATTCATGTGCATGATATAGTGGCAAATTTTATAGAAATTTCAAGCACGCAAAATGTCATGCCGCGAAATAAATAAAACCAATTGACAAATAAAACACCAACTTTTATGCATCGTCTGGTGAATGTTTCATGTCATTAACATTTCTGGAATTACAGCACACGACGACTGAAAATGACAAATGTAATTATGCTATTTGATACTGGATTCCTTTTCTAATAAAAGTAGCTGGGAGCAAAGAAAACTTCTTAGGTTTATTGATTAATCAGAGTAATAAGTTTAGCACTTCAGACACATAATTGCCACAACGTATGACAAATTGGAAAAGTTAATTGTTAATTTCAAAAGTTTTGCCAAGTAGATATTACTGAAAGATAGGAAGCAGAGTTATCAGAATCAGAAAGACAGAGGGCGTGTACACAAATTTAGGAAAAAAAGAAGAGCCTTTCAATAGCCTATAGCCTACATGTGTAATACCAGGAGTTAATTGAGAATTCAGAGAGAGAGAGAGAGAGAGGAATATAAAGTGTTTAGAGATCTGTATACCACAGTGCTAGCTAGCTATGTGTGTTTCTATCTACTTACACCCTGGGTTTCTGCTGGTTTGGGTAAAAACTGTTGAAGAGAAGATGGGACTTACAGAGGTCAATATCAAACGAGGCAAGATATTTTACTGACGGATCATTTTCAATCTTTGTGAAGTGAATTGTATCGCTCTGTAGTGTTCAATTAAAACCATCAGCATCACAAAAATATTTTGTGATCCAACAAATATATTCAGATGAGTATGAAGTACACAGGAGTATGTTGTGGCTCAAACAATGCATATTCAATTGATGTAATTGTTATGTAAGACAGTGAAAAATCCATTATGCCCTCTTGAATACTCCTTTTTTTATTTAATTTATGTGAAAGTTACCAGAAATATTTAAATAGTGTTTAAATGTACAAAATGTTTGAATATAATCATGAAAAATTGATGAATTCATATGTATCATATGTATTGTAAATAATGAATAGATATATTGAGTGCTTGTCCTTAGTGTGATCCAAGGGTATATCAGGTTCGCTTTGACAATATTGCACTCCTCTACATCTCATGTGGTGTGCATCAAATTGTGCGATATACCCCAGTATTTCTGATCAAAGATTATTCAATATCATATACAGTATAACACTTTGTCTCACCTCTGGAAAAACCTGTAGTTTGAATAGGAGATCAATGGGGGTTTATCATTTCTACACAGTATTGCAGCAGTTTTCTTTTTTTAATCAGTTTGGATTTGCCCAAACTGATCAGCCTAATGATATGTTTACACAAACATTGTCATTGTGATCCAAGAAATGGATGCTTTAGGAATGAACGCTACACAATGTAAACTCTCTATTCAGGCCATGAATTAATTAACCTTAATATGGGCATTACATGATGTTCTTTTGACACATGATGCATGGTAAATTTTATTTTTAATGACACTTTAGTGATTTAACTTTAATAGAGCTTTTAATTCTTTTCTTTTCTTTTTACACATGATATGCCAAGCTCATGAGCTACAAATTTAACTTGATTGTGTAGACATAATTTTTGTAATCATTAAATGTTTAAAACCACATCTATTTAATCATCTGCACTATATCACTCAATTTTTTGAATGAAAATAATAAGCTTAGCCTCATGAAAAAGCTGTTAAAGTAATGAATCTTGAAGATGTTAATGCATAATCCAAGCATCTGGATAAATTACAAAAATTATGTTTTATATTCATGCATGAGAATAGGGCATCTATCCTTAAAAATGAATTAAAAACAAAATTCTAAAATAATCTAATGCAACCTTGTTACAGCAAAACTTAATACCTATCCATATCTAGTTAAATATGTACTAAGCTTTATTGAAATAAGGTACTAATGTCTAACAACCAGAAATATCATAAAACCATAAGGCTGCAAATAGCAAGTGCATGTTAGAGCATATAAGCCAGTATTACTCTAAAGTACTGGAACTTGCTTGAAAAACTTCACCCACTTCTAATCATCGAGAAAGTTTTTAGAAACTTTATAAAGAATTGGACTTTGCCACAGATTAAAGCCGTGCTTAAAACTTCATCAAGTCAAAACTCTCAGTATCTATATGGTCTTTAATTACAGGTGGGGAAATTGGCAACAAATTTAGGATACCTAGAAAGGATTTAAAGGGATTAATGGCACCTGCGTAATAATGATAATAATAGTGCAAACTTATAGAGCATGAAGAGGGGACATTCTTGGTGTGAAAGTAAGGAATCTTGCACTGGAATTTTGGAGGGATTGCAGTCCGTCTTGCTGCTGTTTCGTGAGTCCAAATAGAATAGAATTACAATAATCTAAGCGGGATGAGATTAATGCATGGATTAATTGTTCACATGCTTGTTGAATCAAAGATTTTTGTATGTACCCAAGGTTCAGCAGTTGATATCTCACAGACTTTGATATGCTGTCAGTTAGGGCCCTGATTTCTACAATTCATTAATCCTCCTACAGAATAAAACTTGATAAAATATCTTCTTACCGCACTTCCGGAGAGGAGGAAGCTGGCTGTGGTGGAGTCTGTAGGAGGTGTTTCAGGGACTTCCCTCTTTCCTAGAGCCATGCCTACAATGGCTGTCATGTGAGTCTCAGTACCAAACACATACATAGGAACACCAAGGTTTCCACCTGTGACAAGAAACACAATATAGATTTAAAACTAGATTTACACCATGGATCTGGTAGAGAGGGGGGGGGGGGGGTTCAGAGCCTTCCTCCCGCCTTCCTCGAGTCATACTACGAAATGGTTGTCATGTGAGTCTCCATCTTGTGACAAAAGAACACAATAAATTTTGAATCTTATGAAGTAGAAAATTCAGATGTTTCTTTCTTTCAAAGAGCGACATCCAGACTGGCTGCGACCTAGAGAAGGACAATCCATCCATTTATGTTTATTACTTAACATTTGCTAAATCACACAAGCAAAGACGATATAAATGGATGAATTCAAATAAATATCTTAAATTAAAAAGTATTCCACTTTAATTTGAAATCAAATAGTAAATAACAAACTTGGAAGCCGTATTTCTTTGAAGAATACTTCACTGGTTAACTGTTTCCTTGCTTTCCATACCACTTTAGATTGATTCTGCTTCAGGGCCCATTGCACAAAACTTACCATTAAGGGTAACTTTGCCATCAATGGTAACTACCATGGAAACCTTGATTTTGATTGGCTGTTGAGCCCTGTTACCATGGTAGTTGCCATTGATGACAAAGTTACCATCAATGGTAAGTTTTATGCAATAAGGGAGTTTACAGATACAATCTGTGCATGGGCAGATAAAGGTCATTTGTACCAAAATGGTAAAACCCACAGAGATGAATGCTGGATATGCGCTCATGAAAGTTATGTAACATTATTAATTTATGTATGATACGCAGGTGGAAATATTCTTTTCAAGAGGTCAAACAAAAGGTATTCATGAAGCACATCTAGGACTTTGGCAGTTATTATTCTAAGATGCTCAAAGTGGAACTTCTCCACGTGTAAAAGATCTGTGGATATTTGGGGTCATTTGTACCATATGCTATCTGTAAACTCCCTTATAGGCCCAGATTGTATGATCTGTAAGGTGACTACCGGTATATCATATCTTACCCAGCTCTCTCATGACTCGTAGACCCTCTTGGTAGTTAGGACCTCCTCGTCTCACATAGATAGACACCCTGAACTCAATCAGCTTCTCACGGAACTGCTTTAGAGCTTTCACAATGCCCTAAGGAATCAATCAACAAGATATACATTCATGAATCACATCAAATCAATTTACACCAGGGGAAAGTTTCACAAAGACTACGATCAACTGGCAGGAATCGATTCCTTGAAATGCTAGAGCGCTGAAATGGCCGCCTTGCTAAAGCCAGGGTAATAATCTGGCAGCGCCAGGAGCGTCACAACATGTGAAGATCTTTACATGTAGATGAGCTGTACACATTAAAGGGATCGTTTAACAATGTTAAATCTGAGATACACGGCCCAACGTGTTATCAGTGTCTGTGATATGGTGTAATATTGAAGCCCTAATAACAATTCGCGTTTCAAAATGATTAAGAAGTGCCTCAAAAAAGTAAAAATCTTTGAGTGACCGGTTTTACCATACTCTATTCCCCAAAAGACTGTAGTGTTATGAAAACCGTTTGGTAAACGGTTTTCAAATTTTGTAATTCCAATCATAAATATCTTGATAATCAGACAGGCGATCGGCTTGTAAAAAGAGTTCCTGACTGACCTAAAGGTATATAATTATCATTGCAGCATGAGCCAAATCCAGAATTTTGTTTCAGAATCTGAGACAAAGTTACCGGATCCCTTTAAGACGCATACAACTTAACAGGAGCTTGGAACTGTGAATGTAGATGTTTGCCACATCGGCGAAGAGAATTGAACTTGGACTGAGGGCCTAATTAAGGAATAATAATATAGTCAAATCTGTCTTAGTGGCCACCTCTCTTTAGTGGCCATATATTTTGTCTCCATCAAGAAAGAAATGTGTGGTAGAACCTGTCTAGAAAGGCCACCTGTCTACAATGGACACTTTTTCTGTATCCCTCAAGTGGCCTCAAAGCCCGTCTGTACTAGTTTGGCCAGGGGGATTAGACCTCCTTGCAAGGTCACTGACAGGTGATTATCTCATCAAATCAGCTCTCAATAAACACAAGAAAAAGAGAATCATGGGGGACCAACAGGTACCGCTTAGGCATTGTTTGCTATATAGAGGGCGCAAGTAGCTATAAGCAGTGCAGTAGGGCTTTAAAGGGAGTCCTTCGTCAGTTTCCATGTGCAGAAGGCAATAATTCGCTGACAGAAAAGTGAGATAATGACTTTACCATGTGGGGGAATGGGTGAAAAACGCAGTACGTTACAAAAGACCTGCTGATCATGAAACTGAAGGCTAATCCTGGTGATTGACAGCACCTCTTATTGGGTGAACACCCAAACGGTGTTGAATTCCCTATGAGAGCTAAGTACTGAGTGTCTTTAATAGACAGGTTTGACTGTACTAGGGAGAACTCACCTTGAATGTAGATGCGACATTAGTGAAGTTAGCAATCCCTCCTCCGATGATGAGCACCTTGCCGTCAGGGTGCTGCTCTCTGGTCATCAGACCGAGGATCGTCTTGGCGTACTCGTACGTCTGACCCTCACTGGGGGCGCCAGAGTACTCACCGTAGTTTGCTAGCTCTGCTGCTCCACCAAGGTCACATATGGTGTCACTAGATGGAGAGAGATATACCAAATGGTAAAGTGGCTGCTAGCATGGGGGTTTGAGAAACAAACAGCATTGAAAGTAAAGATACTAATGGGGCATTGCAAGAAAGTTGCAAAGTGTGCAACTGATATTTGCAATTGATCACAAGACTTATGCTTGATTTTGGGGATTTGCAATTGACTGCAACTTTCTTGCAAAGCCCAATAAGTGTTTGAAGATAATTGGAAGCTTGAGAGTATTTTCTATAAAAAAAGGAAAATGTTTCTTTGAAGTGTCATGGATTAACCAATAATGAATGTAAAAATGTATACCAATAAACAGGAAGGTTAGTTTGACAAATACCAATAATTTTACTCGAGTAATAAGATGATTCTTTTGGTTCCATATCAAATCCTTGAAATGCTAGAGCGCCATAATGGCAGACATGCTAAAGCCGCGGTAATGATTTCCAAAGCTCTTTGGAAGCGCACAGAGACGTTATAATGTGATATGTGCTATACAAGAACCAAATATTATTATTATTTTTATTCCACCGGATGCTGTGATTTCATTAGGAAATTTTGCTGAAAACAAGATGTCATATTCATGTTGTGCACTGGTCAAAACCAGATTCAACCGGTATAAACAGATTCAAACCAACCAACCTGTAGATGACTGAAGCACCTCCCCCTGCCACCATCGTCCAGATACGACCGACTGGATTCAAGATGGTGAGCTTCAGGGATGCACCACTCTTAGCATCAAGGTCTGCAATATATGCTTCCTACATAAACACAGAAAAAAGGGATTAGGAATGTCAAATTGAAGATAAAAAAAGAAATCAACAGATTCATACAGCATTTGTGGAAACCAAGTTAGAAAAAATAACAAACCAATTCACATTGCAGCAGGCAACTCAGTCTTTGTTTATAAATTTCAGCTTGCCACTGTCATCAGTGTCTTTGGAATTATTCACAGCAATTCTTTTCACAAGAGCTGCCAGGAAAGAAGATACCTGCTTCCATGTTTTAAAAAAAAAGAAGATGGGCATTAACTATAACTCCATTTACTTCACTAATACGTAGACATCTCAACGCATCATGCTATTAAAGTGCATATGAAAATTCAAATGTCTTCATGTCCATCATATGGACATTCGTTTGATCACCGACACCTGCTCTTGCTTTGCTTTAATTACTGTGCTAACTATTGTCCTGATTTTGTGTTTATTACAGAACATTAGACCTTCTGTTAATTGTGCTTAATCATATGTTAAACCTTGTTCATTTACTGTTAATGTCTAGAATTTGTGTAAATTCACTAGTAAATGTTAATCTGTATATGTTACACCAGCGAAAATCAAATATCCAGAAATGGACAATAAATACTAATTACAAATATGATTTACGACAAGATAAACTGCCTTTCTTTCACAAACAGAAATTGATTTCTCACCTCAGGGAAAGCTTCCCGACCGAAAGGAGGAGGGAATTCCAGGTCTCCCCATTGAACCTTGCACAGGTACTCGGCAGTAGCATCAATCTTAGCAGCAAGATCTAATACATAGACCTTGTCAGTCACAACTAGATAAGGGAAGAAAGAAGTGTAATCAATGAGTGGAAATAAATATTTAGTAAATACAATGTAGATCTTATCAATCTCAACTAGATAGGGGAAGAAACCAGATAGAAAAACAAAGAGTGGAATGAAACTCTTGATACATAGACCTTATCAGTGACGATTAGATAGGAGAAGAAAGAAGATAGAAAACATTGAATGGAATGAAATATTTAGTACATAGACCTTATCAGTCACAACTGGATAGGGGAAGAGAGAAGATAAAAATGCAATGAGACTTTAGTATGTTACTACTGACCAAATTCAACTCTATAAGATCATGACTGGGCGAGAAGCTGTACAGAGATATGTACTATTCTCTATGAACAAAGAAAGTAGGACAAGAGATCATAAGTTCAAAGTTGAGAAGCCACATTGTAAGACAAGTGTTAGGCAGAGATTCCTGGCTTTTTGATCTATTAACACTCACCCAGTGGGTTGATCTCCAGGTATGTGAAGTACAGGTCACGGAACCGCTGATACAGGTCTAACACAAAGCCAGCCACCATCCTGAAAAAAGAGGAAGCATCGTTTTAGATTTTAGAAAATTGAATTTGGTAGAAAACATTTTTTTCTATACATACATGTATATGAAAAAAAGAGAAAAAGAATTGCCATCTAAATTTTATAAATCTATTGGAAAATAACATTTAATGGAGTAAGAAAATAAGTTTATGGAAAAAACCTGCCACCATCCTTAAAAAGGGAAGCATTGTTTCATAAATAAAATGTTCTAAATAAAGCTTATTTTCCTTTACATGTGAGAGATTGAGAATTTGTATTCCATCTACATTTTAGAAATCTATTGGAAAACAACATTTAAAAATGGAGTAAGAAAATAATGTTATGAACAAAATTGTCAATTACATCTGTGCATGTACATGTACATGTATGATGTCAATCAATTGCACCAGTGTAAATCTGGGCACGCTAACATAAGTGTGAATTCAAATACGTTGTTTCAAATATTGACAAGTCGTCGTGCTTCGCACATCATATCAATGAAGGAATGATAAAGTTCTACAAATAGTGCTGTCAAATTATCCATGTATTGCCCATAATTGATGATTGGTATGAGATAGAGATAGATTCATGATGCAACTGTGCAGCTTTTAATTCAAAGGAAAATTCTTGATTTCTTTTAAATCCCCACTGCACTACTTATAGCAACTTGCGCTCTCTATATAGACAACATTGCCTAATTGGTGCCTGTTGGTCCCCCATGATCCCCTTTTTCTTATTTTAATTGAGAGCTGATTTGATGAGATAACCACCTGTCAGTGACTTTGCAGGGAGGTCTAATCCCCCTGGCCAAACTAGTCCAGACAGGCTTTAAATCTCTTTGGGCAACTAACAATTCTTTTCATGATAATCTCTCCTATTCTCAGAAGTAATTTGAAGGATAAGGTGCTATTGATGATAATATTCTCAGAACCTGGATGTAAGGTTGAGTATTTACATGTAAACTTTTAATCAGACTTGTCATCAGTGACAAATTACAGTTTTTGTTATAAGCTAGTGAAATCCTTGCTTCTGATTGGTTATCAGCAGATTTTTCACTGATTTTTGTCATTTGTCATTGAAACATTGAAACATGTCCCTGGTATGATTCTGAGCAGTCCATGTTGGTTATACAGTTAGAGTAACAAATATATTTTAAAAATACAAGTAAACTTTAAAACGATTTCAATGCATTTGGTTTTGATATCAATTTTTAAACCTTTTTTTTTGCAAATATCACAAGCAGTTATCAATAAAATGTACAGAGAAAACTATGTGTTTGTACTCTCTCTTTATAAAATAAAATTTGAGAAGTGAATCATTCATCAATTTTAAGTAATTCACAACAATGATTACAATGCTGAACCATTTATTTTTTGTTTAATAAATTAAACTATTAATAATGGAGAAGAAGATCTATACAAATATACTGTAAGATAAGAGTAAAAAGGTGAAAAGACAACAGGAGAGAGGCAGAACAGAACTCAATATAAGCACTGCAGAAGTATGACTGAGACGATTTGAAATAGAATGGGACAAACAAAAATAAGGAGTAGATGGAGAGAAGAGAGGATACATTTCTTTGGTAACAAATTAATTGGTTTGCTGTTTTTGCTATGTTTGCTCGATTCACTTTGTAAATTATCTTATGTATTTAAAGGCCTTCTTGCCCACCTATTATTGATGTTACATCCTTCACCATTGCAACCACTTCAATCAAATGTTAAGTTTTATTTATGGGAACCTATAATCTGCAAGCTGAGCTTTTTAAAAGGTTCCTCACATGTCACCCTGTATAACCTACTATTCAATACTATTCATTTTGACGACTTTACAAAGAATCGATTATATAATGTGATATTTTGAGTATATTTCATATTATGTATGTTCTAATTTTGTCAATTATGTGAAATCTTTTTGTGAAATGTGAAACAAAATAAACTTGAGACTTGAACTTGAAGGTGAAATAAGCGCACATATAGCAGTTTAGCACTATAGTGTCACAATACAATAGATGCATTCCTGAGCATACCAGCCATAATGCAATATTACAGCACTATGCTGATAGCACATATTTGCCCAGCACTACACACCTTCCTAACCTAACCAAGCCAACTGCACTCTAAGCACAAATACATATCTGGAAGGGTAAATTTACACAGCGATTGTGGATGTTTGCTGACTGGGCCAATGGCACGTTGCATATGACATGATAATGGGCTCAAGGGGACAGCCATAGGCCTGTCTTCATCAGCTCCAGATTGCCAAATATCCCTTTATTTGAATTATCCTGATCGCAAAATATCCAGTTAATTTGCGCTCTTCATCAGCCAGAAGTTGCAATTAGCGGGGTATTTGGTCGAGATAATCATCCCAAGATATCTTGGGCTAGTTTGCAAAATATCCCGCTAGTTCGCAAAATATTCTTCTATTTGTCCGGTGCGTCTGCAGCCCGACCACTTGCACTATGCGCCAACGCTGAGCAAAATATCTCGAGCTATTTTCTCGAGCTTGAGTTTCAAGTTTCGAGGTCAAGTCTTGAGCTGATGAAGACGTGATTTGTAACTTCGAGATTATTTCCCAAATCAGAAATAACGAGCTATTTGGCAATCTTGAGCTGATGAAGACAGGCCTATTGAGTCTCCTTGCACGGAAGGGTCAAAGGTCGTATCAAGGGCTATTTCAGGACAATGTCTCACCTGTCATTGAGTCATTTCTTAATCTCTCTTAATTTCTATCACAAATCTATTGTCCTGGGCCTTGTATGCTATTGATATATGCTCTGTTTGTACTTCTGTCTATTTTGATTATGAAATAAATGCTGACTTCACTATATCCATCTTCCTTGTGCAAGCCAAAGAGCATTGATGATCATGTATCCTACATACATGGATCTCTGTTAATGCAGAACATTTCATATTCTGTTTTTATCTTATTTTGTTATTTTTTGTCCTCAAATACATACCTATATTTCTTTCCTTGTATTTGTAGGATTGTTTTTTCAAAGAATACATCTATGGTTGGTTGATTTTCTTATTTTCTTTGCAGCATGCCTGAGGGCAATTCCTATTTCAAAGGGAGTGAGTAAATACCATAACCAATCATATCAAGGAATGCCAAATACACCTTTTCACCTTCTGTAGGACTGAAGAAAAACAAAGTTTTATGGCCTTAAATATAAATTGGAAAATGAACTTACTCCTTCTTCCCAGCAGTTACATTGGAGAGAAGCGCAGTCTTGATTCCCTCAGCTGTTATCTCTTCTTGCAGGCCAATCTCCAGCTTAACAGCCTGTAGAAACATTCAAAATATTAAATAATCATACTCATATTCATAATACAGTCAAATGCAGAGATGCCAACCTCTTGACACAAAAAACAGACTGAGTACCTATCCTAAAAAATCAGATTTGCACAAAAACTTGACACTACCACTGGCCCATCGGCCCCGGGCCAGTAAATTTGAGCAAAATGATTGCTCTTTCATTAAAATTTAATGAGAAAATTGTAAAGCAAAGTTTTTTGGAGGGTTGTGGAGATGTTTATCTATGCGATTTGGCTGTTTTTATGGTTTTTTTTTTTTAATGATTATGATGAAAAATCATATTTTAAGAGGTGATATTAAATTATCATATTTCACTCTTATTATCGTACTAAATACGATTTCTTCTTACTTCTTGGCATCTCTGCAAATGTATACAGAAAGTTTGCTCAAGGAAGACAAGAAGAACGGTCTCTATTGGCAGGTGGTCTTTATGTACAGGTTTGATACATGTTTCAATGAGAAAAACTATTCTGAAGGGAAACACAAATTGTCGACTTTATCATTTGATTTACATTAATCTTCTCTTCTTGATTCTAACCAGCCTTTGAATGGTGCATAACCTTAAAAAGGCGCATCACACAGCATTTCTAAGCCTACTTAGTACTTGAAACAAAATGTGACTTTAACCAGGAAGAATAAAGAAATTAGTAAAAGAACATATTTCATTCTTGATATGTTCTTTTACTATTTTCTTTATTCTATTCTATTTAACGATCACTTGCTCACTGGCTGAAATGAAGGAGATATGAAAGCAACAGTAATGGCACATCATTACCTATGTAAACATATAAAGTATATTTTTGTACATGTACTGTACTGTACATATTTATTCTTGGTAATCGTTTGTAGATAAGATTGTATATACCAACAACTGAACTATTGCACTTTAGATTAAATACAGGATCAAATGGGTAAGCCAGGTGATTTTTTATAGGTAATCTAATCAAATGGGTGTCTATTATTAAGTTATCTTTTTACTTTTATTGCTATTTATATCATAATGCATTTATCATGCTTCTGTTTTCAGGACCTTGAAGTGATATACTGTATGTAAACATTTCCTATATTTATCATGTTATCATTAACCATGCCTATTTTAAAACTAGTTACATCAATAAAACTTGTTTGAACGGTCTGAAGATTAATTTTAGTAATACCCATGCAGTACAAATGAGGGTGTCTACTTTTAAGTTATCTTCTAAGTCAACATTGCTTTATTGGGTAAGCCAGGTAATTTTTTTATAGGTAATCTAATCAAATGGGTGTCTCTATTATTAAGTTATCAAAACTACTTTTATTGCTATTTATATCATAATGCAGCTATCATTGTTCTATTTTTAGGACACTGAAGGACTATATTTATCCATTTCCTATATTTATCATGGTATCATTAATTACACCTATTTTTAAACTAGTTAATAAATTGTGTTTGTAGTGTTTATATTAAGAACTCATTAAGAATTCATTTTAGTAATACCTTAGGATACATGTACATGTACCAATGGTACCAATGAAGTACATATTTGCAAGACTTCTCTTGGACTGCAAATCAATTTCAGACAGAGCTCTTAACTAATCCCTTGTTTGTTTGTGTCTCCTTACAGATAGTTAATTAGTTATGTAAAGTTCCTTAATTAAATTTAATTAAATTAAGTTTTTCCATCGCCCAATGGCTGCGATGGTCATCTTATTAACAAGGGCCAGGTCTTCATCTGTGCAACTCGTTCCGCCGCACTGCAAGATATGGTCCATCTAACCCCTGATCACCAATTATTCAATTCATCAGCTACATTATGTTTCATTACATCTCCAGTGAAAAAAATACACAGGGGCTCGGGGCGAATTAGCCCCCGAAATGCCTAAAAGAGCCCCTATAAATTTGCATAGAGTTCAATGCAAAACAAGTTTTAGAATGTTATTTTCATGCAGGCAAGCTTGAAAAGTAGCCCCCAAAAAATAAATATTAATTTTTTCCCTGTACATCTCTGTGGATTGATTCCATCTTGCATACATTGTATGTTGGGTACGCCGCAGACAAGCTAATATATTTTACAACGACAAACTTTGCTGAACAAATATACACCCGTGTAGAAAGACCACCTGTATATAAAGGCAACATTTTATGTTTCCCTTGACAATGGTTTCTCATTAAAACGTGTACATAAATGTAAAGACCACCTGCCCATAAAGACCACTTTCCTTATCTCCCTTGAGCAATCTTTATACACATGTTTCACTATACACGTACCTAAACTACATACAATTTAAAGACCGTCTGCACTAGTTTGGCCAGGGGGATTAGAACTCCCCGAAAGGTCACTGACAGGTGGCTATCTCATCAAATCAGCTCTCAAATAAGATAAGAAAAAGGGGATCATGGGAGACCAACAGGCACCGCTTAGACATTGTTTGCTATATAGAGGGCGCAAGTAGCTATAAGTAGAGCAGTGGGGCTTTAAACCTGACATATAATTTGGTTACGTAATCTGTGGTGGTTCTAGCCTATAATCTAGGCGGAGTGCCGAGCTTTTTTCTTTGCTGCTAGACTAACCTTAAGCAGAACGTCTGATACGGCGAGACTACGAACCGTGAGCCGCTCACCGCCTATAATCACTGGTCTAGCTAATCAATATTCATATATATTCAAAATGGCGGATCTATGAATCATTCAACAGCCCTACCAAATAAGGTACACCTATGTTACGTTCGACCAATCAGATATAAGAAACCAACGGCAACGACTCGAGTCATCATGATCATAGAATCCGTGGTCGCGTAGAAAATCACAGCACAAGGGGATTGCTTGGTATATTGCACTCTTTCCAAAACCAGTAGGTAACGCAACAAAAATATCCCTGCCGGCTTCAATAACGCTACGAATAGCGCATTCCTGCAGTTCTCTGAATTTTCCATTAGGAATGCCTAGTTTGTTGGCCGCATATGATAAACTTTCTCGCAGAAGATCGTCGTCGCATGAACTACCCGCCATCTTGGATGAAGAAAATGACGTAATGTCACGTGATTTATAATATGCATATGCATAGACTCTTCTCCATACGTGTTTCTGATTGGTTGAGTTCATTTCGTATTCATGAGGTTTTTTCGTACGAAAAACTGCCACGGATTCATGGTCGATAATAAAAAAACAACGACTAAAGCTAGACCAGTGATTATAGGCGGTGAGCCGCTTCGCGACTCACGGTTCGTAGTCTCGCCGTATCAGACGTTCTGCTTAGGGTTAGTCTAGCAGCAAAGAAAAAAGCTTGGCACTCCGCCTAAATTATAGGCTATGGTGGTTCCTACCTTGGCGTCGACATCACCAACGTCAACACCGCCCTCGTGGGTGAAGAGAATGACATCACTAGCTCGCTGGCAGTAGATACAGACGTAGAACTCATCCTCTGGTTTGTGAGCAACAAACGGCTCGATCAGGAAGTTCTTCAGTTTGCCGTTAGCAGCTCCAACCTGTAGAGATTATCAAGAAAATATGCTATCTCATGAATTCTATATTAAGAAAAATCTCCTGAACACTAACACAATCCTACAGGAATGAAATGTAAATATAAATAATAAACATTGAAAGTTTTTTAAATCTATTTTTTTCATTAAAAAAAAAAGAAAAATCAATTGATATGGCAATTGGCTATCGTGATCAATACAATAATGGTTAAAAGACCTACTACGTTATACATGTCACTGAATCTCCTGTTAGTAGTGCCACACAGTATAACAAGGGGTTGATGAATAGTTGTACTATATATGGAAGTTGTTCAAAGTGCTAGAACAAGCATTAATAATCCACAAAACATTATATTTCCATATGGTTAACTTTTGTGAAGTTTCTATGGGAAGTTGGGAACAACATACTATTTGATGTGCAAATAGTAAAGCAGTATGAACAAGTAACGGCAGTCAAGAACAATATGGAAAAAATGATGAATGATATCTAGTCCTACCTCAATATTCTGTCCTAGTCTGGTAGTAAGCCAGTCTTTGACACCTTGTAGATCAGCATTGACTTTGATGAGACCAAGTTTGCCACGACGTTTGATTAGCTGATCAGGCTTCACAACCAGACGCTGTCAGGAGATAGATGGGAAAATATATTAATGATAATGCTTTTCTTTTATTTAGAGTTAATGCATATCACATCTTTAGAAAATCATTGAGTCTCACTTTAGTGTTAGGAGCCTTTATCACAATGTACTGTACATCAGGATGATCAGATACTAGATATAAACAAGGGAATATCTGCAAACATACATGTGCATTTGAAAAAAAGAAAAAGGTGTAAAAAAACCTGTAAGGGTAGGAGGGAGAGGGAGAGAGAGGGAGAGAGAGAGAGAGAGAGAGGGGGAGGGAGGGAGAGAGAGAGAGAGAGAGAGAGAGAGAGAGGAGGAGAGAGAGAGAAGGGGGAGGTGGGTGGGCCTATTATGATCACACATCAAAACACTCAAATATCCCTCAGCAGCATTCAATTGTTTTTCAATTTATCAACATTTCTTGTCTCTCCCCTCCCTCTTTCCTTCTCTCTCTCACTCTCTCACTCCCTCCCCTCCCCCCTCTCTCTCTCTCTCTCTCTTTCTCTTTTGCATTCTCTCATCTGCAACAGCTAGGTGGAAGTGATCCTTTCACTCCCAGGGATGGCTGTAGATTGCCATTCCTATGGGGAGTGACAGGTTCTAAATTAGATTATCAGTGATAAATCAATCATCGCCAATCAATATCTTTATCAGTAGGACCTTCATGGAACCTTGCTCTGGGGAATATACACTGCACAATGTGTACACATGGATGTCAAACATGAATTATGTCTAGACTGTTGCTACAATGCCTTTGTCTGTATACATGTGTAGTGTATGTAGTGTATGTACATGTATGTCGGCTAATTCTTCAACATCTTCACTAGATAGTAAAGGACTCTTTAGAAACTGAATATTTACTTATGTCACATTTTGTTGCAATCATTATCATTATCACAATGAAAGATGTATATCTTTATCATTATTACAGATATACATTTATACAGTAGGTTTGCGGGTGCACCATGTGTGAGAGAGAGGGAGAGAGGGTTGAGGAGTCCTGAAAAGGACTCTGACTCAGTAATCTTTCTTGGGGGAGTGTAGTCCTGAAAAGGACTGTTTGTTATCTTTCTTAGCATATAGTTCTAAGGAGAACTATAGCGCTTGAAGAGGATGAGTGGCTCGACGTTTCAAACAGGTTGACTTTCCATCGTCAGGACTACACTCCCCCAAGAACGATTACCGAGTCAGAGTCCTTTTCAGGACTCCTCAATCCTCCCTCTCTCTCACATGGTGCAACCGCAAACCTACTGTATATCTACATCACCATGCAAGCCGACACTTACAAGCAGCAACTATATACACTTACATCCAGAGCACAATATTTTTTGTTCAAGTTCTGTTGTTAGAAATGTTATGATAGTGTAAATGATTACATGGTAGAGTCCTAATCAATGTGCAATCAAATGTCAATGCTGTTTCAATTAATGCATGCAATGTTAATAAACAGAGCATTGGGCCTACTGTTTATTCACTTATATGCAGTAATGATGTCTTAATAAAGTAATAATGAATACAGCAAGGATGTGATCGTGGGAGTACTGGAAAGGTTAAATCCAATCTGCATAGGAATGCATCAACTTGTTGATTAAACTTTCTATTTAAATACATTCACAATTTCCCAGTCCTTACAAGATGATACTATACTATTATTCATTAAGTGCGGAATAGTATGCTACAGCTTTATGTTTTTATGCTCAAAAATTGAAGAAAATAAATAATACAAAAATGGTGGCAAGGTTGTCTTAAACTTTTAAGTTTATCTCAATTCTCTCTCCAAAATGTATTAGATAGGTTAATTTGATCATTTTATCCTGCTCATTTCTTTACCCCTATCTTAAATGCCAAAGATTCCCATATTCTAGAAATTACCCTTGGACTCGGTCAAATACCAGTACATGCATCTTTAATGTACAGACATTTCATAGGCAGGAAGGAAGCGAATTTGATACCAGCATTTCTATGAATGGCATTCACACATCCTGTCTTTGAAGGGCCCAGGATAATTGCAGGCCCCCTCTAATTTTAATCCCAGAGCAATGCAATGGATTCATTACATTACATCATACCCATAAGCATTTCTTTGGCAGTAAATATTCTAAAAATTGTCTACTGTAGGGCTGTATTGTATCTTCTTTTAGTAACTTTAAATGAAAGTTAGAGTTGCATTATGTGTATTTGGACAATTAACAAAAGAAAAGCTGTCAAGTTTGCCAATGGATTAAAACAAAAATTAACACCAACTACAGTACAGTACGATGAATATTTGTCCTCATATTGTTAACATTTTGTCAAATGGGCTGTTTTTGATCAAAAGCAAAGGGTCAGGTTTAGTTTCAATTTATTTATCTATTATTCTATTTATACATGTATGTATTTACTAAAATTCAGAATGGCCTTTTGACAGTTTATCCCTGAATGCATTTTTCATTATCAGACATTACCTTTAAAGCATTATCATAAAAAACTTCAAGCAAACAACCTGTTATGTTCGGGACCTGCGAGCACTTAGAGTTTCAGATACCTTATCCAGTCTGCACTTGCTTTCCTCGTATCGCATTCCCAATATAAACATCCAAAATGTCAAACAGTACTTGGCAAAATCAATTAGGTTTTCTAACGAGATTGCCACGGCCGGCTCTGCGGCTAACGTGACTTGCTAGGGAATTGAATTCATCAGTACAATTTGGGAGGGTTGTACTATGCGCATACCTAAGCACGTATGAGTTTGGGTTAAAGTAGTCAAGAGATCTTCCGGGAAAAACCATGCTTTGATTACATGTATTCCAATATTCAGCACTCAGCATTGAGAGAGAAACACCGACCTCTATTTTTCTAGATAAAGTTTATTCTGTCTTGTTTTTACAACACTTTTCCATGTAATATTTTTTTTCTTCACATGTCATCATATAATGCATTATAGTATTAATGACTGCTTTGAGAGAAATAGTTGTTTTATTACGCTCAAGGGAAGGTTAGAATTGTGCTATTCCCCGAGGCTTGCCGAGGGGAATAGCCCAATTGTAACCTTCCCGAGAGCGTATGAAAACAACTATTTCTCGAATATTAAAGCAGTCATTAATACTTTTATATGCCGAAAAAATATAGACTAAAAAATAAAAAATAAAAAATATTTTTTATTTTTGTCGAAGATGAGATTCGAACTCTTGCGTACAAAAGGTGAAGTATCTAAAGTCAGCGCCTCAGACCTCTCGGCCATCACGCGCTATTAACATGCATGGCAGTTTTGTACAATATATACATTAAAATGGATTGAAACCGGCTTCGCGTGTGATGAATGCTTCGCAAAAGATCCATATACGGACTCTTCTTTTACTTTTGCAAAGCATATTGGCGCGAACTTAGATCAAGATCTATCGGCAGATGTTGTTTTTTTGTTTTTGGAAGTTTATTTTCGTCTTCATGTCAACAATGCAAGATAAAATTGTCGGTAAGATCGATCGAGATTCAATTGTATTGAAATTACCGACCAATCCTTCGCACACATACGGTATCCTCCATCGCTCAAACCATTTTTTAACATGTAAACCTATGGGGTAACCATGGAGGCTGACCAACTATTTTTAATAACCATGGTTATTAAAATATTGAAATGTTTTAAGCATGGTTACCGAGAATTTTACAGGAACAGTTGAAGTTAATGAATGCAATTTCGAACAATCAGATGGCTGGATTACTTAAGTGAGGTATATAAAAAAAGTTAACAGTCATATGAACTTAAAATCAATCAATGTTGACAGAATTTATATAAATTTGACTGTGAATAAAGAAATACAAAGTAACGACTTTTTAGCTGCATGTTTATTTAGAATCCTTTATATTCTAATAATCTATTTGATGATAAAAGAAGCCATAAAATGGCACAAAAATAAAGAAACTTCAGACTAGAAAAGAAACATTTCCTCCATGAAGGAGTGCTTTGTGATAAACCCAAGTACATCAGACTCAAGATTTCTCATCTAAAATAGCCAAGACATACTAAATGTGCATGAGTGAGAGGTACATTGTATCTCGTGTAGTGCTCAGTCCTTAATTAAGGCAAATTCAAAGGTACTTCTCATGACACCCTTATAAACATGTACATGTATGTTTGTACAAGATGTTGAGAGAAGATCCTTTAGAAATAGGCGTGTCCACATCAGCTCGAGATTGACAAATAGCCCGCTATTTCTGATTTGGGAAATAATCCCGAAGTTATAAATTGCGTCTTCATCAGCTCAAGATTAGACCTCAAAACATGAAACTCGACCTTGAGAAATTAGCTCGAGATATTTTGCTCAGCGTTCACGCATAGTGCGAGTCTTCGATCTGGTGAAGACGCACCAGACAAAGAGCGGGATATTTTGCAAACTATCCCAAGATATCTTGGGATGATTATCCCGACCAAATATCTCGCTAGTTGCAACTTCGGGCTGATGAAGACGCAAACTAACTGGATAATTTGCGATCGGGAAAGTTGAAATAGCAGGTTATTTGGCAATCTCGAGCTGATGAAGACAAGCCTAATAAGAAGTGTTCTTGGTTTCTTCCCAGTGGCAATGCAGTGCTCACTTGAAATTGAAGTGCCCTACTTGTACATCTCATTTCATGCTTCTCCCCCCCCCCCCTTTCCCCTCCTTTCCCCTGTCCTACTTTCCTACTTCCACATGTACAGTACATGTACATGTGTATTGTACATGTTCTTTTTAGGCATGCACAATTGCTTTGTGAAGTACATACACGTATCTATGGAAGAACAGTTTTGCTGTTTTGAACAATTTTGGCTCAAAATTTTGGGCGATGCCCAGCTCACAAAAATATACACGTAATAAATTCATTAACCAAAATTCAGAAATACCACTATCACCACCAGCAAAGAAGTGGAGCATAGCGTACGTTCTTATTAAGATGATATCAATGGGATATTCTCAAACATCATTGAAGAAGAGAAAAAACATGTACATGTATCAACAATATTCTAGCAGTTCTTTACATGAATGAGCTGATCATTCCCTTTAAGGTACAGTACATGTAGATGTGTAAAACCTGCACACAATGATTAAATAAACAATCCCTTCAAGCATGTAATATCCTTGATTGGATATCACACCTCACCTATCAATATAACTTAGTGGTAACAGACCGTACCACAGGGGAAATAATTACCCATGTCAGATGTCTAGCATGGACTGCTTGGAAGTCATTTTTTGCTTTAAAAAAAATATATTGTACCCTTTCATTCTCTTTGTGTCAATGTTAGACATGCTACATGTATCATATTTTTGAAATATATGTGAAGAGGGTGGGAGAGGGAGAGGGGAGCAAAGTGATAGAACAGAAGGGGAGGGGAGAGAAAGAGGAGGAAGGGCGAGAGTGATACAAGAAGAGAAAGGAGAGGTACAGGAGTGAGGGAAAGTGAGTGAGAGAGAAAGAGAGAGAGAGAGACCAAGAGACCAAGAGACATGGAGAGAAAGAAGGGGGTGGAAGAGACAGATTTATAGAGAGGAGAACTAAATGGAAAAAAAAGGTGGAATATATAGAAGAGAGAGAGAGAGAGAGAGAGAGTGAGTGAAAGAGGGGAGGGGGAGAAAGGGAGGGAGGGGCACTCATCTTACTCATTCAAGATGCCCCCTTAAATATCTACTATTCTAAATTATGTGGTTTTAATCATTTGTTTTAAAAATCCACTGTTTTTCTATTCTTTGCTGGTCACTTCTCGATAGATCTACTACTTTATACAAATCTATACTGTCTAAATTATCATTTGGTTTTGATTTGATTTTGTTTTTTCTCCCCACTTTACATATTTCTCTTCTTTTTTTTGGGGGGGGGGGATGGGGGAGGGTAGATACCGTTTTAACTTTCCAAAGTTAACTCTTCTTCCTCCATCATGAAAAAAAATAATGTATGGCACATTCACATACACTGACATCACAACACACACACACACACACCAAAAAAAACAAGCATCCCTAATTTTGTGTTTTATTTCTCACCTCTGTCAGAAGCCAAGGGTTTGCATTGACGAGTTCATCCCAGTTAACCTCCTCTGTTACCGTGGCGCCACGGTACGGTGCGACTGATGCTGATTTGAGATGCCTTCCCAGAAGGGCTTTACCTCCTGCTTCTCGGATTGCTTTCGCTGACATCCTGAGGTGGGTTGAGTTACTCACAGATGGGTTTCAGTAGGAAAGAGAAAAGGATGCGACTTGATCTGAAAATACAATTTGAGAAAAATAGGAGAAAGGACATTTCAAATAATTCTGCGGCAGCTTTATAGCAAAATTGGAATCGCAATAAATGCAGACTGACATACTAAAGCTTTTTATCTTGAATCCATCAGAGTATTAATGAACAGAAAGTAGAGTACTAGGAATGGAAAAAGAAAGTGAAGTTAATGAATTGCACATTAAAGCATAACATTGTAAGTCCAAGGACTGGCATTGAAACAACTTTCCAATGTTTATTTGAGATAAAGTCACATCTTTTTCTGCCTGATTATGTCCAACCCAACATTATACAAATAGATGACACAAGTCATATTTCAAATATGTTACTTGTACATATGACAGAAGCAGGCCTTATAAATATACATGTGCATGTAACTTATTATTCTTTTTAAATGGTACTAAATCATTGCCTCAACAATATTCAGTATGGATAATGTACATGTAACTGGTGAGGAATTTTCAGTATTTCTAATGAGACATTTTCAGTGATGACACACAAGTGCCAGTACTATGAGACTACATGTAGAGTGACGATTTTAGTAACACTCGGTCCAAACATTAATCAGTTCAAACAACAGAACATACAACATTTATACCTGTGATTGGCACTGTATTCACCCACAAATAATATTTCCAATCTTCAGCCACACGTATGAGGTAGAGTTGGCAATGCAGCATTGAATGGCAATGAATGAATCAAGTTGCTATGAAGCTTTGTTTAGCATGTAAGAATGTGTGTGTCTACTTGTGGAAGTACCCTCAAATAAAAGTTGATGTTTGAAAGTAACACCAGCAACTTTTTTTGGCTGGTAGTGTCTTAAAACAGAGTCATGGTATTCTCTCCATTGCATTTATAGGTACATGTGTGTGCTTACATTCTTACACACCTCACTTCCAACTTTTATGTAGAAGAAAAGTATTTAGCTTTAAATTACTAAAGAGTTCCCAGAGTTCTATCCAAACCATCCTCATAAAATCAAACAATTCATCTTCAGAATTAGAAGCTTTAAAGTTCATAAATAGCTCATATTATATCAGTTGAATATCTGTGGAAGTGGTCCCCAAAGTCTCAGACCACGACTGTCCTATCGTGGAGTTGGATATGCCATCTCCCAGACGGCCGCAAGTGTGTAGGAAGATTCTGATGTACAGTACTCTAAGGCTAACTGGGACAAGGCAGACAGTGGAACTATCAATGATCTGTCAGGACTGCCTTCAAGACTGGAATAAAAAGAGGGGTACAGTTGCACATCTTGCAGTCTTGCAGCAGCAATTCCTTTCTTCCATGAATTACCAACAAGATAAGACAGCTCATCAAGAAAAGAGACAGGCTGAGCAAAAGCATTAACGACTTGCCAGTCAAGATGTCTTGGACTGTCAGGCTCTTTGCTGATGATGCTATCATGTATCTGACCATCCAGACACAACAAGATGCAAATGACCTTCAAGAAGCTGTAAATGCACTTTAGGCAACTGGGCTTCAGACTGAAAGATGGAACTAAACACCCAAAAATGCCAGGTCATCACTGTCTTTAGGAAAAGAACTTGCATCAATCAACCACCAGTACTTGCTGAATGGTTTTGCTCTGGACTCTGTGACACCCACCAAGTACCTTGGCATCACCATCACACAGGACCTGAAGTGGAATCAGCACATCGCCAGCACCTGCCAGAAAGCAAGCAACACCCTTGCTTTCCTCAAGAGAAATCTGAAGATAAAAATCTCCTGCAATAAAGGGCGCGTTTATCGGGGCTTGCCACTAGATATGTACATATCGTACCCCACTATTGAACCCCACTATCATACCCCACTATACGATCGTGATTTGCGGGATGTCGCGTTTATCGTCCCTTCACGATTAAAAAAAAAGGCCTTGTGTCTGCCCAGCTGTTTTGACCCGGGAAGCAGACAGTTTCTCGGAGGTCAACTTCACACACATGCTTGTACACAACACCTGGGTGGTCCTATTTGTATGTGAGGTTCAAAACAGCTTTGCGTTTATCGATCTCTCAGAAACATGATTCTGGCTGTATGTCACATACAAAACACACCTTTTTGCGTCTTTAGATATGCCCATATCTAAAGCCCTTTAAACTAGATGGAATTTTGACTGCGCGCAGTCGAAAATGATGCCTCCGCCATAGAGCAATTTAAACAAGTTTGGAGTTTAAATCTCCAGTGGTTCTTGAGATATCATGATAACAATCTCAATGTATGGAATTTCATAAGTTGACCTCTGTGACCCTTGACCTTTGACCTACGTGCTCCAAAATCTAATCAGATTGTCTTCCTATGGTGATACACACTATCATTAAGTTTGAAGTTTAAATCTCCAGTGGTTCTTGAGATATTATGATATGGTGATACATACTATCATTAAGTTTGAAGTGAAAATTCTCCAGTGGTTCTTGAGATATCGCGATAACGATCTCAATGTATGGAATTTCATAAGTTGACCTCTGTGACCCTTGACCTTTGACCTACGTGCTCCAAAATCTAATCAGATTGTCTTCCTATGGTGATACACACTATCATTAAGTTTGAAGTTTAAATCTCCAGTGGTTCTTGAGATATTATGATAACAATCTCAATGTATGGAATTTCATAAGTTGACCTCTGTGACCCTTGACCTTTGACCTACGTGCTCCAAAATCTAATCAGATCGTCTTCCTATGGTGATACATACTATCCTTAAGTTTGAAGTTTTTACATCTCCAGTGGTTCTTGAGATATCATAACAATCTCAATGTATGGAATTTCATAAGTTGACCTCTGTGACCCTTGACCTTTGACATACGTGCTCCAAAATCTAATCAGATTGTTTTCCTATAGTGATACACACTATCACTAAGTTTGAAGTTTAAATCTCCAGTGGTTCTTGAGATATCATGATAACAATCTCAATATATGGAATTTCATAAGTTGACCTCTGTGACCCTTGACCTTTGACATACGTGCTCCAAAATCTAATCAGATCGTCTTCCTATGGTGATACATACTATCCTTAAGTTTGAAGTTTAAATCTCAAATGGTTCTTGAGATATCGCGCTAACAAACTCAATACAAGGAATTTCATAAGTTGACCTCTGTGACCTGTGACCTTTGACCTACGTACTCCAAAATCTAATCAGATCGTCTTCCTATGGTGATAAATACTATTCCCGAGTCTTAAGTTTAAATCTCAAATGGTTCTTGAGATATCGCGCTAACAAACTCAATACAAGGAATTTCATAAGTTGACCTCTGTGACCTGTGACCTTTGACCTACGTACTCCAAAATCTAATCAGATCGTCTTCCTATGGTGATAAATACTATTCCTGAGTCTTAAGTTTAAATCTTAAATGGTTCTTGAGATATTGTGATAACGGTCAAACGGGACGGACGGACGGACGGACGGACGGACGGACGGACGGACGGACGGACGTACGGACGGACGGACGGACGTACGGACGGACAACCCGAAAACATGATGCCTCCGGCACCACCTTCGGTGGCGGAGGCATAAAAAGGCTTTGCGTTTATCACCTTCTAAATTTGCCTGAAAGACGTTTGAGAAACCTGATTCTAGCCAAAAATCTGGTCGATAAACGCAGCCAAAGACCCTGGCGTTCAAGGCCCTTGTTCCTCCATTAATGGAGTTTGGAAGTGCAGTATGGGACCCTTCTGCCCAAAGATCTGTTGACCAGTTGGAAATGGTCCAAAGACCATTGATATTCAATAAGAGCCTGAAGCTTTCAGAAAGTTAGAACAAATCTATGCCCCCCAAAATAGTATGGTAGTGTGACCGTAAATGTACTCTGCACATGACCCAAGATTGCGCACAGATCCATACTTTAGCTTGTAAAAAGCTAGTGCCAACATTTTCTTTAAAATTTGGTGAGAAATTATGAAATTATTGACTAAAGATCAACAAATTTTGCAGTCTTTTGCATCCATTAAGATAAAAATGGAATTTATCATCATTGACAAGGGTCTGGAAATCTTTACTTGATATCATCCAAGTGATAACAACTGATTGGATAATATTTTGCCTTAAAATCTACTGTATGCAATTATCTTGCCTTCAAATTTGATGGATAGCTAAATCTATCAGCTGTACATGTAAGCTCTCATGCATGAATTAAGGACTTGCTGTTATTATGACCCCGATCTGACATCAAATTTTGAGATTGCAATATCGCCAGAATTCTTGGTTACACATTTTCTGGTTGAACTCATTTCCAGTCAGACTCTAAAAATGTTGCTGTCATTTGGTTGTAATTGATGATACAAATTTGTGGAGAATGAGAAAAATCATGCATCGAATATCACATTCTCAAATCTTAACTTTTTTTTAATGTGGACAAACTTTAAACACCCCTGCCCAGCCCAGCTACTCAGGTAATATTACAGTAAATTATCAGCCCTACCATAATAACCTTACCGGTGGGAAAAGAAAGACCATGGCCATGGCCCAGGCCCAGGCCCAGGGCATGGGCTTGGCAATGCAAATAGTATTAATATCAATAATGCTTGTGATGCCATGAAGCACTGCCATGCCACTACTCAGCTCTGTCCACCAACACTGCAATGTCAATGTGTGGAGTGAACGATGGTTTCCTATTTCAAGATAATGCTGATATAACTGACTTTACATTCATGACCTAGAAAGTCGATGTTAATAGACAACAAGCTTAAATAATCTAAATAATGCCATTAATTGCGCCATCAATGGCAGTGCCAGTGAATTATAAGCAGCTGAGCTGAGCTGAGCTGCGGATGAGCTACCAGAAACTGAGAGCCTGCACACGGTTGAGCTCTGGGGGGTTGGTATGTGCACATTACGCACAAATCATTCAACAAAGCATCGACAAAGTACCACAAATTCACGTCTTAGTTCACTCCATTATAAACGCCAATGCATATAAATGCCTTTAGAATATACCAAATAAATAAAATGTTTTCTCTATACTCACTGAATATCTGGATTTGCAGTAAAAACAAGGTTTTTAACGTAACACTCGGGATCCTCAGACCACATCCAGCGAAGCTTCTAGCAGAAGACAAGCGGTCATCACGCGAGATAAGCGTGTGTATTATATGCATCATGATCGAATGATCGGTGACCTTACCTAGTCTTTGATGAAGACCCTGAGTTACTTATTTTCAACTTTTGACAAAATACACAACAAGTAAACAACATAAAGTTGTTGGTTTTGATTTTGAGAGAAACAGTTATTGAAACGAGATAAAATAGAACGTATGCATAGGTAATTTTGATATACAAATTTGAACTTCACACTATCATCAATTTTATGACTCGTCGCAGTGTAAAAATGGGTCCGTCGGTGTAGACTAAAAAATTAAAACGGTACTCGGCCTATCCATCCACCATCCAGGGGCGTGGTCCAGAGAGGTGAAGGGGTGCGGTGACACCCCCTCCCGAAACTCATGTCAGACCCCCAAAACAGCAGGACGAACTTTTTAAATGTCTTTTGTAAAACTTTTGCAATTTGCTTTCATTTTCATTTTCTGCTGCTGTTGTATAGTCTGGGAAGTTTGGTCAGGAGTTGTTTTTTTTTAAGTAAAAGAAATAAATTTTGTTGGTTTCTTTTTTGTTTTCCGGTTTGTTTTCTTGTCACAATTGTTTCTTCTTCGTATGTGTGCCCCCCCCCCCCCCTCGCCTGCAGCAAGAGTATGGATCCGCAAATGAAATTGCTATGGAGCATGAAGGTCTTTATAGGGGGAAAGATAGTACGCAACATTTAGGCTATTAATTAAGCTCCTCTCCTATACAGTGTAGGCCTATACATACAATAGATGACGGAATATATTTGTTTCCATACAGGGGTTGGGAAGAAAAATATTTGCAATAATTACATTGATGTTGCATGTATGGTCGAACATTTTCTTGAGGGAAATTTTTTAATTGTGTTTTAGTACAGAGCAAAATGGGAGCGGAATTCGCAAGATACGTGACAGAGTTCCCTGGAATTTTTTTTTTGATTGATCGCAACTTTCAAAACTCAAAGCTTTCTTACTTTAAATCAGAATTTGCTCAAACTCTCACTGGCCTGTTCCTCTCATTTTTCAGCTCCTTTTAAATAGCAAAAACGAACTTAACATCAGGATGGGACTGCCCAGATCCCGCCAGGGACGGATCTAGCTTTTTGCCAAGGAAGGGGGGAGGGGGTTGACGCAGTGGCGGATCCAGGTTTTTCCAAAAAATCGCGCCGTTTTACTGTTTTACTTTTCTTCTTCTTTTTCCCCCCTTTTTTTCTTCTCCCCCCCCCCCCTCGTTTATTCAGACCATAATTCTTTCACTATGCCGTCTATTTTGCACGACACGTTTAAGATCTTTTGCAGCCAACATCAAATTCTATAGAACTTTGCAGGAATTTTGAATAAGTCATATATTATATAATCGTTAGCAGTGTCCTAGTATTCAACTAATGCTAGGAAACCCGTTTACTTTCTAGACTTCACTGTCAAACCCTTAGGTTTTGAGGGAAGTTCTTAATAAGTATTGTCTTTCAAATGCCGTTTGAATTCAACCTTTTCATTTTTTGACCTGCAAATGGGACTTTCTGAGGACATAAACCGATGAGCAATAGTTGAACAGCGCCACCTTTCTGACTATCCCTTTTGACCACCATGCAGGGTGTACAGAGTCATTGCGTAGTAAACTTTACTGGCTCATAATTATGTTTCTTTTATCTTTCCCTTTTTATTTTTTTTGGTCACTATATCCGTCCTCCATTCATTACCATAATTATTTCACCGGGGCCTACAGCTTGACAAGCTTGTTTTCACGTATTTCTCTCAGTTAAATCAGTACTCTATTGACCATTTATCTTTGTTATTTATTTTGTATTATTGATTGTTATTTTATCACACACCAAAAAACAAACTTGTACTTTATTTTGAAATGTATATGTAACATGAGAAATATGAAAATAAATGAAATGAAAATTAAAAATGAAAAGATATAGGTTTTCATGGGAAATTTGACAATATTGACACCATTCGGGTGTCACCCAATAACAGACTGGTGTTGTCACTCATGCACCGTGCCAGGAGTGGACTTCAATTTTCCGACAAAAATGTCTTGTATAGTGGACTCTGCTCTAGCCTACAGCCATAAGAAATTCTTATCATATTAATATCAAATTTCCCTCACCCTCGAGATAGGTATGAAGACAAAAATTCATGTTATACAGTATTTCTGGTGGGACCACGGGTCCCCTTTCTACGTAATCGTCCCAGTAATAATGATGATAATGAACTTGCCGAAATCATTTCTATTATGTATAGTTGTCAGGGACAACAATATTTGATCCCTTTTTATTTACCCCCCCCCCCCCCCCCACACACAAAAAAACCCGCATGAAAGTGTTAGGGGTTATGTTTAAAGGTCTATACTGACTTAAGGCTTTTTACTTGTATTATTTTTTCCGTTGACTATACTGAGGAAGATCCTGTCAGATTGAAAAATGTATAGGTACGTCAAATTGTTTAACCTCAGTTATTTAGAACATGACGTCATATTGTAAATCATCAACTTCTAAGAATACCGCTATTTATCAACTATATATCATCTTGTTATTATTAATGACACGTGATAAACCATGTAGAAAAAATAATTATCACCACAATCACTTATTGCCTAAAGGGTCAAGGAAGTCTAGGACTTTCACATTTGTACGAATAAATACAGTTTAAGACTGAAATTCAATAATAGAAAAGGACTGGAGATTATTATTATTAAAAAAAAACAATCCCAATCTGGTCAAGATAAATGCCGTGATGACAAGTTACGATAGACATTTACGTACACCATACACGATTTTGAAGAGCGCCATCTAAAACAAACAGACACTAATCAACTAGGCGTTGTGGCGTGCGCCTGTAATCCAGCTAAAAAGTGGAAGTTACAAACTGATTCAGCCGAGGACGCAGGTTCGAAACTGAGTCACGTCTTTCGGATGGTGACGTTTAAAGGTCGGTCCCAGACGTAAATAATCATATCTGATTGATACACGTCTGTAAAAACCCAATACACACACACATTGACAACAAACAAATTGATTGAGCCTGCTGCACTGAGCTAGCTCCTCGGAGGATATCAAGGAGGACCAAGTCAGTTTCTTTCTCGGGAGCTGAGAAGTGCCAATTTCGAAAATTGACAGTCATAATGGCTGCTGAAACATCTTGGATTTGGAGTGAATGGTTTTGGCTACCATCTAATGTTTCATGGTCAGACCTTAAAAACACTGACAAGGCCGTTTATCCCCGGATTAATGATCTTTCTGTAATTTTTCCGTTAGCCGTTGCTCTTCTTCTCATCCGCACTGCTTTCGAACGGTAAGTGGCTCTTATTTTGCTTTTCGGTGGGTGTTTAGGCCTACACCGCCGCGTGGAGTTACCATGGCGTAACGAACCCTGGCGCGTCGGGTCGGTAATTCATGAACAATAGACTGTCACTTATATTAAATTTAACTGTAGTGTTACTGTTTGATAAATGTTCACCAATAACATGGGTTTAGTCTGCATGGATAAGGTTAAATAGCCTTAACCCTTAAACAAGGTCAGGTATTTCGAGGGTTTCTAAGACTAATCAGGCCAGGGGCTGGGGGGGGGGGGGCATCATGATCATGACACCCCCCCCCCCTTAGGCTAAGATCTTGGATATGGTTGGTGATATGAAGATGAAATTTGGTACACATATTGAAAAGCCAAAGGGGAATACTGAACAACATGACAACAATATTTGTTTCAATATTTTGCTTTATTTTTTTATAATTAATTTATTTCTTAAACTTATGTAATAACTACCGGTAGATCTAGCTAATATAAAATGCATTTTGGGGTCAAAATGTTCAAAACATACCAGTAAACCTACTTCTTTTGCAGTTACTTTTACATTATAAAATGGTTGGAAAATTAGTTTGGTGAGAAGTTCAACTTCACATAGATACATATTTAGTAGGTCCCAGTACAAACAAAATGCTAGTTCATATTTTATTTGTATTTCTTTGTTTACTTTTAATTCCTTAGTTTTCTATCGACATAATATGGTTTGACCATTAATAATAATAATGATAATAATAATTAAACATTTTTATATAGCGCATAACACATAGGCAAAATTGCATGTCACTATGCACTTTAAGAAAAGAAAAGAAAAATGCACTGAGTTCATGATTCTTATTATTTATGAAGTGGTGAATTAGAGATATGTTTTCAGAGAATTGATAAAGGTTTTATAGGATCCTATGCTTTTCAGATGTTCAGGCAACTTGTTCCACATTCTAGGATAGTCAAGAAAATATGTGAGAATGAACAATAACAATAATGTAAAAAAATATAATGCATATAAACTATACCGTACATTATTTTTAATTTTCTTTGTATTTCATCGTTTAAAAAAAAAGTTTTCTATTTTTTAAATATATTTTATTTTTCTATTGCTGGATGAACCTAAGATAGCTACATGTAAGTCTCACTTAGTGTTTTTTTTTCTCGAGAGGGGAGGGGGGGGGGGGGAGGGGTTGATTTAAAAAAGTGGTGCTTCATACCCCCCCCCCCCCCTCTCTAGTTTGCAATGATAGATCCGACTGAAATGAGAAGGCACACGGTATACACAGAAACAATTTTTTTCGGAACCACCAATTTGATACTTAAATATGATAATAGTAATTAGTGTAAAAAGGCACACGCGCAGGGCAAATTGGCAATGCAAAAAAAAATCTGAATCTGAACAGTGAACGTTTAACTTCAGCGTTGAACTGTCTGTCTAGACACCCGCCCTTATACGTTAACTACCTGGTCCATGCAGGTGAAGACTTACAATTACCGATACATCTTATCAAATATCAAATTTGTATTAGGTCCTTAGGGAGATAATGAGCAAGATAATTCTATTGTTTTTTGAGATGTTGCCAGCTTTGAGATAAATGGGTTGATTACTTGATTTGAGAGTTGTAAAAGGTGTTTTATAGTGAATGCAATCATGTGTTTTCTGTTTTTCAACCTGTCATCAATGTTCAACTAAACCTGACCCTGGGTATCAGATTATTTTTAACAAGGGGAAGACCTAATCCCAAGACTCAAGAGGTTAAATATTAGTACTCAGGGGGAAAAATACACAGGGGCACGAGGGCACGAGGCGAAATAGCCCCTGAAATGCCAAAAAGAGCCCCTGAAAGTCATAAAAGAGCCCAAAAAAACTCGAATAGAGTTCAATGCAAAACAAATTGAAGAGTGTTATTTTCATGCAAGCAAGCTTGTAAAGTAGCCCCCAAAATTTTAAAAGTATTTTTCCCTGATTAGTAGCATAATGACCAGTGTCAATATTTGCACACAAACATGTATGATGATACGTGCGACTAAACTACTATCTTTCAAATTATCAGATTATTTTTAACAAGGGGAAAACTTAATCCCAACTTCTCAAGATAGTAATATGACCAGTATCAATATTTGCACATAGATATATGATGATACGTGCATCTATGTGAGCTTTTGAAGCCTACTATCTGTTGATTATTAATTAGGACAGAGTACGGTCGTTAGTTATAAAACTCATATGTACCTGTTACTCTAATACATGGTGTTATTGTGGTATATTTCCTGATACCAAAGCAAATATTATATCATTTGAGACAATCCTTTTTGCTCCAATATAACAAAACAAAGTATACTGAATGAGATTTTCCTGTTCATCATTTGGTGTTTTAGTAAAGAAGGGAACTTTTCAGATTCGACTATACCAGTAGTAACCTTAGTATATTAGTAAACAGAAAGGGGTGGCCTCCAGTTATATTAGAACTTTAGAAGCATAGTATGTGAGCCTTTAACAAAAACTACAAACCAGTGGGGAAAATTATGCAAGGCCAATTGGGGCAATTGGTCACTGACATTTTTTAAATCTTGTTACCCAATTAATTACCAAGGATAAGCAAATAATCCTGATCGAACGAAACAAACTTTCTTATTGTATAGCCTGTGCATGTGCATGCATACCTCCAGGGCATTGAAGTCAAAGCGATAAAAATTGATGTAATATTGATTTACGGTAACTGATTTTTTTTTCTTCTCAATATGTAGGATATATACCCCTAACCTCCTGTTCAGGTAAAATAACATGTAGAATTGTAGATACATTTACTTTTATATACAAAAGTAATTGAATCAACTTAGAAAGTTATACTCAAGCAATGAGCAGTCTTCTAGTTTCAGTTTGCCAGGTTTGCCAGTGTTGTTGTGCAAAAGCCAGTTACACGTATGTATTTGTACTTTTTATAAGAATAGTATAACCACCGACTTCCCTGCCAAACAAATGTCATTATCTTCCATGCTCTTTGTATGCCCATCACTATGTGCTCATTGTCTGTGTTTCTATTGTGTGACAGTTCATTGAAGGTGGTTAAAGGATGCAAGGACCAGGCATAGACCAAGCTTAGAAAAGTTTGTTCACCTCCGTAGATCAATAATCAATATGGTGTCACATAACAGTTGATTCAAACAAAATGCATTGATCCTCAATTGGCTTTTGAGTTTCTATCCCCTATGAACATGGGCCTTGTTCACAGAAGCTAGTGTTAGGATGTTAGAATAGGAACAGCTAGGTCGGAGTGGTTTCAGTAATCCCTCACCCCGACCCACGTTATAGTTGTTTCAGTTAAAGGTAATACAAAGTTTTGGTATGGGGTTGTGAATTTGGTTCAAATGAACATATTGGAAGCATATGCGATCCTACAATATTCACTGTTCGTTGTCGCGGTCGAAATTGACTCTAAAGTAATGAAATTGTAAATAATAAACACTTTATATTGTATAGCTCCCTCTCAAGGTCAAGATATTAATTAAGCTATAAAACAAAGTTTCTTGACTAAAATCGACCGATTAGCTATTCCCGTTCGGAAATTATATACCACAACTACATATTCTGAGATTTTCATGGTCGCAGCTACAGTTGTACGATCGTAGGAGCTATTTGAAATTTATCAACATTTACAGGGAGCACCGGTAAATTTGTATAGGTATTCAATTTTTCTCGAAAGCAGAAGTGTTTTAGGCCTAAAGATTTTAGTGTTTTTAATACATCCACAGGGCCATCCAAATATATCCAAATTGTAAAGAATCACTATCCACCCATGTTTCAAAATTTCCCAAAACTTTGTAATACCTTTAATATAGGATAAGTTTTGTGATTTCTTTTGTATATAATTTTGTATTTTCACAATCTTCTAGGCGATGAAATGGCAGCTGATAACTTTCTCACCTCCATGCAATGTATCGGCATGCATCAATTGATTAATTTTCCTACTAGAGTAACGCAACATGGCTTCTCTTTGATTGATCATATATATACCAATATGAATGTTCCCAGTATTCATGCAGGAATAATTGAATCTGACGTTACAGACCACTTTCCGATCTTTACCATTTTTAAGTCTAATATACAATTTAAGAAAAAGTCTTGCCGAGGAAAATTAATGTCTCGTTCTTACAAGAACTATGATGTTACAAAATTCCATGCTGAGCTTGCCAATATAACATGGGAATCAGTTTATGCAGCGGATGATGCTGATCTCGCATACTCCCGTTTTTGTGAAATCATGACAAAAGTGTGTGATGAGCATGCACCAGTTGTAGCTCAACATGGTAAAAGGAGAAAGAACGAACCTAAGAAACCTTGGATTACAAAAGCTATAATGAATTCCATAAAAAAGAAACATACAATGTATTCACAGGTTCTTGCCACCAACCACAATCCTGTCTATTTAACAACATACAAGAAGTACAGGAATATGTTAACTACAATAATCAGAAACTCAAAGAGAAATTACTATAGTAGGATATTCCTTGAAAATAAGGGTGATACTAGCAAAACATGGAAGACTGTAAACGAGATTTTAAGTGGTGGAAACAATTCGTTTAAGCCAACAGTGGTGGATAAATTGTGTGTGAATGATACTGGTACTAATGAAACCCTGTGTAATGAACAAGATATTGCAAATGCATTTAATGACTTCTTTGTTAATGTTGGTCCAAATTTGGCGAATGCCATACCAAACACAAATCGTAATACAGAGAAAGTTTTAGACGATGGTGTAGACAAATCTTTCTTCTGGAAACCAGTTACTGAGACTGAGGTTAACAACCATTTAATAGCCTTGAATGTAAAGAAAGCTAGTGGGTATGATAATATGCCAATCAAGCTGATAAAAGATGCTGTGCACTATGTAACTTCTCCCCTTACATTTATTTTCAATCTGTCTTTCACCTCTGGTAAATTCCCAGATGCCTTTAAAATAGCAAAAGTGACACCTGTTTATAAGAAAGGACCTAAAGATGAAGCAGGAAATTATAGACCTATTTCAGTATTACCTGTTCTTGGGAAGGTTTTTGAAAAAATTGTAAATAATAGGCTTCTTGACTTTCTTGAAAAAAATCATGTATTATATGAGCACCAGTATGGCTTCCGTAAAAAATACAGTACAAAATTGTCAATGATAAATTTAGTTAACACTTTGAGGAATTCAATGGATGAGGGAAGAATCACACTTGGGATATTTGTAGACTTTAAGAAAGCATTTGATACAATTAATCATGATATTTTATACAGCAAACTTTCACACTATGGAATACGAGGAATAGCATTACAGTGGTTTAAGGACTATTTTTATAGAAGATTTCAATTTGTACAGTACGGAAATGTAACATCTCCCATGCTGCCTTTAACATGTGGTGTACCGCAAGGCTCTGTCCTAGGCCCAACGCTTTTCCTACTTTATATTAATGATATGCCATTTGCTACACGTTACTTTAACTTTCGACTCTTTGCGGATGACTCAAACTTATTCCATACATTTCCTGAAGGGCAAAAAGAAATTGATATGACTGAAGTGAACACAAATCTTCAAATTGTTTCAGACTGGTGTAATGCTAATAAACTGACAATTAATTTACAAAAGACGAGTTATATGCTAATAAGAAACCAGAGACGGCAGATTAATGTTCAAGGGCAACTGGCTATATCAGAAGCTGAAATAATAGAAGTTGATTCTTCGCTCTTTGTTGGGATAAAGATTGATAAACACTTGACTTGGAAACCCCACATACAAATGGTTAATAAATGCATCAGACAAAAAGTAGGAATCCTCTTCCGCTTACGGCATTTTGTGCCTAGAAATATCCTAGTGTTGTTGTATAAAACCTTTATTCAACCTCATATATCATACGGAATTGAAGTGTGGGGGAGCACTTACAAGTCTCACTTAAATTGCATACTGTATACACAGAAGATGGCCATACGGACAATCACATTTAGCCATTTTATGAGTCGTTCAGCACTATTGTTTTACGAATTGAAAATCTTAGATATTAACAAGTTCTATGAGTTGTCTCTATGTACATTTATGTATGACCTAGTACATAATAATTTACCTCACTGTTTGACGGATTATTGTGATAAAATTGAGCATAGATACAATACAAGAAAAAGAGAAAAGGGCCATCTACGTATACCACTGTATAAAACAACACAAGGCAAATTTTCAGTAACTTGTGTAGGAACCCGATTATGGAATGAACTTCCCGATGAAATAAAAAACAAAGGGTCTAGAAACACTTTTCGTAAACATCTCAACGATAACTTGATGAATAAGTGATTGAATTATGCAAGTACACATGTATATATTGTAAATAATCTCCATATTACATTTTTGTTGTTTTTTTTTGTCAAAAAAATGCAATTTTTTTGTATAAATAATCTGTAGATACATGTATCTATGACTTTTTAACCTGGTATATCCTCTTCATAATTATATTTGGAGTGTAGAAATTGTGCTACGGTATTACTCAACATGTATACTTCTACTGTCAAGTTTTATTTTTTGATAATGATATATTTATTTTTGCCAAGTGTGTGCTAAGAACAGGGGCCAGACTCGACTAGCACATGTGCTATTATTTGGCTCCTTTTCATCACCTTCTATATTCTATGAGAAAAGACATATGTCTAGCATATCAATACTTTGTTAGGTTTTTCTTTAATATGATCTATAATATTCATTTATGAACATGTACCATTCACGATGTATTCAAATGTTTAATCACTGATGTTATTGATGATGAATAAATAAAATAAAATAAAATCAAATCAAATTTGTTTACTTGTTGAGTTCACTTGCTGTTCACGGCCTTGCTGAAAAGCAGCTCTTGGCTGATAGCAGGCTTTTTAGCCGTGATGAAGTAAATTTACCAAAAAACAAAAAACACAACATTATTTCAGAGATTCCCATGAAACTACGGTCAAACCTGCATTAGCAATCACCTGTTTAGAAAGACCACCTGACTATAAAGATCACATGTTTCATTTCCCTTGAATATGGTTTCTCATTGAAAACCAGCTGCACTAAAGGAACCTGTTAATAAAAACCAGTGCCACCTGCAATCCTGCATATAAAGACCACTTTTAATGTTTCCCTTGAGCATTCTTTATATAGGTTTCACTGAGAATTACAGTTTCTGAACTTACTATCTGCTCCTGTTTTCTATGAAACCAGAAACCTTTGCTATTGAAGTTTTACCAATAAAATGTTTGTGAATTTCCCAAATGGTTTAGATTCTTCAAAGTTTTCTCCCATAACTAATCAATGTGGAGCTCTATACCTTGTTGGCTCCTCAAAGGGCCAAACCAACAGTTGCTGTAGGTCTACAGGTACAAGGACTCCTTGGTGTCTTGTCCTGCATTGTATGTCTTAGGGCTTCTGTACCTGTGCCACCATGTTAAATGGATGGAACCTCTTCAAGTCTTCACAAATACAAACAATCTGTTTACTAACCCTCATTGGCATGTACTGTACATGCCTTGTAAAGGCTGGATTACAATACAAAGACAAACATGTACTGCACTGAATCAGGATATCTCGTACAGATTTTATATCACTGGCTGCCTGCAAGAAGGCCATAAGGCTTAGACTACATGTATGCAGGGCTCCTACTAAAAAAATAATTATTGGGAGACCGGACTTGAATTTTGAAATATGAAGATGAGGAATGGAGGCATGGATGAAGGCTCCTTAACTGCCAGCCCTGCATCCAAACCCCAATCTTTCCTTTCTCGGGCGGTAAACATTGATGACAGGTTGCTATGTATACAAGCCCCAGTCCTTGTTTGCTTCCTTACTATATTGTACACAATGAGTAAAGCTGTGTACATCATTGCCTTTTCTCTCCTACTCACAGTGTGAATGAGTAAAGTCAACCGTACTCCAGCATTTGATTAAGTTGTGAATACCCCATTGACTGATGTTTGTTTCGGGGTTTCTAAAGAAAACCTTCATTACATAAAGGCCTGTGAACTAGGACTGCTGTATCAGTGTATGTCTGAATTATTTTGTTCCACAGTTTGGTTTTGGTACAAAATTGCATTGTACAGTGTATATGACAGGTTGAGCCTTCAGGGGAGAGGGAGAGGGGAGGGGAAGGCAGTAATAGATCATTAGAATAGCCCATCTAGGCCTTCAAAGAGCAAATTAATTATCACAAGTCTCAAATACATTTATTTTTTATTTATAGCGCCCTGTGTGTGATGCTGTGCATTGCCTAATTTATATGATGTTTTTGATTTAATACCGGTAATGTTTTGGTATCCAATGACAGGTAAATGTGGACAGCTTAAAGTTTTAGAAGTTTGCTGACCAGTATATAACAAGAGTTTAAATTCTATGCATTGATATATCTGGAGGCAGTTTGCCATATTGAACAGCAACAGTGCACATTGATAGTGCATTATGATATAGGTCAATAACTGGGAATTAAGTCTATCTACTTTACCACTCCCTTTGAAGTTTTGCCAGTTCCTGCATACCTCGGATCTACAGGTGGTATAATTCCGTTCTGGGGCCATCGTCTTTTTGTTCATGTCTTTTGTTCACATCAAAATAGTATCCTGTCCTGCTGCAGTTCAGTCATGCTTTGACACCAATGAATGTAAATCTTTTTGACCATAGACTCACAACTGACCATGGGGCAGATGAAGAAAATTACCATTTTATTCATAGCACTACTAAGCTATAAAATTTATGAACCTCTTTGAAGCAACGCCGACCATCACCATCTGATTGAGAAGGCTTACAAGTAGATCTCGAAGAATCAGACAATCTGTTGAAAAATTCATTTCTTTTCTCTTTTTCAGATGTATTGCCATACCTTTTAGTCACAAACAGTACCAGTAGTTGGAATAAAAAACAAGAACTATTATGAAGCAACAACAATCGCAATTCTTTAGAAAATTAACAAGCAAGTCTCCAAGAAGTTAAAGAACCCTGACAATATCTTAGAACTTTCATTTTCTTTGTATTGTACATAAATGATTTAAATCAATCAATTCTATTTCTTTATTTTTGTCAGATGTATCGCCACACCCCTTGGGCTCCTAGCTGGAATAAAATCCAAGAACCATTATGACGCAACACCCAGCACCATCCTTGAGAAGGTTTACAAGACAGTCTCAAAGTGCCCAGACAGGAAGCGTCTTGAGGGACTGGCCAAACAGCTCGACTGGTCGGTTAGAACAATAGAAAGATGGTTCAGATGGAGACGAAACCAGGACAGACCGAGCATGCTGGTTAAATTCACAGAGACAAGGTAAGATCTTTGCAGATATTCCCGGGGACGGAGAGTTTCCTTACTGGTATTCTTTTTGGCTGATTAAAGTCCTGTCTTGTCCAAGAACCAAGACGGATGGAGCATGCATCCCAAATTCACAGAGATGATACTTTCAGATATTCCTGGAGACCGAGAGTTTCCTTATTCATTTTCCCCCTTTTTTCCTTACACTTTTATGCTGTTGTACCTAGATATATTGTACCTAGATATGAATGTTGTACCATATGACATGGGGTGATGTGTTATTTCTCATTCAATAATGAACCCCCAAATAGTGAGTATATATACTCTCGAAATACTCTCTTCCCTCTTAAACAGTAGTCCTCATCATCATTATCATCTCTCCCTCTTTCTCTCTCTCTCTCTCTCTCCCTCTCTCTCTCTCTCTCTCCCTCTCTCTCTCTCTCTATCCCTCTCTTTCAATTGTCTTGTGTGTTTTCTCTTATTTCACCTTTATGTGCATTTATTTCTCTTTCTCTCTTTCTACATTGTTTTTTAAGTTCCTTCTGTCCCACTCTTTTACAATCTCCAATGTATTCTCTTGGCATCAGTCAGTCTGGCTCTTCTCTTTATACCTCTCTCCCATTCTTCTTGCTGTCTCTGTCTGCCTCTTGCTGTCCTTTTGCCGCTGTCTTTTTGCCTCTCTCTTTCTCTCTCTCTCTCTCTCTCTCTCTCTCTCTCTCCTCTCCTCTCTTTCTCTCCCTTTCTCCTCTCTCCTCTCTTTTTTCTCCCTCTCTCCCCCTCTCTCCCGCTCTCTCTCAGTCCCTCTCCCTCCTCCTTTTTATCACTTTTTCTCACCTTTATTCACTCATCAGTCATCTAATTTAATTGATCAAAACCCTTTCTTTGATTAATTACTCTCCACCACAGTTGGAGGAGTGTGTTTTACATTGCCTCATTCAGCTATGGTATGTACATCGTTCCCACTCAGCCATGGTTCTGGGACCTTAGACTATGCTGGCAGCATTTTCCATTCCATGTAAGTTTCTTTATGGTTCAACATAGAGTTAAAGGAAAATCCAACCCAAATAGACAACTACTCTAAATGAAAGCAGAACAATCAGAGAAGCAAAGATGAAAGTTTCAATTAAATCCGACTAAATATAAGAAAGTTATGAATTTGAAGGTTGTAATCACTATACGTATGGGTAATTTAAATTGGCTGAAGCGGTAATGTCAATGGGATGTAGTGCCGGACTACTTTCCCATCTGTTCCAACATATAGAATATAAAAATATAATTCATTGCTCAGGAGGGTCTATTCTTTTTATAGGACTTATAATAATATGCTATCTGTAATATACAGTATTTTGAGTAGTGCCTTAAGGGAGAAGGAAGTTATAAGAAAAAAGAAATTAATGATATTTTTGTACACGGCCAATGGGAGAGCTATAACTTCCTTACTATTGGTCCGATTCATATCGAACTCTGCCACTTTTCTGTTATTTTTCTACTTTCATACAAATTAATTTATTAAGGGTTGGATTGCCCTTTAGCAATCAAGTTATTCATAACCCTTTTAAATGTAATGTTTTTGTGTTTTTTCTTGACTCAAGAATGAAAGGTGAACTGGTTGAATTAGGGCATTTATTGAATACTTTTAGATGTAAGCAGTGCATATAAAAAAAAAGACTACCTAACTTTGGTAGCTTCGAACTAAAAAGTTGTAACCTGTATTTGAATTATATTTTATGTAAAAGGGTGACTAATAACCTGTCTAATGATACCATATTCATAATAGTGCTGCCACAGATAAATGAGCAGGTCAAAATCCTCTTGTACCAAGTTTGGGCTGAAGCAATGAATGGGGGTCAAAAGCCATTATGCATGTGGGTTATCACTTATCTCATTCCAATATAAACAATTGCTCACTTATTAATATTGACTATTAGGGAGTTGATGATAAATGGTGTTAATGGTCAAGGAAGTACTTATTACTAACAAAAATGAGTGAAAAAATGGATAAAACTAATTTGGGATAATATCTTCTTTATGAAAGTCTACTGTCAATTTCTTTAATACTTAATTACTTTAATATCATTATATGTGTTCTGTCCTGCATTTGGGTTTAGTAACCTTTGAGGTATCATTTGCTATTTTATATAAACACCTTATGCTCTTTACGTGTGTGATATGGTGCAGCGGACAAGTGAGAGAGAGAACTTAGATATCATGAAACCAGAAGTTGGTAGGCAGTTCAAAATAATGAAAGATTATCCTAGGAAATTAAACAAGGGAAGGCCTAATTACATTGCATCATTTTAAACAATGAAGCACGGAAGCACAAGGCATAATTTTAACTTTAAAAAGACCAAAGAAGGACATGCATATGGCCTGACCCATAAGGCGAATTCGACCAAACTTTTTAAAGACCCTAGTGCTCAGTCACCCATGGCAGAAATATTATGAATAGGGTATCATTGGATAGAAAACAAGTGACTCTTCATGCTGAAATAAATTTCAAAATCATATTGGTTATCAGTTTTTAATTAGGAGCTACCAAGGCTGGGTACACTTTTTTTAACATAATTTATATATCACATTTCTCAAGAAACATATATCGAGACAAATCAAATTTTTACATTAAAAAGATCAATAAAACTGAATGTTGTTTTGTATTGTGAAATCTTAATGAGGAAATTTAGTGCATTGGATTATTTTTAGTTGTTGAAGTTGTTGGTATTTGAATTTCCAAATGGACCAATAAAATTAATCTGAATCTGAATTATTGTTTATAAATATGGTTTATGTTTGCCATGTTTAGCAAAAGCACACATACATGTTCAGTTCTAGAATTCTGCTAAATATTCTAATATCTGTTGTAAAATGCTTCCTGCTTGACATGATTCCAACGTTGCATGAATTATGATTTAACATAACTAAATATTTTCAAACTACATGATGATTTTTTAAAAATATTGTCATAATATTTCCAATATTTTTGTTTTTCTTGCAGTCCTTAGTAAAACTGGATTCAATGGGTGTTTTTATTTTAGTGTGAAAATGTTTCAACATAAAGTAATGATTGTTCAACTTTTAAAAATTTTTTAATGTTGCCAAAATATTTTCACTATTTTTGTTTTTCTTGCAGCCGGTGACAACAGAGATCTACAACTACTACATGATCGAGATGTCTTTCTATCTCTCTCTCATTCTATCTCTCTTTACCGATGTGAGGAGAAAGGTTAGTACGATATGGTTTATGACATCATATTGAAAGTTATTAAACAATAATAATCTGTTCTTGTATTACATTATGATATAATGTCCCGATGTGCTTCCAAAGAGCTATGGAAGTTATTACCCTAGCTTTAGCTCCGGCAGCCGTTGTCAGCGCATAGTGCATTTCAATGAATCATCCTATAAGGTACCCATTTACCTCACCTGGGTTGAGTGTGGCAAATGTAGATTAACGTCTTGCCAAAGGACTGTAGTATTGTGGCAGGGATTGAAGTGTACCAATCGCTTTTAAAAAAAAATTGTGTAAAGGGAGAAAGTATAAAAATTAACCTTAAAAAAATTACCTTGCATTCTATGGCTTATCTTATCTGACTTACCTGATGTTACTGTCAACAGAATGTAGATGTGCATGAATTTATCAGATTTGAAAGTAAAAATTAAAGTTATTAAAAAAGCATAAATCATATTAATCTTTAATAGTGAAATTGAAAGTTGCAATAATCACATGATTTGATGACATACATGTACCTGTATATCACATGGTATTGAAAGAAGGATATATTATGATGGAATTTTTATGGTTTTTAACCTCATCAATAGCCCAGTGTGCTTTACCATAGAGAATTCTTTTCAAAGGATATATTCACAATAGGAAGTGGTATTATGAATGCCAACCCATGTGAGAAAAACTTGCCTATAGTATAAGAAATTTGAAATAAAAACTTAACTTTTGTTCAAAAGGTATGCAAAGAATTAGTAAACAAGTCGATCAATTTCAATTCAATGACCAGGACTATAATACACTATGAAGTGCATTGATTAGTGACTTAATTGGAAATGCATTTATATATTTATATTTTTTATATTTTATATATATACATGTACAAGGCATTCAAGGAACTTCTTACTACCCGCGATACAGCATTCAAGGAATTTCTTCCCACCCGCGATACCCATTTACCTCAAAGAATGTCAAAGGACTTTAGTGCTGTGGCAAGGATTTAAACCTTGCAACTTGCGATCCACAGACCAGTGACTTGACCACTAGACCACAACACCTCTATTTATTTGCATAAGAATGTGTCTCTCTACTGCTGTAGGATGCGATACGATGCAAAAGTTTTATGTGGTTAGATGAGCAAGTTTGCGCTTTCAAAAATGACGCCTGGCTGGAATGCTCCCCAGGGAGTGGAGAATGTGCATACATTGTGTGCGGGAAAGCCTGAATCCGATGACGGGTAATAATATATATCTGTAATCCGCTTAGACACATTGTTGATGTATTAAGCATTATATGAAAGCTGAATATTATTATTATTATTACTATAAGTAATTGCATGTTCTGTCTGATTTTTTTTTCCATTCAGGATTTTGTTCAACAGTTAATTCATCATTTTACAACTATCTTCCTGATGGGTTTCTCCTGGACGTGTAACTTCACCAGGGTTGGATGTATCGTCTTGGTAACGCATGATGTAGCAGACATCTTCCTAGAGGTAAGGATAGTCTGTACGCTCAGACTCTAATTTGACATTTAAACACATTTCCATAAAGTCTTGAACAGAGCCTAACTCTGTCAGTCTCTGAAGCAGCTTCAGATCTAGATGGGTCTTCCATATACTCCCTTGTTTATAATAAAAACCAGGGATGAGATTCCTCCGCCGAGATTTCAAGACCATTTTTTTTTCTTCTTATTTTTCTAACCCTTACCCTAACCGTAATCCCGGAACTTATTTAATCTTCATCCTTTTGGGGGATTTCTTCTGTCTCATCCCTGATAATACTACCCATTGTTCTCATGAAGTGCTTTTACAGATTACTGATCAGAGTGCGGATACACAAAAATGCATTTTGAATAATAACTTCTGGCACTTGGCATGTAGTAATTACCCATATACAAACATTGGGCGTGGTATTCATATCAATATTGTAAAAGATAAGGACATAACAATAGCGATTGCTTTAGACTTGTACATGTATATCACCTGTCCTGTTAAGAGCCAGATAGGTGTTAATAATTAAACACTCAGTTAACACAGCACTGACTTGCAGTAGCAATATGAACTTGATTTGGTTCTAAATGATTGTATACTTTATTAGCTTTATCATTTTCTTATCTCTACCTCACTGGGTATTAGCCCTTGATAGGCCTTCCGCCTTTGCTAGTCCCTCCATATTATGTATTGTTCTTTACTGCATCTTTTTATTTCTAATGTAATATTTCGATTTAAAAAAAAAAAAAATTTCCTTCTGCATTATTTTACACATTTTACTGATCTTTATGAGTTTTGTTGAAATAAATGAATTGAATTGAATTAAACTACGACATGGGATTATTAAGAGTTGGTTTTTAGTTTCTTTTTGAAAGTTTCTTCTGTTGTACAATAGTACAATAGAACCCTCATTCTACTGTCTGTTGAATACCATTTTACACAGAGTAAAAGCCTATCTGACTCTTGGCAGATGATCAATTTATGAGCAATGAAGCGAGAACAAACAAATTGAAACAGGATTATGTTTTTTACTCTTCCATTGAAATATTGTTTATTATTATTATTATTAATTCAAACCACAATGTTCACAAGTACTACATCGAAAGTCAGAATTCAAGAATTCAACGTCATGAAAGATTTATTGTGATGAGACTTCTGTGAATAAAAGGGTTCATGGTTTATGATCATGAGTGCATACAGTGTACCTACTTGTACTAAGTATTGGAATTGCAATAATAGATCATACCTGCAAAAGTGCAAAGCAATCATGGAAAAACCAATAATGTATTGTGTGAGATTTCGTTTGATGATACAGGTTAGAGAGAGTAATGCAATGAATACATTTAACACAACACAACCATAACATAACCATAGTATTATCTGTAAAGCACTTAGAGACATCGTAGATGTATTAAGCGCAATATAAAAGCAGAATATTATTATTAAAATATGCAGACTACCAAATTTTACGGTTGTTTTGCACGGTGGAAGACGGTTGAAGTACTTTTAAGATAGTTAGCAGTACAATGTAACATCTAGAACACTTGAAAACCATAATTTAGTTAGACTTAAATTTTCATCTTAAAGCGGGACTGCACTACGTGTAGCTACTTGCGCCTCTATATAGCCAACAATGCCTACATGTAAGCAGTACCTGTTGGTCCCCAATTGTCCCCTTTTTCTTATGTCAATTGAGAGCTGAATTGATGAGATAACTACCTGCCAGTGACCACGCAGAGAGGTCCAATCCCTCCTGTCCAAACTAATGCAGATAGGCTTTAAATGTTTGAATTATTTTGACTTTGATTGTTGATGATAAACAGGCCCTGAGTAGGCCTAGTTATGAGTCTACCTTGTTTAAGTTATTTATAATCATATTTATCATGATATAGGTACAGGTATATTTATGACTAATTTTATTTTCTCCCCACAGTTTGCCAAAATATGCGTTTACGTCGCCCGGCATTCGGCAGCTGATGCCCTATTTGGAGTTTTTAGCATTGTATTTTTTGTTTCTCGGATATTATTCTTCCCATGCGGGTAAGTTAGAGTTATAGGGATAATAGACATGCTTATATGATATTCTCTTTCACTACTCTTTTTTATATCTTTTGTTCTCCCCCTCTTTTCCTCTCTTCCATCCCCTCTCTTACTTTCTCTCTCTCTCTCTCTTACATTCTTCCTTTCTTCTCTTCCTGTACTCTATATTCAACTCACTTCCACCTCTCTCTCTCTCCCTTTCTCTCTGTCTCTCCCCATCTGTCTCTCTCTCTGTCTCTCTCTCACTCTTCCACTTTATCTCTCTATCTCTCCCCTCCCCCTCTCTCTCTGTCTCTATGTCACTCTCTCTCTCTCTCTCTCTCTCTGTCGCTCTCTCTCTGTCTCTGTTGCTCTGTCTCTCTCACCCTCACACTTTCCCTATCCCTCCCTCCCCCCTCTCTCGCCACCCCCCCCCCTTCTCTCTCCATCTCCCCCTCTGTCTCTCTCTGTCTGTCTCTCCCCACCCACTCGTTCTGTGTGTGTGTGTGTGTCTCTCTCTCTCTCTCTCTCCCTCCCTCTCTCTCTCTCTCTCTCTCTCTCTCTCTCTCTCTCTATCTCTCTCTGTCTCTCCTTTTCTTTCTATGCTTATTGCATAATGTACAGACGGGGAAGATGTTTAAATATGCTCAGTTTGAGGCTGGTGCTAACTCCATGTTCGGTGTGTTCACTGCTGCCTTCTTTCTGTCACGCATGCTCTTTTTCCCGCTCTGGTAAGTTCGCTTACTGATCGACTTCAGAGGCACTCACTCTACATGTCTAGATTATATATATTATTTGTCATTTGTATCACTGACCATTAACCTACATACCTTCACGTTCATGAGATAATTGCCTTCATTCTGTCATTTTTGTTGCACTTGATATAGGCAGTTAAGTTCTGGTTAATAAAAAAAGTTTAAGGTCAAAAATTGACTTACGGCCATATTAGATTTAGGCCTAAATATCTGAGTTTGGTCAAAAAACGACCTCGGCAATTAGTCTAATATTTAGCATAACTATCTTTGTTAAAAGTTGTTATACTATACAAATATATGCTGTCATTTTAGGCTCTGCTTGAAAAACTTCATAATAGTAAACGTTGACTAGATTTTTTCCTTTTAGACTGCTGGATTTTGTTTATGTGGTTATTTGGTGTAAGGTGTGAATTATGATTAGGTAGACAACCCGCCTTGCACGATTATTGTTTTGTTTGATTAGATGCCCTGCAGCAAGATAGTATTTACATGTCTAATATTGCTATTAATGTGCCTGAACTTGTAGCAGATGTAAATGTATGTTGTAATCTTCTTATTCAAACATTAAGTGGGAAGTCATCAATATAAAATTGAATTTATGGGCATGATTACACAGAACATTTTTAAACTGTTTATTTTCAAAGTCCAACTCTCATTTGATCTGATATTTAGAGAACAAATGTTGGTTTAACACTTGTGCACGATCATATATGTTGTATGATTGATATGGCCTGTGAAATGTTATTGAATTGCGTGTATGCTTCAGATTCATAATGATCTGGAAAGAATTTCAAAGTGTGAAGAAGAAATTTGTTTTAGAGGATGAACTTGAACAAAGCACGTTTTCAAATTCTTTTTTATTTTGGAACCCCCAAAATGTTAGTAATTGGATTTTAGAGATGTTATGCCCCCTCCCATCCCCAATTCCTCACTCAGGATCTCATTGACGGAGTGACAGATCAATGCAAAATAAAAGACACACATACAAAATCATTTTCCTCTGGTTCTTGCTCTCTCTCTCTCTCTCTCTCTCTCTCTTTCTGTCTCTGTGCTTTCCTCTTTCCTCTTTTTCTTTTGCTGCCCCCTCATCTCTTTCCCTTATCTATCATTTTTTTTTCTTTTTCTTCTGTCTTCATTTCTCTGTTTTCCCTGCTCTCCATCTCAATCTTACTATTCTCCTCTCCTTTCCTGTCTCTCTCCCTCCTCCTCCTCTCTTTGTATCTATCTGTCTATTTATCTATCTTTCTTATAATTAGCTTGCTTCTTGATTTGTTTTGTATTGTTTAACAAAAATGATAATCCATATATATCAAGATTGAATTTTGATAACAATTATTTGAATTTGAATCCCCCTATCCCCGTATTTATCTCTTTTATCTTTCTTTTTCTGGTTCTTTCTTCATTACTCTGTTTTCCCTGCTCTCCACCTCTCTCTCCACCTCTCTCTTTCTCTCTCACTCTTACTATTCTCCTCTCTTTTTCTGTTTCTCCCTCCTCCTCCTCCTTTCTGTATCTATCTTCCTTTATATTTAGCTCGCTTCTTGTTCTGTTTGTTGTTGTTTATCATCCATATATATCAGGATTGAATTTCGATAACAAATTGTTTGAATTTTGAATTTCCTACTATCTACAGGATCATCTACAGTGCTATCTTTCATTCTCTTGAGATCATCGGACCTTTCCCTGCGTACTACCTATTCAATGGACTCCTGATCATTCTTCAGATCCTCAATAGCTTCTGGTTCTTCCTCATCGCCTGCATGGTGTATAGGGCCCTCGCTCATGGACAGGTAACTATAGCTATGTTTGTTTGTTTTATCTATTCACCATGTAAAATAATTGTTTACAAAATTCAGTGGGTTACATCAAGATATAATACATAGTAGGAACAGTGCATAAACAAAAAATAAAACAAAATACAAAATCATGCCCCTTAGGGTATTTGAATAACAAGCAAAAACAAGGAAATACACATTACCTCTTCTTGACAAAAAATAGCACTGTTAATAAAAGTACCTCAAAAGTTAACAAGCATATGTTGAGAGAAATAATTCCTTCAGTTTCTTTTTAAAGAACAAAAGGTTATTACAAGTTCGTATTTCAGGTTGCCGAGCGTTCCTAATGACAGGACCTATCTAATCGATCTGTGGGCTAAGGCATTCTGTGTGCACATGGATCCCTCATAGTTTTAAACTTCTAAGTTTTTGAAACCTCAAGTTATAAGCAATGATCCACTAACAAGGATGAGGGTTCACACAGGGCTGAAACAACAAGTGTTTAAAGTTTTAAGATTCAAGATTCAAGATATTTTATTTAATCATAACAATGACAAAATATACAAACAACAATGCAAAATACAGTATGGAATATGGAAAGGACCTTAAGAAAAGCAATTACTCGAGTGGAATGACCCTGGAAGAGAGAGAAAAAAACAAAAAACAAATACCAAGTAAATACAGAGTCAAAGTAATCAATGATAGAAACTAAATTAAATACGCACCCACACACACCAATGTACCAATCCTAAGTAGCCATAGTATTTGATGAATTATTCAATAAGTTACTATGACATTGCTCTTTAAAGCTAGATAAAGTTGGGCTGATCTAATTTGTTCACCTAATTGATTCCAAAGTTTTTTTTCCAGTATACGTTAATGAGTTTAGGGACGGTATTAATTCTACTTTAGGAAAATGAAACTGTACACTTTAACTATTAGCGGGTGTTATCTCAGAAAATAATTGTGTGAACACAGTAAACAACTTTGAGTAAGGATTGACCCCAAACCCCACTAATCGCTCATGAATTTTGCGCATTAACCTTATATCTAAGATCTGTCGTGTTTTGTACATATTTGAGTAAATCTAAAGTTTTGTAACTACAAGTGCGTCCAAACGGTCCTATACTATAAGATAACAAACCTAAACTTAAAGTTCACGGATTGCCCTGTGAACTTCACAATTGTTGATTCAATATTTATGATTACTATTGTTAGTACCGATTATTATTATTAAGTAAAGTACGCCAAAACGCTGAGGGGAAGGGGGGGGTAGCGATTTGAATCACTATAAGCCTCGCATCTCCCTTCCCAATAGAACTGATTGGGGATGTGGTTCCCCCTCTTATATTTAAGTATATGAATACTACTGTGGGTTCATAATCTGCAAAGGTAGTGACTCTCCTATACACAGGGCCTCCGTTTAACATCCTATCAGAGGGACAGAGTGTTTTCCAGCTCTTAACCTAGTCTACATAAATTATACGGAACAGGGGAGGGGCACGTTAACACATAAGACAGGCTTCATTCATATGGGTTGGCTTTGAACCCATGTTCTTTGGTTCGACAACAGACACTTTACCTTCTGAGCCAGCTCACCTCCTGGTATTCATGATTACGATATAGATATTGCATGCTCTGTGGTTCTATAATCTATGTAACACAATATATGAGATAAAACAAACTCACTTTATCTCCTCTTTCATTTCACAGGTTACAAAGGATGCAAGGAGCGATGTGGAGGAAAGTGGCTCGGAAAGCGAAGAAATGGAAGAGACAAATGGGAAAATGAATCACAACCACAACTACACCAATCACATCAATTCCAATTCCAACTACAAAGCAGTAGCCAATCACCACTGAGCATCGTTTGAATTCATCCAATCAGGATGGGGCATCGGGGTGAAAGCAATCTCAACATGCTAATTTTTTACTCCACAGAGGGGATCGATGTAGAAGCCTTTAGCCATTCCGATCGCCATTCAGCATCATTTGAATGCGTCTAATCAGGATAATTTCTTGATTATGTTTAAAACAATGATTTAGTTTGAAGTGGAGATTATTGAATGTGTTATCAATATTTAAATGTGAATATCATTGGTTGGATGGAGTATTCATTATCTTCTGCAGAAATTCAAGGGGATTTGAATATACAGAAGTTGATGTGAATAATGACACATGTGCACACCTTTATACGAAGACTGAGGTTACTCTTTTTAACAGAGAGGACTGAAAAACGCATGAACCACTTGTTCTTTTTATGGCTAAATAACCAAATTTTTTCTAACAGAACGAGATGCCTCTGACAGCAGAGGTATTTGTTTCACGTTTCTGGTTGAATGTTTAATACCCATCAAGATGTCATGTCCATCTACAGTGAAACCTGTCAATAAAGACCACCCGAGGGAGACAGGAAAAGTGGACTTTATAGGCAGGTGGTCTTATGTACAGGTGCCTATAGTACATGTTTCAATGAGAAACCATTATCAAGGGAAACAAAAAATGTGGTCTTTGGAGACAGGTGGTCACTATAGCAGGTTTGCAACTATAGTAACACATTCATTCATCCATCTTCTTTGAAGGAAGGTGGATATGGTTAGATGATGTAAACAATTTTATGCAAACTGATCTTCTTGCTACCATAAGTACAGTCCCCTGTCCTGTGTATTCTCTACTGTTCATGAAATAAGTAATGTATTCAAATACTGGATCAGTCTTTCGTGGGTATAGGGTGTAAATTTTATTTATTTTGTGAGAATTTTTAGTACTATTACATATTTTATTGTAATTTGATGGATAAATGTTTCTGGATTGAAATAGGGTTGTTTTGTATAATAATATGCCTTAATTTGAAAAGTGCTTGCAGTTGGAAAAGTTTTGTGGGATTCTCGTAAATGTAGGAATGAAATGCTTTAACATACTGACAAAATATTGATTACTGAAACAAACAATGACAATTTCTTTGAAATTTGAATCGGTAGAGAATATTTTGGTTGGTTTATTTGCAGAAGCACTCTCCATACATTCTAGTGCAAACTTGTCATAGCGCCCTCTATTTTCATTTGTAACCTGTTGGACATTGAATTCTCTCATTCCCTTTGAGTTAATAGGAATAGGAACTACATACATGTAAATGAAGTTCCCATAAGCAATGGATTAACTGATTCTGACTGGTCACTGTAGGTCAGCATGTATTTCTAAACCCCAGGGGGATGTTTCACAAATATCCTAAGTTGAACTAATCTCTAAGTTGGACTTAACAATTATGGAAAGCTGTTAGCATCCTTGAAAATATTTTGTAAAAGTTATTTTAATAGGCATAACATGTTGATTCACATCATTCATATTTTCTATTATCATGGGAGATTTCATGTTCTTGATGTGGAATTTATGAAAAGTCTAAAATACTTGGAATTTTTGCTTTTGAATTTATTTCATTATAAGGCTACAAATGGCTCTCCATAGCATTTAAGTCAAACTTAGAGTTAAGTTTGACTTAGGATCTTTGTGGAACACCCCCCTGAAATGATTACAATGAATATACTGATATGTTTATTTTGATACAAGGTATTTTAACCCACCTGCATTTATATAGATATGAATGAAATGATCATCCCATACCAAGTATTATTGAAACAGAGTTGTATTCACTCACAGTGCTTTCATGATTGCAATATTGAAAACGAAGAGTTGTTACTTCTTTCTGAAACATTTCTTGTCAAGGTCATTGAATCACATTACATTCCAGAGTTAATGCCTTTCTTCCTCTCAGTGAACATTAATAATAACAATACATATCTATGTTGAGGAGGCATGATAGCTCAGTTGGTAGAGCGGTGGTCTCGTAATTCGGTGACCCGGGATCAAAACCAAGTTTATGCGCTAGTGCCCTTTAGTAAGGCATTAATCCTCATTACCAGGTCCCTCAGAGAGGACCTAAAGCTGTTGGTCCCCTGGTTGCTTATTCTTGGCAGTCAGGTAAAAAAATAATAATCACCACTCCACCCAGGTGAGGTAAATGGGGACCGGTAGGAAGTAATTCCTTGAATGCTGTGAGCACCTAAATAGGTAGCCTAGCAGAGCCGAGGTAAAATTGGAGCGCTTTGAGCACCCTGCAGGGTGGATATGTGCGCTATATAAATATTCAATATTATTATTATTATTATTATTATTATTATACATCTATGCTTGTATCACCCTCTGGATTGTAATGTTGTCTATTTAGAGCTAGATTATTGACTCACATTGCTATCTTTCCAGAGTTAACAACCTTCTGGCTCTCATGAGATGTTACCCCCTTGTGCTTATATTTCCCTCAGCATTATGAAATATTATTGCATAATACATGTATTACCCATTGATCAGTGATGTCAATTGCTGAGAACCAGATAGGCGTTAACTCTTTGTAAAACCATATGAGTTAACACCCTTTTGCTACTGAACTGATGATATGTAAGTCATCTTGTCAATAGCTAGTCTTACTGATGTCAAATGAATGTTCTAATGGTACATTGTATTAGGTTATATGTATAAAACTAAAACTAAAAGTGGACCAACTTAATCCTGTAATAATACTCTACTTTTGAGAGTATGTGCCATTGCGATTCAGATATTCTGAGGACATCAGAAGGGATTTGAAAGTTAACGTTACTCATTCTCTGATACTAATCATACCAAAGTTACACCAATGTGTCTAATACATAGATTTATTTATTTATTTTGTTGCAAAGTTGTACAAACTCATTACTTTTGCCTTTCATTGCATTTATATATCAGCATTATTCCATCCATGCTTCAACTCTGTCAAATGATTGTCGCTGCTGTCTTGAATCATATGCCATTGTAAATCTCACATATTTATTATATCACCATGCATACATAAAAAAGACAATTCAAATGATAATTATTCTGTACTCTGCTTCAAATATTATGATCGTTAAGTATTTATGAAGACTGTTTTAAAATGTCAAGACGAAAATTAACAATCTCTTTATTTATTATGCTTTTATTGCATACATCTTATGTATATGTATTGATATGACTGGTTGTTATGTGATTTTAAACTCTTTTTGTAGCAGGAAGGTGACTGAATTATCTTGATATTACCAACATTTTTTTTTGTTTTTTTTTTGTTTTGGGGGGGGGGGGGGAAGGAGTGAGGTAAGGAGATATAATTATAAGATTGTCAGAGAAAATTGTCACTCCATGCCTTCATATTCACTCTGTACCTTTGTAACATTATGTTGATTGTTCTTATTCTTTAGGGGGACCTATTCTAAAATGAAATGAAGGAAGAAATGAATGAATTGTTGTATACTATACCCTCTCTTCTACCTCTATGTTGTCTGCATTTTCACCATGCAAACACTATGCAAATTAATATATCAGGGGGGTGTTTCACAAAGATCCTATGTTGAACTTATCTCTAAGTTGGACTTCAAAATTATGGAAAGCCATTAGCATCTTTGAAAATATTTTGTAAAAGTTATGTTGAAAGGCATTCATTGTTTATTGAAATCATTCATATTTTCTATCATCAAGGAGATTTCATGTTCTGGATGTGGAATTAATAAAAATGTCTAAAATACTTGAATTTCTGCTTTTGAATATATTTCATTTAAAGACTCCAATGGCTGTCCATAATTTTTAAGTCTAACTTAGTGTTAAGTTCTACTTAGGATCTTTGTGAAACACCCCCCTGATCATGGAATATACTCTCTAAACAAAATCGAGTGATCACGGACGTCACTCCTAAGAAAGTGAAAATAGAGTGAAAATTCACTCTTTTTTTAGAGAGAGAGAGTACCCAGTGTAATGATTTTGACATGTGATTGAATAGTCATTGCTCTATTCCGTAATGATATCTTTCTGGACTAAATGTATGAATCGTTGATGAAATCAAGGATGAATTGTCCGGAAAGATTGATGTGGAGTTGTTTTAGTGCAGGCTGTGATTGATACTGATAGTAATACTCCAGTACCGGGTTTGTGAAGTGCTATATTTGTAGCATATTAATATGCATTACTTGTTGTGCTTGATGAAATGTATTTCAGTTGTTGTTATATGGCTATTTTTTTAATGAAAGGTGTGTTTTCTGTGATTCTCTACTTTTTTATTCTCTCATCTTGCTTTAATTCTACTTCATTATATTCTGTTTGTAAAAGTAACATGTATTTAAAATGTATTTTTGATTGCTATATACCAATGGTAGTGATGGCTTCTTGGGAAAGGTTGCAAACATGTGAAACAATAATTTGCAAGCTTAAAATTATTTCCATTTACATCTCCCTTTTCTGTGCATTAGATAGATCTTGTATTTTATGCTAAATCTATATTTATTTTAGCTATGTATGTTCATTCCAAATCATTTCTCATGAATTTTCTCTTTTAAAATCTTTGATGAGACTAATCCTGTGTATAGTTATAGAATTATCAAATTGTTTGAAATTAGATCAATTAGATTGATTGTGTGTGTTGTTTTTTGATGATTTATATGAAATAGCTTGGTTGTAGTGTAGAACGTATAGAGTACCAAACCTGTGCCATCATAAAAATTTATTTTTGGAATTTCTTAATTTTTTTCTCCATTTTCCGAAAGAGCTCAGTGTTATATTACTCTGGCTCCTAATATTATAAACCAGAGCAATATAATACAGAGTTCCTACAGAAATCTATTTATTCAGATGGTCATATCTCAGCCCAAACTTAACATATTCAACTGGTTTTCGACATATGGACATCATTTTTGATGCTCTTTCAGAAAATGAAGTAAAAAATTGAGAAATTCAACAACAACAAAAAGATTGTTGATGACGTCACACTTCACCACTCTATAGGCATACGTTTCTGGGGGGGGGGGGGGGGAGGGGGCAGAGAGGGTATCAGCTCCAGTCACACAGCAAAGCCGGGCCCAGTCACACAGCAAAGCTCAGCTATCTGATAAATTGTTCTGTCTCATCTCATTTCCTGATTGCTATTTACAACTTATGGAGTTGTAAAGCTATGTTAAGTCATGTTAGGAAATCACTATATCGTGCCTGATTTAAATGTAAAATACTTGATGAAAACCAATGCAATCCTACCTGATTATACAGTGCTTCTAAATATATACCTTGAATTGAAATATAATTTTATATTGATCTATCTGATAAATCCGTTATTTGTACGACAAAGAAAATGTATCCAATTATGTGGATCTTTGACTGTTATACACATGTAACTTTCTATGTGACATTTGATGTGTGTTTTTATGAACAAAACTTTACAATGTATTAAACTCAAATGTCATCCAAGGCAATTTAACTTGAAACTTCGAAAGTAGTTGCTATACCGTGTTAATATTGAGTGTCATCACCATTTGCATGCACTTCTACGCCATTATGACGAAGAAAAAAAATCAAAATATCATTCCAACCAAGCTCTTTTCATCTCTCTTCTATTACGGGTCTTTGGAAGTAGATAAATTGGACAATGAATTTAATTTGTATAATAGATAATATTGCTTTGTAGCTCCACATTTTCCTCGTCGATCACGTATACATGAACTGCTGATGGGGTTTTACCAACAACAACAACAAAACAGCTCCACGCATCGAGGATAACTTGGGAAAGATTGTGTTTTCGTGGATACGACCAATCTTTTTGGAGACTATTTCTGATGTGTGGTAATGTTTGGAAATTTGTAAAATTCCCCGAATGCAAGATTTTTCTCGTGATGATACCGAAGCTGTACATACTGGTACTGACTTGTCCATCGTTATTGATATATGTATATGGTGTGATGTTTGATACCTTCGTTAATAAAAATTCACTTGTTTGCTTATATCATTTTGTTGTCTTGTGTACCTAAATTGAGTAAGGATTAGTTGTAGAAAAGGTAGAGGCATAGCTGTCAAACGAGTGTATTTTAGAGAGATAAATTTCTCTCCTTTTCTGCAAATTTCAGCGTAAAAGTAGGTCCATGATAAAAGCATGCCAAATACAATATATTCCTAATGTTGTCCTGAAATGGCAGGAATTTACGAGAGAAGGTGTGTATGTGTGTGAGAGAGAGAGAGAGATATATATATATAGAGAGAGAGAGAGAGAGAGAGAAGATAGAAAAGGAGAGATAGGGGAGAGACACAAATGAGCAAAAATATGAAAAGAAAGGAAGAGGGAGATAGAGGGAAGAAAACAAAAAGAAAGGAAAAGTCAAAGGGAAGGAAAAGCACCCGACCTGTACCATTATTAAATCCATCCGGATTTTCCGGTAGTTTTTGATACCGGTGTCGAAATATCCGGAACACATTTTGTGGTTAAGTCAGAAGACTGTCATTTGTTCTTTGTCAATCCAATTTGGAAAGTAAAAGGCTCAGGAAAATCAATATAGCATGCAGTGTTTCGATTGTGTCTTGCAAAAATGAAATGTTGGGCTTGTAACAAGCAACTTTAGTCAGAAAAAAAAAATGATACAAGCCATTTTTAAAAGAAGCCTTGTACATGAGCCATCACAGCCCGGTTAGCTCAGTCGGTAGAGCATGGGACTCTTAATCCCAGGGTCGTGGGTTCGAGCCCCACATTGGGCGACCTCCTTTTTTCCCCCGATGTCCGAATACATGCATATATCAAAGCCCAAATTGGTATGAAACGCGACCCTCATATCACCACATATTATATTGGGTGGTATTCTCGAAAGCAGACTAAGTTTTATAGTCCATTGTTTAATCCACCGACTAAGTATAGAATGCCAAGTGTCCATAGAATATATTTTTGAATAATTTGATATGTGCCTGAATTACCATGATAACATTGTTATATCATAGTTATAATGTTGTTTATTAATTTTATTATTACATTTTATTTTAAAGTTATTCCGCTTTCGAGAATACCACACATGTCTTGGGACATTGGAAGAAGAAAAAAAAGGAGGTCGCCCAATGTGGGGCTCGAACCCACGACCCTGGGATTAAGAGTCCCATGCTCTACCGACTGAGCTAACCGGGCTGTGATGGCTCATGTAAAAAGGCCTTCTTTTAAAAATGGCTTGTATGATTTTTTTTTTTCTGACTAAAGTTGAGTTTTTTGAGTTTCTTGAGCCTTTTACTTTCCAAATTGGATTGTCGAAGAACAAATGACAGTTTTCTGAACGTCTGAATCATTAATCGAATTTAATGTGAATTGTGAATTTAATTTAATCTGAATTATGATTTGAACGCGACCGGGATTTGATTTGGATTTGATCTGAATTATGAATTGAATTGGTCTGAATCATGAATTGAATTCAACCTGAATTGTGAATTAAAATTTAATCCGAATTATGAATTGAATTTATTTACTCAGTCTGAATTAAAGACTGAATTTGATTTCAATTTTACATTAAATTTTAACCTAAATTATGAATTGAACGCGACCGGGATTTTATTTGGATTTGATCTGAATTATGAATTGAATTGGTCTGAATCATGAATCGAATTTAATCTGAATTGTGAATTTAATTTAATCCGAATTGTGAATTGAATTTAACTACTTAGTCTGAATTATGAATTGAATTTTAGTGCCATTTTGAAATATCGCATTTTGTGTGATCTATGTTCAAGTCAAACGTACTATTCTGTATCCATTTGTATCTTATTGATGTTTATAATCTGTAATCTTGTACTGACATGCAAACGAAACAAATTTCCAATCATTGGACAATAAAATTTGAATTAAATAGAATTGAATTGAATTATGTTTAAAATTTTAAAATGCAAATGTTGCCAAAATTAGTATTTCTAATATTCCAATTTGAAATCACCTTCTTCTTATACACAGATTACACCGATTAAAATTAATCTTGCAACATATCAAAATAAAAAAACAAAGCATGCCACATCTTTACATTGACTGTAACTTATTCATCTAAAAAGCAATCGGTTTCATGAAGACAATTGTGAGCATTCTTATAATGGATTCTAGTGATTACAATCATTTTTAGAAAAACGGTGTAAAGTTTTCTCATGTTCCCGACTCTAGTCTATTCATCTAAAAAGCAATCGGTTTCATGAAGACAATTGTGAGCATTCTTATAATGGATTCTAGTGATTACAATCATTTTTAGAAAAACGGTGTAAAGTTTTCTCATGTTCCCGACTCTAGTCTAAACTATGTAATAGAGATGCCCTCCCAAACCACAACATTGAAGATGACAATAAAATTGTCAATCCAAATACAAATTTATTGATTAGAATCCAAACATAGTTGTAGGAAATGTTTGTCTACATGAATTTGCGAAAAGGGGTGAAACTATGCGTGGTATACAGTCATACTGGTATACAAGTTCATGATAATAATAATAATAATAATAACTATTTCTTATATGGCGCTTTTCAGGAGGGCCCTATCAAAGCGCTTTATAGATATATATATTATTACCCCGGTCATCGGATTCAGGCTTACCCGCACACAATGTATGTACATTCTCCACTCCCTGGGGAGCATTCCAGCCAGGCGTCATTTTTACATGCGCACACTTGCTAATCTAAGCATATTATCTTTCGCATCCTACCGGGTACCCATTTAACACCTGGGTGGAGGAGTGGAAAAGGACATTAGTGCTGCGGTGGGACTTGAACCGCGGACCTTGTGATCCACAGTCCGGTGACATATCCACTCTTCCACGACACCTCTACATTCGCGATGTCCCTTCTGGGCCACTGTATGAAACAAGTAAAATAAAGAGATCAAAGATGGGTCGAGGGCGAATAAAATATGCAGACATCTTGTTCTGATTCGAGTTGGCTTGGTAGAAAAGATGACATCACAGCCCGGTTAGCTCAGTCGGTAGAGCATGGGACTCTTAATCCCAGGGTCGTGGGTTCGAGCCCCACATTGGGCGAACTCCTTTTTTGTTCTTCTCCAATTTCCGAAGACTACTGTGCGTATCAAAGTTCGACAGAGTATGAAACGTGACCTTCAGATGATCACATGTTTAAGTGTTGAGAACATTAATTACAATCATTTTTTTTAGATAAACGGTGTACAGTTTCCTTTCGTTCCCGACTATAGTTGAGATAATTTCAATAACCTCCTCCTCATCCCCAACTATGTAGATGACAAAATAGGCCAATTCAAATTCAAATACAATTTTATTGATTAGAATCCAAACATCATTCTTATCTTTTGATAAAGGATAAATGTGTGTCTACACGAATTTGCTAAAAGGGGTGAAACAAGAAAAAGTTAAACAGATCTAAAAGGGGTCGAGAGTGGAAAGAAAGAAGAAAAAAAATAGGCAGACATCTTGTTCTGATTCGAGTTGGCTTGGTAGAAATGATGGCATCACAGCCCGGTTAGCTCAGTCGGTAGAGCATGGGACTCTTAATCCCAGGGTCGTGGGTTCGAGCCCCACATTGGGCGAACTTCCTTTTTATTTTCTTCTACAACTTTCCGAAAGCGAGTGTGCATATCAAAACCCAAATTGGTATGAAACTTGACCCTCAGATGAACGCCCGAATTCACAAAGCAAGGTTTGAGCTCAGACCAAGGTTTGAGCTCAAACCTCCTTTTGTTTCGCCAAACCTCCTTTTGTTATTTACAAAAAAGGAGGTTTGGCGAAACAAAAGGAGGTTTGAGCTCAAACCTTGCTTTGTGAATTCGGGCCATAATGTTTAAATGTGGAGAACATTTCTTCACTCTATTGCAGTTTTTGTTTTGCCTTTGGAAAGAAAACATCAAGGGCCTATATGCTCATACAATGTATTGTTGCCAAAATGAATAATTATAACACACTATGTCATAACTTGACACGTTTCTAATATCCCAATTTGAAATTCCCTTCTTTTTATGCACATATTGCGACTGTGAAAAGTATAGTAATCTTGCAACATATCAGAAGAAAAAGAAAAGCATGCCACATTTTGGCATTGACTGTAACTTACTTATCTGAAAAGCAATATGAAGACATGAGTGCATTCATAATTATGGAGGATTCTAGTGATTTTTAGAAAAACGGTGAACAGCTTCCCTATGTTTCAGACTGTAGCCTAAACAATTTAATAGAAAAGCATGTCACATCTAAATATTAATTGTGCATTATTTATTTCGAAAGCAATAGGTTTCAGGGAGACATGTGAGCATTCTTAAAATGGATTCTATTGATTTTAGAGGTGTTTTGGTCTCGTGGATAAATCACCAACTGCAGATCACAAGGTACAGGGTTCAAATCCCAGGCCGACACTAACGCCCTTTGGTAAGACGTTAATCTACGTGTGCCACTCTCCACCCAGGTGCTAAATGCGAAAGTTCCCCAGGAAGAAGTGAAAGTGCATACATTGTGTGCAGGAAAGCCTGAATCTGATGACCAGGGGAATATCATATTATCTATAAAGCGCTTTAATAGAGATATCGTTGATGTATTAGCGATATAACAGCGGAATATAAGTTTTATCATTATTATTATTATTACAATCATTTTTTTTTTTAGAAAAACGGTGTACAGTTTCCTTATGTTCCTGAATCTAGTCTAAACAATTTTAGAGACCCCTTCCCCACCCCAACTTTGTAGATGATAAAATAAGCCAATTCAAATTCAAATAAATTTGTAGAGTCCAAACATCACTCTTAAATTTTAACAAAGGATAAATGTGTGTCTACACGAATTTGCTAAAAGGGAGTGAAACAAGTAAATTAAGAGATATAAAATGGGTCGAGGGCGGAAGAAATATGCAGACATTTTGTTCTGCTTTAATTCAAACAAGTATGTCGACATTACAGCCCGGTTAGCTCAGTCGGTAGAGCATGGGATTCTAATCAATACATTTTTATTTGAATTTGAATTGGCCTATTTTGTTATCTACAAAGTTGGGGTTGATGAAAGGGGGTCTCTGAAATTGTTTAGACTACAGTCGGGACATGAGAAAACTGTACACTATAATCCATCAAAATAATGCTCGTATTTCTTGACGAAACCTAATGCTTTCCAGATAAATAAGTTACAGTCAATATCAAGATGTGGCATGCTATTTTTTTCTTCTTCGGATATGTTGCAAGAGTAATTTTAATCGGAGGGGATTTCAGATTGGAATATTAGAAACGTGTTTATGACACAATGTGTTATTATTATTCATTTTGGCATCGGTGCATAACTTAATCATTTAATTTTTTTCTTTCCAAATTCGGAAAAAACTACAATTGTAAGATTGTAAGATTTTATTGACTCTATCGACCCCCTCTCGGGGTATGAGAGTACAAACATATTTACAACATAGTATCAATATAACAATAGTATAACAATGATAAACATGTGATAACATGAAAATTGATAAACATAATAAGATAATATAAACAAAGACAAACATGTGATAATATAAACAATAATAAACATGTGATAATATGAACAATAATAAACATGTGATAATATGAACAATGATAAACATGTAATAATATGAACAAATAAACATATTTACAAATCAAGGCGAACTGGGCAATTCACCTTCCTACCGCTACGAGTGTGCCTAACAACATTGCTTATTTGTGAGCTATCATTTACAGTAGTACCATCTACCCTTGAATCTTTTGAAAAATATGACATAGTGATTTTAAAAATTTGGCTAATTTCTTTAGCTGGCAAGCGTGAGCTGTATTAAAAACCTTAACCATGTGCAACGCACTTGGTCTTAAGCTACTACCGCACAAGTTATTTGGTATATACATTTTTCTTTCATTTTGAAATAATGGACATACAAAAATATAATGAAATTCATCACCAATATCTGTTGGTGTACAGAGTGGGCATTGCAAATCATCTACTACATTTGCATCAAATCTACCTTTATTAACTGGTAATCTATGTGTTCTGCATCTAAATTCACTTAAAGTTATTGCTTCCTTCTGACATAATATCTGCAGGTATTTTTCATAAACCAACTCATTCTTAAACATCCTATAGTTCGTGCAAATACGATTTGACCAGGTAGCTGCGCTCCATTCCTGAATAGACATGTCAGAAAGCCTAGTTTTCATAGTATTCATAATCCAGGCAGCACTATATCCTTCTCCTTGAGCTCGCCAGACGTTCCCAAGTCCTGCATAGTCAAAACTGTCTGCAAGAAACTCGACCCATTGTGACTTTATATTAACTAAACTTTGTCCTTCACTTTGCAACTGCAACAGAAACTTAAAAAGAATCAATGAATACTTTGATTGCTTCCCTTTAACTAATCTAACCCAATATCCAATCATCCTACACTTAATTTTATCGAGTATTTTACCACGTCCAGTTTCACCATAAACCATGCAGTCAGGTGTGCACTTATTTACAAACAATATCGTTCTTAAAAATTTTCTTTGGAAAACTTCAAGTTGATCTATACACTCATAGCCCCAGGCCTCAGCACCATATAATAGAATTGGCAAAACTAAGTGATCAAATAAATGACATTGTGTATCAACAGATAAATGCAACCTTTTTGCCTTTACTAACATACTATACATTGCCTTTCGAGCTTGTGTGACCTGTTTAGCAATTGCTTTTTTAAAGTTACCATTATAATTAAACGTCACTCCTAAATATACAAAGTCATAAACAACTTCCAGTACACCACCATCATAAACAAATTCTGGAATTCTTCTAACTTTCCCACGTGAAAAAACAACAATTTTTGTTTTGCTGGCATTAACAGTTAAGTGCCAAGTATCACAATAATCTTTCACTGCGTTTAGGGCTTTTTGCAACTCTTCAGGAGTTTCTGCTAGAATAATTGTGTCATCAGCATATAACAAAGAAAAATAACTCCTTATATATTTCAATACCATCAAAAGGCAACTTATTTTTAATAATAGTATTAAAAAATTCCAAGCCCTTGTACGAGTTTCCTATAGATTGTTGGAAATCGTTCAAATAAATAGCAAACAAGAGAGGTGAGAGGTTTTCACCTTGACGCACTCCAATATTGTATGTAAATAAACTGGACATATCTCCCTCGTTAGCAACACATGATTTAGCACACCTGTACATGTTCCTTATAACATTAAAAATCTTGCCTTTTACTCCCATTCTAAACATTTTAACCCACAATGCTGCACGGTCAACCAAATCAAAGGCTTTCTTATAGTCAATGAATGCACAATAAAGGCGTTTAGAATTCTTTAAATAAACATCAATAATAGACTTTAAAACATATACATTATCTGTGATTGAATAGTTGGACCGGAAGCCAGCTTGCTCTTCTAACAAACTCTCATCCTCAAAAAACTGAGTGATCCTATAGTTCAAAATTGATGTAAACAGCTTACCTAAGCAACTCAATAAAGTAATGCCTCTATAATTATCAGGGTTTGTATTCTCTCCCTTATTCTTAAATATAGGAATAATTATCCCAATACACCATTCTGTTGGAACAATACCAGAATCCAATACAAAATTAAAGAACTTAACTACAACCTGAAGAATCTCCAGGGGGCAACTTTTAAGGAACTCATTTCTAATAGAGTCCCTTCCACAAGCTTTAGTATTTTTAAGCTTCTTAATCATCATGTCAACTTCCTTCAAAGTAATAGGAACATCGAGACAAACATTTTCCTGAGATAACTCTTGCATAACAATTGGGGGTTCTGGCTCATCAACCTCCTTATAACTTAGACGACTAAAATGATTTAATAGAGTGGAGAAATATTCTCCACATTTAAACATATGTGGTCATCTGATGATCACGTTTCATACCAATTTGGGCTTTGATATGCAAACTAGTCTTTGGAAAGTGGAGAAGAAGAAAAAAAGGAGTTCGCCCAATGTGGGGCTCGAACCCACGACCCTGGGATTAAGAGTCCCATGCTCTACCGACTGAGCTAACCGGGCTGTGATGACATCTTTTTTATCAAGCCAACTCGAATCAGAACAAGATGTTTGCATATTTCTTTCGCCTTCGACCCATTTTAGATCTCTTTATTTTACTTGGTTCATACTTATGGTGGCCCAGGAGGGACATCGCGAATCATAAACTAATAGTTTATATTCCAGTATGTATACCATAGTTTCACCCCTTTTCGCAAATTCGTGTAGGCACACATTTATCCTTTGTTTAAAAATGAGAATGAACCTACAATCATGTTCGGATTCTATTCAATACATTTGTAATTTAATTTGAATTTATATTTGTCTTGGCCTAATTTGTCCTCTACAAAGATGGGGTGGGGAGGGGGTCTCTATTAAATTGTCTAGACTAGAGTCTGGAACATGAAGAAACTGTACACCGTGTTTCTATTTTTAAAAAAATGATTGTAACCACTAGAGTCCATTATAATAATAATAAATAATAATAATATTTAATATTTATATAGCGCTTAATAAAGATGTCTCTAAGCGCTTTACTAATAAACTATTACCCCGGTCATTGGATTCAGTGCTTGCCCGCACACAATGCTCATAATTATGTCTGTCTTTCTAAAACTTATTGCTTTTCGGATAAATAAGTTACAGCCAGGTCAAGATATGAAATGCTTTAAATTTTATTCTGATATTTAGCAAGAGTACTTTTAACAGTCGCAATCTGTGCATGAGAGGGGTTCAAATTGGAATATTAGAAAGGTGTTTACGACATATTAAATGTGTTATACTTATTCATTTTGGCAACATTTGAACATAATATGTGGTCATCTGAGGGTCACGTTTCATACCAATTTGGGCTTTGATAATGCACACTAGTCCTCGGGAATGGAAGAAGGAAAAAAAGAAGGAGTTCGCCCAATGTGGGGCTCGAACCCACGACCCTGGGATTAAGAGTCCCATGCTCTACCGACTGAGCTAACCGGGCTGTGATGTCGACATACCTGTTTGAATCGAATCAGAACACGATGTCTGCATGTTTCTTCCACCCTCGACCCATTTTAGATCTCTTAATTTACTTGTTTCACTCCCCTTTATCAAATTCGTGTAGACACATTTATCCTATGTTAAAAGATAAGAATGATGTTCGGATTCTTATAAATAAATTCGTATTTGAATTTGAATTTGCCTATTATGTCATCTACAAAGTTGGGTGGGGGAGGGGGTGGGGAGGGAGGCCAGGGTCTCTATTAAATTGTTTAGACTAGAGTTTGGAACATGAGGAAACTGTACACCGTTTTTCTAAACATGATTGTAATCCCTATCGGCTAACATGTCTTCATGAAACTAATTGCTTTTCAGATAAATAAGGTACAGTCAATGTCAAGATATGGCATTTTTTTCTTTTTCTTCTGATAATGTTGCAAAAGTACTTTTCATCATCTGCACATAAGACGTTAAGTATAACACATTATGTCATAAACACGTTTCTAATATTCCAATTTGAAATTCCCCTTCTTCTTATGTGCAGATTGCAGCGATGAAAATTACTCTTGTAACATATCAAAAGAAAAAGAAAAGCATGCTACATCTAAAGCTACAGTCCCATATACGTCCCGGACCGTCCCGGACCATCCCGGACCCCATCCGGGGTGATCCGGGATTCGGTCCGTGTTGACACCGTGTTGGCACCGGGGTGGTCCTGGATGGTCCTGGATGGTCCTGGATGGTCCTGGATGGTCCTGGGCGGTCCGGGAGTCGACCCCGGATGTTTTTGACGGTCAAAAACTGCCGGGGTGGTCCGGGACGGTCCGGGACAATAGTTTGATCCGGGGTGATCCGTGTAGCCACCGTGCTGGGTCCGGGGTCATCCGTAGTGGCGCCGGGGCGGTCCGTGTTGATCCGTGGCAGTCCGGGAGTGAGTTTTTGACCGCCCAGGACCATCCAGGACATTCCAGGACCACCCCGGTGCCAACACGGTGTCAACACGGACCGAATCCCGGATCACCCCGGATGGGGTCCGGGATGGTCCGGGACGGTCCGGGACGTATATGGGACTGTAACTTTTAAAGCATCACACTTTTTTGAACAAAACATCCCGGACCATCCCGGATCACCCCAGACCATGGTCCGGGATGGTCCGGAGTGGTCCGTGCTCGTCCGTGCTGGTCCGGCTTTATATGGGACTGGGGCTTAAAGCCCCAGTCCCATATAAAGCTACAGTCCCATATACGTCCCGGACCGTCCCGGACCATCCCGGACCCCATCCGGGGTGATCCGGGATTCGGTCCGTGTTGACACCGTGTTGGCACCGGGGTGGTCCTGGATGGTCCTGGATGGTCCTGGATGGTCCTGGGCGGTCCGGGAGTCGACCCCGGATGTTTTTGACGGTCAAAAACTGCCGGGGTGGTCCGGGACGGTCCGGGACAATAGTTTGATCCGGGGTGATCCGTGTAGCCACCGTGCTGGGTCCGGGGTCATCCGTAGTGGCGCCGGGGCGGTCCGTGTTGATCCGTGGCAGTCCGGGAGTGAGTTATTGACCGCCCAGGACCATCCAGGACCATCCAGGACCATCCAGGACCACCCCGGTGCCAACACGGTGTCAACACGGACCGAATCCCGGATCACCCCGGATGGGGTCCGGGATGGTCCGGGACGGTCCGGGACGTATATGGGACTGTAGCTTTAAAGCATCACACTTTTTTTGAACAAAACATCCCGGACCATCCCGGATCACCCCAGACCATGGTCCGGGATGGTCCGGAGTGGTCCGTGCTCGTCCGTGCTCGTCCGGCTTTATATGGGACTGGGGCTTAAAGCCGGACCAGCACGGACGAGCACGGACCACTCCGGACCATCCCGGACCATGGTCTGGGGTGATCCGGGATGGTCCGGGATGTTTTGTTCAAAAAAGTGTGATGCTTTTAAAGCTACAGTCCCATATACGTCCCGGACCGTCCCGGACCATCCCGGACCCCATCCGGGGTGATCCGGGATTCGGTCCGTGTTGACACCGTGTTGGCACCGGGGTGGTCCTGGATGGTCCTGGATGGTCCTGGGCGGTCAATAACTCACTCCCGGACTGCCACGGATCAACACGGACCGCCCCGGCGCCACTACGGATGACCCCGGACCCAGCACGGTGGCTACACGGATCACCCCGGATCAAACTATTGTCCCGGACCGTCCCGGACCACCCCGGCAGTTTTTGACCGTCAAAAACATCCGGGGTCGACTCCCGGACCGCCCAGGACCATCCAGGACCATCCAGGACCACCCCGGTGCCAACACGGTGTCAACACGGACCGAATCCCGGATGACCCCGGATGGGGTCCGGGATGGTCCGGGACGGTCCGGGACGTATATGGGACTGTAGCTTAAAATTTAATGTTAGTTGTGCCTTATTTATCTGAAAAGCAATAGGTTTTAGGAAGACATGCGAACATTCTTATAATGGATTTTAGTGATTGTAGAGGTGCTGTTGTCTAGTGGATATATCGCACACTGCAGATCACAAGGTACAGGGTTCGAATCCCAGCTCGACACGAACGCCCTTTGGCAAGACGTTAATCTACATTCGCCACTCTCCACCCAGGTGCCAAATAAGTACCAGGTAGGATGCGAAAGTTAATGTAGTTTGCTCAGCATTTTGAGCGTCTGTAAAATGACGCCTGGCTGGAATGCTCCCAGGGAGTGGAGAATGTGTATATAGTGTGTGCAGGGAAGCCTGAATCCGATGACCGGGGTAATATCATATCTAAAAAGCGCTTAGAGACATCGATGATATAATATTAGCAATATATAAAAGCGGAATATCATTATAATCATTAGAAATTATTATTATCAAAATCATTTCATCGTGTTTTGGTTCGATCTAAACGGGTAATTTGACATCACAGCCCGGTTAGCTCAGTCGGTAGAGCATGGAACTCTTAATCCCAGGGTCGTGGGTTCGAGCCCCACATTGGGCGTACTTATTTTCTTCACTTTTTCCTCATTTTTCTTTCTCGTATCTTGGTGCTTCCTATTTATTGGACAGATTTGTTCATCTTCTTGCACAAGGTAATTACTAGGTGACTAATATGGGAGAAGCAAGACTGGACTGCAAAGGGGGGGGGGGGGGGTGTCGTCTTCTTCGTTGGATTCCCACTTTCCCCTCTCTGTCCATTTTCCCTCCTTCACCGCCCCTCTCGCCCCTCTCTTCTTTATTTCTCATATTTCAAACAATGATAACTCTTATTATAAGTCAGATTTATTTCAAACTATTACCATCATTGTTTTTGCTTTCATACAAATGAACTTATTACAAGGGTTGGTTTGCCCTTTAATATCAGTTTCAGTTATAACAGGTTGAAGTATTCGAAAGATCTTATTTGTGGAAGTGAGTTTAAGGTTATACCTCATGTGATGGTGCCCAAGGGTTCATGCTTATCATCTCGTCCATGTCATCCAGTCTAGCATAATCATCCTCCCTGTCTCTATCTCTCACTCCCATTTTCATCCTTAGTATGCTTCTTTTTTTTACCCCCCCCCCCTTTCTTCACGCGTTTTCTCTCTCTCTCTCTCTCTCTCTCTCTCTCTCTCTCTCTCTCTCATTCACTCTCTCTCTCTCTCCCTCTCACCCTCTGTCTCTCTATCTCCCTCCCTCTTTCCCCCTCTCTTACTCTCTTTTCAGGTAACATTTCTTTGAAAGTATATGCGAACGTTTTAACATTGTAATGTTTGTGGAAGACTGAATTCAGCTGACCTAGTAAAAACAAATTTCATGTGTATTTTGCACAATCAAGGGACAACGGAAATTCACATGTTTATCCTCCTGCATAATCAGATTATGTGTGTTAAGTTTATTTGATTGAATTCGACAGGGCATCGGGGAATAAAATTAAGCTCACGCACGCCAGCTATTCTCCACTCCTGACGACGGATAATCAACCTGTTCGAAACGTCGAGCCACTCCCGCCACTCATCCTCTCCGAGTGCTATAGTTCTCCTTAGAACTATTAGCTAAGAAAGATAACCAACAGTCTTTTTCAAGACTACACAAACAGTCCTTTTCAGGACTACACACTCTCAAGAAAGATTACCGAGAGTTCTTTTCAGGACTCCTCAATCTTCTCTCTCTCTCTCTCTCTCTCTCTCTCTCTCTCTCTCTCTCTCTCTCTCTCTCTCTCACATGGAGCACCCGCAAGCCTACTGTAAAATCCGTTTGGCGATTACAATGCTGCTTCATGGAGCGACGGTTCAGAGGAACTGTCGTTCACTTGACTCATAATCCAAGGAATGATTGAGGGTTAGAATCCCAGTCCGACATTATATAACGTCCTTTTGCAATACATTGATCCACTCTTGCCATTCTCCATCCAGGTTCAAGTGGGTAACTGCAATACAGGGCCCTCAGGAAGAATAGCATTGATGCTGATAACGTTTTCCCTGTGTACGTCTCCCAATTAATATCAATAGTAATAGTAATGTAGTTTTGGATATCACATCCGTTGTTATTTACAAAAAATGATGAGTCCTTGGAAACAATAATTATTTCATATTTCAAAATACATTTTATTCTTGACATTTTTGGCACCGAAATATATCACCGCATTGTTACTTTGCCTGTAAAAAAAGATATAAAACCGAATCCACAACGACTTCACACCGACTCCAAACCGACTCAGGCACACCGACTCCAAACTGACCGATTCTTAGCCCTTCGGGGGTAATGTAATTGTTTGTTAGATCTGTTGTCATCTGGTGTCGGCATCGTTGAGATGGCCGTCGCATTGAACTAGAGAGGTTTTCATTTAAACGAATATAATTATAAGTCAGCAACAGAGCTTCATGACTCGACGGGTCGAAATCGTTTACGATACAAAATCTTCGTTTAAAACATCACAAATAAAAATGTATAAGAGAGTGTCACGTTAACATAGGCAGTCGATATTTTGTTCTGAGACTTAATAATATATTATTTCATTTACACATACTTTCATACAGCTTTGATATAGAACTATATAATGACAAAATATTGTATACAATAGACAGCACAGTATGTGATATTTTCAGCCTTTCTATTAATACATAAAAGCAATGTGGCGTTCATGACAAGAGCTCTGGACTATATAAAACATTCCTAATACCAAAGTCAATTATGTAAGACCTGCTTACAAGAATAACAAGGCAACACTTTACTCGACAGAAAATAATCGAGCTTCAAACTACTGGGAACGCGGGATCTCTGAACTTAAGAAAAAGAGCTACCCAAAAATGTTCATTTTCAAAACCATTGCATATAGAACCAGGTGAAGGTACACAGGAATGATGGGCAATCAATGACCATTAAGAGGTGATTTAATTTCATAATCTGTATCTCTCTACAAAGTCAAAAGAGTCCAATAACCATGACAACTCGGTCTTATCTTGATTGCTAAGCGATTGTTTGAGAGATATATACTTATAAGCAACTTCCAATAACAATCTTATCAAGGCAAGTGTCAAAACGCCCTTTAACATATAGTTTTGGATATTTCCCAACTGGGGTGAAATTGAATTCAATTGCATGCTTTAAAAATAAAAAAACACTTTTATATTGAATTTGTTTGTTGTTGTAATGTTAAGTTTATACTGCACGCTTATTCCCAAGATGAATTCATCGAAAGCATCGTCTCGTCTTAGGTCATGTTGTTTTTGTTACTGTTAATTAGATCACAAGTTTTTTAAATCTATTTATGGATACATCAGTTTCCCCAAATTGGTTGGGGATTACATAAACTATTTCATTTCTTTTACATGGTGTCGAAACCAAAAGTGGCAATATAATTATGACTACAGGCACATGTAACATGGTTTTGTTTTAATTTCCAAAGGAAACAGATGTATTTTCTTAGTAAACAACTGAAAGTGTGAACATTGTGATTCAACATTACATGACCATTTCAGCACTGGTTAAAGGGCTGGATATGGTTAGTGATCCCTCGGAAAATCATTATATTTAAATGATAGTAGCTAACATTTTCGACTACCAATATTTTCAAAATACATTACCTCTAAGTACTTCAAGAAAATATTTCCTCCAGCTGATGATAAATGATAAGAGTTTTAAAAATGTTTTTCATTTCCAGACGATCATTTTTAATGAAAAAAAAAAAACATCCAGTGTTATTCTTTGCCAGACATGCTCGCTTTTCTTCCAAATACATGATTCCAAAGTGGATGAGCGCCTCACCTGTTCATGTTATAATCACAAAGAAATGTGTTTTGTTAACGTTGTCATAACATCCATGTTATTGAGGCCAGAGGCAACATGAGTGTTGATCGATTTCCCGCATGTTGGGGGTGGGGGGGGGGGGGACAGACCCATGTATCGAGATATCAAATCAAATGGGAAAGTATGGACCGCGGAGGGGTGGTGGGGAAGTGAGGGGGGCTGCCATCTGGTTCAGAATCAAACACTCCTGGTAGTCAAGTGTAAACCGTCTGTAATATCCGTTCAACACATTAAAAGAATGGATATATCTCATGCTAAAACGTACAGTCCTAATTCTTAACCTTTAGATTGTTAATTTCGTCCTGTAGCATTCTGTTAGTGATTTCCTTCAATGGCAAGTCATTTTAGTTTACCAGAGCTTTTATAAAAAAAATCTTGTATACACATATATGATTATTTCAAAGATCCAAGGACCATTTTTGTAATACGTCCATGGCACTACGTCCATGACACTAGCATGTTGAAGAGACGAGTCAGTTTCGATCCGGTACCCGGTGCGGCCGGTTAGAAGGCAAAGACAGATAGTTGCGTAACTACAAGACCAACTCACATATCAATATTTGCCAACCAGTAATTTTACCATCGGCCAATCGGTGTGATAGTTCTGCTATAATCCCTTAATCAACAGGCCTTTTATTTACTTCTTGTTTTTCAGACATCAGCTTCTTTCATCACTGTGTTGATATTGTCGCTATGGTACCTGTGAGCGGCAGGCTTTTTATTTTTCCTCCTGGTTGATCGGAAAGAAGAGCGCATGGATGAGATCGTTCTGATGATGCTGGCTTGCTCTGGGATCTCTGTACATCGGCATTTCAACATAGAACCAAAGACTTGCTTGAAATAAGGATGCTTGGTAGCATAGATAAATGGATTCACGCAGCTATTAAAAAGCAAGATGGCGGCTGTCCACGGGATAGCAGGATCACTTGGTGGTATCATGAGCGACACGCAATAAGGCGACGCGCAAAGACCAAACGCGCAGACGACAAACAACATATTTTTTGTAATTTCTACTTGGCGCCTGTTGAGCCGCTTCTTGACTGATTTGTTTGGTTCATGATGCGGTGTGCCGTTCGGTGACGATCGCTTCGTATTGGTGACCGACGTGTCGGAAGAATCGGACATCGTCATCGTTCTCATGTGACGTCGAGTATGGAGGAAGATCTTGATGTAGCAGACGACGACGATCACGAGAGGAACTGGATACAGAACAGCGGCTTGGAGCATGCTGTAGTAGTCGGACAACGGATGGGCCGTCTTGTGCGAGCATGTCTTATATTTGACAGCGTATCCGAGCTCGCCGAGTCCACACAGTGGCGGGATCAACGACACAGAGAAAGGAACTAACCAGCAGATGGTTAAAATAATAGCGTTGTTTCTTTTCGTGTAGATGGCGCGATACGTTTTAAGCGACCTAGTAATGATGATGTATCTATTAATGGCGATGGTTGCTAGGCTGTAGAGACTGCAGCCACCGCAGGTGTATAGAACCAGAGCAGCACCTGCACATACCCAGTCAGGTAACGGCCATCCACTGAAGCTCAACAACGCAACCGCGTTCCATGGCAGTACGCAGCAGGTCAGGAGGTCAGCCATCGCCAGATTGACCACGAACACATTGGTAATCGTTCTCAGTTTCCTACTCAGTGCAACAGCCAGCATTGTCAGTCCATTGCCAGTGAAGCCCACGACGAAAGCGATGATGAAGATGACGGCGAGGATGATTCGCTGGACCGGATCGTTGAAAACAAAGTTTCGACCGTCACTGCCAGCCGTCGTCGTCGCGGAAGTCGAGTTCCAAGACGAAGTCTGGTTCATCAAGACGTTAGCCATCGTACCAGTCTCCATTTTCTGCCAATTAATGAAAAGAGAGAGTGTCTTGTTACTATTCACATTGATACAATACTATACAATTATTAAAGATTCGGGTTAACAGTATATCGCCTGACGGCAAAATAATTTAATTGTCTCGGACGAACCATAGATTGAATAGCGACAGTGACACATGGCTTAACAAGCTCAACTTTCAACACACCAAGGGGAGAGGAGCAGAATCTGTTACTCAAACGCAAACACACAAACGTACCTTTGATCTCTTTCGAAGTCCTTTATACGCATACACCTGTCACCGCTATGAGGACCCCCAAAACAGACTTTGCTCATTTATACCTTACTCAAGATCACCTGACGAAAATTTCATTCATAAATATACACAGAGTATACCAATATGCCTACTTAGAATATAAGTCTATACGCACCGTCATTTCATTACTCAAAGCAAACATAACAAACCTATTTAGAAAGTGACTAGACTGGCAACCATACAGGAAAAGGGAATAGCAATATCATGGTTATGATTAAAACATAAACATGTATTGTGACGTCACTGAGTTGACCTGATTATCATGACGCGACAGAAGATATCAGTCATGAATGGAGGAGTGAGTGAGTGGGCACGAAGGGTTTATTGGAGACTGCTGCACACGAGGCGTTATTGCTGACGTAAGACTGCGCCAATGAATAATGCGTTCTCTGACGCGACATGTGAGATAGACTCGGTAATAGCGCCTCGTGTTAATGATGATGATGATAATAATAATATTAACAACCACAATAGTAATGATAATAATAATAATAACAATAATAATGATGATGTTAACAATAGGATGTTTATAGCGCCTTTTTCAGAGGATACAAGTCGCTATCCCTCAGTCAATCAACAAATTGAGAAGAATATTCGAGGTAAGTTGTCAGATGTTTTTGAAGAATTAATAGAAATGTGAAGTACTATTTCTTAGAAATACAGGGAGATTATTCCATATGTGTCGGGCAACAGATCGAAAGCATTTGAAGCCAGCCTGTTTTGGGGATTTGGGAATGAGAAGGGAAGGAGTTGATTTAGATCGGAGTGAAGTATGATGTTCTCTCCTGCTGAAATTAGTAAGGAGATGTACTGAGGGAGAGTGGTTAAAATCGCTTTAAAAGTTTGAACAAGTACACAAAATGAATGCAAAACTAACTTGATAAGCAGGGTAGTTGGAGTGCTTGCGCGTGCACTGTTTGCCTTCTTTAACATGCTTTAATAGCGTAAGAGATGACGCAATCGAAATTACATCTCGTGTACATAAGAAGGGTATGGAAATGACAATAGATGAAGGAATGTTTATTCATTAATTCAGTAGTAGCATATTTGGATGAAAAATGTTGTAAAGAGACTATTAGCGTAGTACAGTGTACCATTTCATGATTTACCGACAATGATACACATAAACAGATCCATATTGACGGGGTCATTTAAAGCATTATTTCAACGCCTTTTTCTTTCAAATATAATGGGGGTTGTTACAAAATCTTAAATTAAAAAAAAAAAAACACGGAAAATAGCTCAAGAATTTGAACAACAAACTTTAAACGAGACTCACGGATTTTACATCGGTCATATTTTGTTGGACTTTCTACAAACCGAAGTGAGCTTGGTTTTTTACTAGCATCTATGATATCTTGTCCATTTATTCATTTTCCAGATGTTAATAAATTCGTTTTCAATAAACTCTGACCCAGTCAGTACGTTTTGTGAGTGTAGTACAGACATTGTATAAAAATGTATTTCATGTATTAGTGTAGTGTGTGATTGTTATGTTAGCAAATTTACATAGGCAGTGATAACTTGATAAGGCAAGGTGTACTTTGGTCATTGTCCGTGACTCATTGTTTGCTTTTTTCCCCTTCTTATGTTATTATATCACTATCCGTGTTATTGATTAAATAGGATTTAGTCAGAGTAATCTCAAACTTCAGATTAAATAAATCACTTGTTTCATGTCTTAAAGATAACACAAACTTGCGAGGAATTGCATTGCATTGTTTATGGTTTCGCCGACCCTAGTATGGCTACGATGATATACATCCGATCTTGTTTTGGTTTTGCTTTGTGTATTTAAAAAAAACGAATCTTGTTTTATTTTTCTTAAGTATTATTAAACACAGTAGATTGTACATGTCTAGATTTCATTCAGATGCAGTCTCATACATGAAGATCGAGGAGTCACGGTGGATTAGATATCCACTTTTTAAAGGAATAGCATTTTATCTATTTATTCGAAACAGTTTATCGTTAGGTAATCATGTTCGCAGCCAAATGGCCGAAATGCAGATTCGATTGCATTTTTAATCAGTGAAAATGAAAATGTGTATACATTAGCGTAGACAAAAGGACATAATTCAAGGCATTAATGACCATATTATCATGCTAAAGATGCAAGTACTGTGTAAGCATGAGGGTCGCAGTAGGCAACAGTATCACATACATTTATGATGAATAATGTTCACATTATAGTGGAATCCAGTTAAAAATAGTGGTTTTAATGAACCTTTTGAGAGCTTCAACCACTACTTTTCGAGCGCGGATTTCTATTCCAAACGAAGTGACCCCAAAAGTGTCGTGGTCGAATGGATACGTCACCGGACTGTGGATCACAAGGTCCGCGGTTCGAGTCCCACCGCAAGAATTATTTCCTTGAAATGCCACAGAGCGCCATAATGGCAGCCATATATAAAACCGGGGTAATATATTGTGGAGCGCCAGGAATGTAAAGTCTCACAGACATGAGCGCTATACAAGAACCCACTATTATTATTAAGTATGACTCCACCAAAAGTGGATTTCTACTCCACTGCACTCATAGAGTACCTTCGAACATGCTCATTACCAAGTTAACATGAATGCGTTCATACTTTCTATTCTGTAACCCATTAAACCTAAATTAGTTGAGTTCCTAGAAAAAAAGAAGCGAAAGAAGTAGAATATTGTTTTTCGGTTATAAAACTAATTAACAGGAACTTTTGTGAAGGGACTTTCATATCAAACCGGGAAAATTGCATAAGCATGCACTTGTGAAAGGAAGTAGGATTCATAGCAAAATTATTTAATGACTTTTTGCACGAGTGTTCGTGGTTTCACTTTGATTATACTCTATTTTTTAAAAAAATTAAAAAAGAATAATCGACCCAAATACATTTCCCTCAGTAAGTGAAAGAGTGAGGGTGTCGGATAACATTGTTCAACGAGTTTGCAATGGCTGCTGCATTTGCCCAAATGCAAATACCGTAAGTTGTCTTACAACAAATTATCCAAGTACTAAGCGGATATTACAGAATTATGGCGGACAATATTAAAGGTGATGAATTTACGAAGCCACATAAATTATCAATCGAACAACTGACATTGAGAGTAGTAGCATCTGTGAAGGCACACATAGTATCTATGACATGAAATTCATCCGTTTGCTTGGTTTTTTTTTCCTATTTACGAGGTGTGGAGATCTCAGCGCTGACAATTTTAAAAAGATAATAATGTTCACCTGAACAAGATAAGTTGCAAATGCATGAATATAGTCCATATCTACGAAAACGCTCCTTTCGCAAATTTGCCAAAAATGTGCCACCCATACACCCTCCTTAAAACCTTCTCTGTTCCTACGGTAATGCTGTTTATGCTGGTATACCTCCACCTGTCAATGCCGATACCCATGAATTATCTGAATCTCAGTAACTAATTAAAGTTTTAAAAAAAGTGATCTTACCGACTTTGTTCTCCTTCGAATCTCGTAAATTCAAATCACGAAGTTAACCAAACCTTATAATGATGATCCTGAAATTCGTAAAGATGATCTTGAAAGTTCAACAAAAAATCAAACTTCCATCGATCCAACTTCTACCAATGGCACATACGACCTGTCTGAACCTACCCCGCGTCTATATTCAGGACGCGTATACCTTTTAGCGGTAATTCTATTTCACTATTTTTTCCGGTGACTCTGTCGGAGTGGTGTCTATTTTCTATATTTGGAAGATTTTCAATATTTTCATCTGAACTTTGATCGTGACGTGACCGTGACAATGTGAAAATGATTTTTGTTTTCATTCCGACAGATTTTTAAAGAGAAGGTTGAGTTCTTGGAAGAGGTGAAAAATAATTTGTGAGCGTTATCATTCTTCTTATGCAAGTGTGGAAGAACATCAGATAAGACATGCTCCCTGAAAAGCATGGCTCTTCAAATGCCTTCATATTCTAAATATGTCATGTAACATCGTAAAACTCGGGGGTAGGATTTTTCGCCACGTGTTTGTGTAGTCCCATATACATCTTTCTGTGTACAGTGTTTGAATCTTACCAAGACTTGGCCAAATTTCTTATCATTTTGATGATTCTAGAACCTTGCAATACACACAAATTCTTATATGCTAGATGATCAACTTTTTCTGATCGATTCCACACCGATGCTTTCACAATGCAATCGCATGACCAGAACTCAACTTCATCTTTAAGAAATAACTATGCCTAATATAGATGAGCATGGGGCCCGGGCATGGGGTAATATATTCAGAAGTACGAGCAATTTTACCCGACTATACCATGTTATGTATGTTAACCAAACACCGCCCAAAAATGATTCGACAACTAATTGTCGTTATTCCCCCCCCCCAAAAAAAAAGCCATTTTCAAACCCTTTCGTTATGAGGGAAGTTCTAAATATTGTCTTTCAAATGCCGTTGGAATTTAACCTTTTAATTTTTCGGACCTGAAAATGGGACATACATGCATAGTACCTTTAAGAAATTGCCCTTACATACGCCTATGGGCATTTCCAAGTTTTTTTTTGATGTATTTTTCAAGTTGCTGTTAATTAAGCTTGGCCTAGATACTCTGGCATCCTGGTTTTTCATAGTGAGGTGTTAACAATTACTTTTTAACTTTAGAGTTCAATACGAGGCACCTCTAAACCGGAGGCATACCAGCGGCCTTTTGTAACCTTTGGAAGAGGATCCTGTTAGAGGTTTAATACCATTTCGGATGATTATTGTTCGGTTACGAGATTAATTGACCCGTTATTAGCTACAATAGTGTTGTGGCTGCAGACAACTGCGTATTATCATGAACCTTAGGTTCATGGTATTATTCGTTGGGAGAATCCGGGATTTGATTGCGTAGGCCTATTAGTTTGTAAGCTCAGGTTTTGTTTTCTTTTTCAAATGGTCTTTTCATCATTCCAGGTAGCAAGTAGCTTCCTGCATGACGTCATATCCGATGTTTTGTATAATCACGATAATAACAAGATATTTTACAAGGAGCCAAGAAAGAGGAGAATGGAGAGAGAGCATTGAGCCTCATTCTCATACCGATAATCCTTAAACGAAGAAGAAAAAAAAAGACACAGTCACCAAGTGAATCCCGCACAGCTCCATTCGAACAACAATACCCTTATAAATCATATGAAGAATTATAAAACGATTCCCAAATTACTACAGTTTTCTTGCAATTTATATTAGCTACTTTTAAGGAACTCTAAGAAAAAGGATTGAGGAGGACAATTAATGTGTTCGGATACTTTTTTCACTAAAACTGAAATTTATCAAAAGATCTGAGAGAAAGTAAACGGATGGAGACAGTTGAGTCGTGTCGCGATGCAGTTGTCCGGTGGCCCGGGGTAGTCTTCCTATAATTTTCTGAGATCACAAACAGATGCCTAATATAATCACATGTCTTCAGAAACACAAAGTCATACAAACACATGTATCAATTAGTACATTAACCGCACCTGTTATTTTTAGTTTGCCGCGGCGGTAGGCAAGGATTATGTTTAATTATATAATCGGTGCGACAGTCTTTGTTTAATAATGTAATTGGTGTGAGGTGTATTTGTTGTCACTATCATCTATGATGGGTCCAATCGTATAGTTACACATGCTACCATGACCTCTTAGCACCGGAAGTAGTTTGTCAAAGTGTTTCCGTTCAGGGTACCCAAAGCACTTTCCGTCCGGTGAGATTGGGTGAGCTAGCCTTTAAATGAAACAGGTTTTACATCTGATTATCAAGGGACCATACTGACGCCTGGTTTATCTTTTTGACATTAAAAGATAGACAACTCTGTCTAGCTTATAGTCCTATTTGCATGGTCATGTAATCTGACATGTTTGCGATTATTGCATGATTGTTATCGTGACAGCCACCCTCAATATCGGTCCCGAGTCATAAGCGACTCGGAACCACGTATGCCACTCAAAAATGTGACGGAGATGAAAGTGAACGTTTGTAATGGAAACAAAAAATATAGATATAAAATAGAGAGGGAGGAAGATAGTATGAGGGAAGAGTGAAAGAAAAAAAGAGAGAGAGAGAGAGAGAGAGAGGGAGAGAGAGAGAGAGGGGGGGGGGGGGGACAGGGGGACGGGCGGGATGGAGCGGGAGAGAACTTTTATAGTTCATAGACAACAGACTCAAGGGAGATCTCTATAATATCAACTCCATGATATATAGCTGAACTTATGAACTTAACCATAACAAAACTAATTTGTTGACAACAACAAAATGAATTTAAACGACTGGTTTAATCGCAGATTGACCTCTGTAATTATTGCAGAGACAAATGCTTCAAAAGCCCTGATGCTTTGACAGCTTTGACCGCGCTGTTTTTATATAGGTATTGTTCTTATTGGAGTATGCCCCGAAAGCCATTAGCTAGCCTCAGTCACACCTTTGCGCATTGCTGCGTATTTATGGCAAGCCGTTTTAACATTTATATCTATTTCTTGATATCAATAATTGAATTGTTGATATCTAGTAATGGTTTTCTGTTGTAAAGCAATGGTAACTCTCAATATCAAGAAATAGAAATAAATGTTCAAACTGCTTGCCATAAATACGCAGCAATACGCAAGCCAAATACCCAAAGTTGTGACTGAGGCATAAGTTCTATTGCTTTGCATGGTTAGAACATTTTGTAACAGTAGAAATTTCTAGAGTTTAAGGGCTAAGTGCCCTTAGCACCCCCTTCCTAAAACAACTCCATCAACATCGAGTTGGTTTTCTACGTTTCCATAAGCATACTACATGCTTACTTGCCGACTTTATGTCACACTAGGCGGGACATTCATGATAATTGTCCAATTGCAGTCATCCTTGACCACACATTATCTTTTGAATGGGCATATAATTTCTCAACTCCGGTTCGCACAACATTAAGGGCGCTTAATGTCTGATATATGGTTCATGATCTAATCTGAGAGCTCTAACTCTGTCTATGTGGGCTTCTTATATAGCACGCTCATGAATCTTGTTCATATGAAAGGATATAGGCCTACATTATTATACATGGCGTAAATTTGAAAGAGGTCGTTAAAGAGACATTCAGTAGCTAAGACATATCACTTTTAAAGTGCTATGGGTGACAGAAAAATTAGAAAGTAAAAGGAGAAGCACGGAGAGAGAGAGAGAGAAAGAGAGAGAGAGAGAGAGAGAGAGACGTGAACCCCAAACAGAAGTGACGAATTTGAATGAGTCTTTTGCCAAAATGAGTTGGAAAACCAATATGATGCCCTTTATGAAATTTACAATTTGTGATTTCTGTAAAATAAAAGACATTAAAAAAATGTAAAATGGGTAATGCTATATATCAACATTAATGGAACAGTGCAACCAAAACCGACTTCTAATAAACCCTTGATCCCTTTGACATCAGGCATACCACGAGTTTCATATTATGAACCTCGAATTTGGGTCATGTTTTTTAATAAATTCACCTCAATTTTAAATACAGACCCACTCATATTGCAGACTCACTCAAAACAGCATGGGGTGACATATTTCCAAACTTATCAACTTATACCACGTAGTAGGTCATTGCTTATACCATGGAGATCTCTTCTTATATCTCCATGCTTATACCTAGCTTCGTCGCACCGCCAACCGAATTCAAACCGACTCCAAGCCGAACATTCCTGGCCATTCGGGGTAATGTATTACATGTTCGGTCTGGTGACGGTCTCATGAGTGTGGCAGTTGTATCAATTTAGACGGTATGTGTTTTCGAAGTCGTAGGCTAAATTGACCAATGATAAGTCAAATCAAGGCTGAGGAACTTGGTTACATATCCTTTTGAAATCCCGAGAATTAAGGTAACCAAGCACAGCCATCACCTAAATTTAGAAGTTTGTGTTTCAAATACATGTACGTAGGTTACTTTAACCACGAATAAGTCATATTATTATTAGAGCTTAGGAAAATGGTTACATATCCTTTTAAAATTCTTAGGTTGAATTAAAACAACCTTTATCAATAGGGGTGTGATGAATTACCACTAAACGCAACTCTTTCCGCAAATGGTGGAAAGCCATGATTCATGTCACCAATTATTTATTTTCATTCATTATGCTTAAGTTTATCAACTTTTTATTTGACCCATGTCGTTGTGAAAGATTGTCAAACTATATGTTAAACCCTGTGCACTGATCAGAAAACAAAACCCCAAAGTTATGGATTTGACATCTTGATATCTAACCCAGCCAATCCAACGGCATAGTTATGTATACGTTGGAGAATAGGCCTTACTTAATTGACAGTTTTTTTTAACAAAATGAATAAATAAAGAAGAATGAGGCCAAACCTGAGCTTTATTAAACGTAGCTTATTCTTACATTTCGGTTTATTGAATCAAAATTCATTGTTAAAACAGTCGGGAGACTGATACAAACAAAGATTACAAGTAACTTACTAAGTAAATCGTCTGAAATTTGGTCAAAATTTAACCTCAATATTCTTTGTTGCTTACTCTCAGAGTAAGTTGTGTTCGTGTGACATAAACCAAATGAGAATTATGAAATGAATAATAAGGAATATTTTAAGGTTTAGAACTAATAGACGAACCAGCGAAGGTCACATTCAACAGGATAATATATGTAATGATAAACTGATGATAAACTGAAATAATGGTATAAACAACGCATGAATGTCAATACCATTTTGTAACAACGTAAATCGGGCCCTTTCAATGTTCATGTCTTCATGATTATAAAGTAAAGATCACTGTATTTACCTGTTACGATGTTGAGAAGTGTTCCTCTCTACAGTCTAGAAGTATCAACTGCTTGATAATACTTTCAAACGATAACCACCACGATGTATATATGATGCAAAATAACGTTTGCAGTTATAGTTCACGGTTAATGGGCGTTTCGCATTATGAGCTAACACTGTAAACATTTCGCAGACAATTCATCAAAGAGTATAGTCACTAAATCCATTGCAGTCAGACGACTTGAGAACTCATAAAGAAGAGTTCCTTTCGTGGACGTTAAATTAAAATGATTGTCTCCCCAGTGTACTACACGTATGGGCTAAGATATATATTTCACCAAGCTGGTGTGCGTCGAGGTGTGTGCGTGGAGGTATGTTAATAACAAACTGCGCTGGTTGAAGTTTCGACTGAACAGAAGCAGACGAAGAGGAGACGAATTTCAACTTGTCCAATGTTTATTGATCGTTTCTGAATCACGACCCTCTCTCCTCGCAGTGAACGATTGTGTTTGTCAACTGGTGGGTTGAAGCGAGTCTATTGTCATCCTGATATCATAACAATCACACACCTTTGGTGACCTGGCAGGTATACGTATGGCGGGCAGGCAGGTTGGTCCCAATATAAAGCTGAGTGGAGAAGCTACAGTGAGTCTGCATACCAGAGTCTAGAGAAGACGAATAATACCTCAACAACTAGACCGACAACACCGAACACGTTATACCAAATGGCCAATAGTCGTTCAATTAGGAGTCGGTGTGGAGGTGGGGGGGGGGGGGGCTGTAGTAGATTCTTTATACTCATTTAACACCATCTTGTGTAATCAGTTGCCTCGGCTGCTGAGGTAATTATTTCAATAAAATGAAGGAGAAAAAACCCCGGAAAGTTGCACATTTTTACGGGATGGTATGAATGGGGGGGGGGGGGGGTTAAAGGTATAGACCAGTTTTGGAAACGCCACCCTCTCAAAAAAAAATGAAATGGAAGCTCTTATTACCAATCATGCGAAAGAATATGTTTTTACTAATACGTGATCATACAAATTTTGCTGGGAAACCGCCTACTAATCGATATATTTGGTAAATTATCATATCGATCCGGCCTGTATAGATATCGCGAATGCTCTTCAACGTTGAACATTTGGTCATATATTTAAACCCTTGAACCTCACTTTTAATACTACCGGTCTATATCTTTAAGAAGAGATAAAAGGGGAAAATAATTATGACGTTCCTTAAATGAATGGTTATGCTTCAAAGCATACAACTCCCAGTTTCTTGTTTACCAGGTCTAATTATCGTAGTATTTTTCAAACTAAAATAATAAAAGCTCACAAAATAACCGGGAAATAATAACAGATTGTGCTCAAGATCCGTGACGTCCATGCACAAACGTCGTTGCCTTCATTATGCACGGGTCATTAGATGATATATGAATCAGTTGGTAATTAAATCATTAGCATACCTCTCTCACAAATCATGCTCTCTGAACAGGGCAAAAACAAATCAAAATTCCGGAGAAAACAACAAGGCCAATAATTATGACAAAAACAATATTTTGGTTCAAATTGATAATGATCGTTTCAGTAATGAGGATAATGAGTTTGTTTATTCATAAACAGCATGCTTGGTATCAAAATAACGGAATGATCACAAATAATCCTGGGGGGGGGTGGGGTTAGGGGTGTTGGGGCCATAATAATCTTCAGACAACCACAATCGATGCCCTATTTGGCAAAGCTATACTGAAGAGAAAAAAAAACAAACATGAATACAATTGTAGGAAAGGAAAAAAAACAAAGCCCCCTACATTAGTCGCCTTGTACGTGTAGTTATTTCTGCATGTGAACTTTCAAATATGCTGGCAATGCAAAACAAAGCCCATTACAACTGTGGGAAAATGAATGTTTAGCACAATGCTGTAAAAGTGTGTTCAATGTTGTATGTCAAAAAAAAACTCTGTGGACTTCGTACCTCTTCGGCTTTAAAAAATGTGCATAATCATGGATTTGCATTACTACCAGCAAATGAAATCAAAATTCGTATTGAATGTAATTACATATGACTCATATCCAGAAATATTTTGATTCCAACATTGCTCATAAAAAATATATCATGTCCATTACGGAATTGGAGTACATGTTGCTGTGGACAGAGAGAGATAGAGAGAGAGAGAGAGAGAGAGAGAGAGAGAGAGAGAGAGAGAGAGAGAAAGAGAGAAAGAGAGAGAAAGAAGAAGATGAAGAAGAAGATGAAGAAGAAGAAGAAGAAGAAGAGAGAAAGGGAGAGAGAGAAAGTGAGATAGAGAGAGAGAGAGAGAAGAAGAAACAGAAGCAGAAGAAGAAGAAGAAGAAGAAAGAGGGAGAGAAGGAGAGAGAGAGATAAAGAGAAAGGAGAGAGAGAGAGAGAGAGAGAGAGAGAGAGAGAGAGAGAGAGAAAGGGGTGGGTTGACTTTTAAGCTCCACATTGTGAAATGAGGGCATATGTTTATGGCAAATCATTAATACTGACTCAAGATATAACGTTACGATTGTTGGAGGCTGTACAAATCTTGTAACGATACTATCATAACAGCGATTCTTCCTGAATATAATATGATAGAGATGATAGTAAAGCATATTATGTTTTCCATGTGACATCACAATGAAAATAAAACACAATGGTTATAATAGTACAAAGGAGTTAGCCGGTGTTAGTGTAGTTTACATCCGATTGGTTCTAATAAATAGAGGCTTATAATTCATTTAGCAATCTGTTTATAGGCCTAGAAATAATGCTCCCCCCCAAAGATCAATGCTCCCTATGGATGGATATTGACCACAAAACAGAAAGGAACTACATCGAGTCATGTGGCTGATAACATACTTATAATGAATGATACATTAGACCACAATAAAGAATTACATTGACTAGAACAATCATGTATTGCTGAGTAAAGAGGATATAATGAAACCATTGAAATAAGGACATGGTTAATCCAATAAATAATCTCAACGTGATCGCAAGAAGTTTCGAGAAATCAACGCGAAGCAATTTCAATAGCCTTGAGCGTCACGTCTTAAGTACTACTTGTAGCTACTTGCTCCCTCTATATAGACAACAATGCCTAATCGGTGACCATTAGTACCCCATGATCCCCTTTTTTCTTATGTTAATTGAGAGCTGACTTCGTGAGATAACCACCTATCAGTGACCACTCTGGGTGGTCTAATCCCTCTTAGACAAACTAGTACAGACTGCCTTTGAAATGTGCAAACATACTGACAATGACAGTTACGTAAACTGAACATGATTTTTTCTGATAGCTAATGAAATATAGTATTACAATTTCCTGTATGTTTATTTCTTGAAAGTCTTTCCGATCGTCCTATGGTGATGCACCATTGTGCATTCATTACTCGTTGTTAGGTCTGGCAAACCTCATTAAAGAGACATTACGGTTGTGTTATCTCTAACGCTTGGTTCGATGCAAATAGGTCAAAAATGTCCCACAGCTTACTCATAATTATGTCAAATTTACAGATACACGTAAATCTAAATTATTTTATTTCTATTTCTACAATATTCTAGTAGAGTCAAACCTGTCTATTACGTCCACCACAGTAAAACAAAAAGCAGCGCACATATTCCCCTCGAGAGAGGGCTTATATGCATGACCACTTATAGGCAGGTGGTCTTCACGGAGGTGGCCACTAAGATAGGTTTGACTGTATACTTTATAGAGTAGGCTTATGTCATGTATGTGATCAATGGTTGATAATGACAATGGGGCTATATAATGATCAAAGGAAATGCATGTACATGGTTTCCTGTTCTGCCATCCTACAAAAGTTTATCAAAATAGGATGAACGCTTCCTAAAGATACATTTATAGCATTACTCAGCATTCGGGTTGGTTAAACGTGTCCCTTCTTAATAGAGGTTGCACAGCTGATAGAGATCAAATTGAATAAATGTTTGTCTTATATAAACAAACATTCTGGATTACAAATGAATCACACGACAACTTAAGATAATTAAAAATGTAGGTATACTACGTCTAGACAGTTCAGCTCAGACATATTGTGTAATCATAATAATATTATAGGTTTATATAGTGTTTAATTACACCGACGATGTCTCTAAGCACGTTACAGATTACCCGGTAATATGACTCACTTCAAATATATGCACATTCTCCACTCCCTCACAATGGCACAAGTCCAGCTATTATCACGATGAGGGGCGTGGCTTTACGAGACACATAATATACGGAATATCGAAGTAACCAGATACAAATACAATATACTGTACTGGTGGTGTGGGAGGGGCTAAACCATCGTATTATCAATATATGTCCCTTTCCCTTTCCAATGCCCCCTTCTTCTGCCACTCGATTAGATGGGGGGGGGGGGGGGGGGGGGTACATGACCCAGTGTTCATGTACACGTACCTAAAGCACTCTGCTTGTTTGAATCACGTGTACACTCACACCATGCATTTACCAATATGGATGCAACATTGTCATGTAACCATATAATAGGACGCGTTTTCAACAAACACACAGGCACAGAAATCGTAAAATAAAACAGGACCAGCTTGTCATTTCCTGACCACCAAAAACAACAAAAATATTTTTAAAAATCCCATAAATCGCGACAATATTACTATGGAATTCTCAGCAGGAAATTGACCGAGGATGCCACCCCTTCATCCCCACCCTCATCGATATCCTATGCACCATGAGTTGCCTAACGTAGGTAATGAATGACGTCATGACTAAGATAACAGTTTTTCCTGATGATTTCGCACATTTTCTCATACTTTTAGGTGTCATATTTTGCTCACTGCATGGAAATAGATTGGACACTTTATCTCCGCTTCCACAGAGGTAGATTTTGTGTATGTTTGGCGCTAGAAGGACGTGGAACCATATTACTTTACGCAGCGTTATCACTACTTTGGCTCCAAAGAGAGTTTCTTAATATTTGTAACCAAGTTTGGCAAAAAACCCTTAATCTAATTTCAGGATATATTATTTTGATCAAAGTTAGGATCTTCGTTTTTCCGCTCTTGCACTAGTTGTTATTTCCTCCCTGAGCGATAGCTTCAATTAAATCCAATATCAGAATAAAATAAAAATGAGGCTTCGGAACTACCACCTGTGGTCGCTCTGGTTTTACTTCATCAAAAACATTGGTAATAGTATACCTTTTTTCCCTTTTCAAATCGAATCTGCCACAAACACAATTGCGTTTAATTGTTTTCATCAACTGCGGGATGGGAAATGTTTATCTGTAATAGAATAATAAGGGGTTTTCCCCGTTGAAAATTACAGAAAAACCAAAGTATGACAATAAACTCCCATGGGTAAAATGGCAGCGCCAATTTGAAATAGATATCTTGTTAGAAGAACAAAAGAAACAGAAAGTATAAACGAATCAATGAAGAGTTGAAATATTGAATCAAATTGTTCTACATGTATTTATTTCAGATTTCTTCTGATACAATGACAAATCACCATACAAAAATAACAAAACGGAGTTTCATCATCTCGTTATAACAATAAAGAGCAAATATAAAAGAAAGTACTATCTCTATCATTATCGAATGTAGAATGCAGTTTTACAATAACACATTCATCCTGTTTTCATACAAGTCGATATGTTATGCACGCACCGTATTGCATATATTAAATTTGATTTCATGCAGTGGCAGGTCCGGGCAGGGGAAAGGGGGATAATTAGGGTACGTGTTCCCCCCGACCCCCCCCCCCCCCCCCCCCAAAAAAAAAAAAAAAAAAAAAAAAAAAAGATGAAGGGAAGAAAACAACTAGAATGGGATGACGCCTTTTTGTGTATGTCACAGACATTGGGGACTTGTGCCCCACCCGCCCGCTCGGCCAAAGAATCATATTATTTTGGTAAAAGGAAGATCAGCCTTTGCCATCTGTACACAAAATGAGTCCTTCTTCTATTTCTGCTTGTTTACTGCAATCAAACTACTGTAATTACTTTAATTGTTGCAGGAAAATTGTGGCTGGCACGAACTTAAAAAGTGGCGATTTATAATTATTATGGCACAAAAATCCGCCAGGTATTGATGCCCGTGGCACTAATTATTCGTAGCGACAAACATGGATCCAAAGGCGCCGGACTGTAGCTCGTTCTCTTTTCTTTTTTCTTCAGGTGCTTTGTCATTCATAGTGGACCGGCCGATCCAGAAATCAGTGAACCATGTCGGAGCGTAGGAGAGCGGGATGAAGATGACCTTCATATCTAGTCCACATGAGTATCTGGTCTTGGGCCAGCGGGCTAGTAGCCCGTGCATCATGGCGTTGGTTACGATGGTTAGGTTGGGGGAAGAGACGAAGTTCATGAAGTTGACGGAGATGTTCGATACTGTGTTGAGAGAAAGAAATATAGATTACGATACAAAACATTATAGCTTTTAGTGTGCTCTCATCCATCCACAATAGATAATAAGCATCATCACCATCAACACCAACATCACTTTCATCTTCATCACTACCACCACCACCATGCACCACCACTATCAATCCATCATCACCACCAACCATCTCATCATCATCACCATAATTATTATTATTATCATTGTTATCATCATCATCACCATCATCAGCAGCATCACTATCACATCCGCCACCATCATTATCACCACCACTATCTCATCATCATCATCATCACCACCACCATCATCATCACTACATCTTACTAATTTAACCTACATTTCTCATGCATGTCTGGTTCAAACTCCGCTTGTTTCTCCTTTGATAACCGATCCCAACTCTTCTTAATCTCCGATCTAGTCTTCTCAGGGCTGGTAAGCTGGGTTTTGAAGAAACCAGGCTCTAGGATACTCACTTTGATCCCGTAGTTCATCATACGACTTTCTCTCCTAAACATATCCAAAAAGTCAAGTAAAAAAAAAGTATATTCAGTTCGTTTAACCAGTGAATGCTGTTACCATGATAATTGTAAAATTTATAGCGTTTAATACTACTATTTCTTAAAAATTACTTTTATTACCCTATTCACGAATCTGGCCGGTTCTTTATATAAATCCCTAAACTGGATTCAAGCCGCCAAAGATGGCGTTACCAACGACCTCATACGCTCGAACAGTTGTGTAAAAAAACATTTACGATACCAGCCCTATGCCCCAGTTTAAGATTTTTCGCCGGGCGTCCCAATTTAATGATCAACGCCATCTTCGGCTGGCAACAAGTGAGTAGGGGGAGGTCGCATTACGCTGGTGTGGTGGAGATCGAAATTAAATCGGCCAGATTCAGGACTGCTGTCCCCAGACATCAGCCGAGCGGCCCTCATAAGACGCTCTGGCATTGGAGGAATGTATTCCTACCGGGCGCCCATTTACATCACCTGAGTGTAGAGTGGTAAATGCAGATTAATGTCTTGCCACAGGACGACCAGGGAAACAGGTTGTGGTTAACGGAAAAGGGTAATATAGAAAGAGAAACAAAAATGAAAGGAAAGCGGGATATGGAGCATAACAAAAATAATAGATAATAATAATAATAATAATAATGTAACTTATATCGCGCCAAATCCACTCTGTGGAGTGCTCAAGGTTTTGAGATGTTTTGAGATGAGTTTTGAAAGAATCAGAGGATAAACATTTTTTGATGTCTTCAGGAAGGCCATTCCATAATTTAGGACTAGAGTATGCAAAAGATCTTTCCCCCCACGTTTTGGTAATTTTGGGGGTTACAAGAAAATTGGAAGTGGATGAGCGTAGAGGTCTTGCAGGAGTGTAGTTTTGGATTAGAGAGATAAGGTATTGAGGAGCAGAGCCGTGAACGCAATGAAAGGTGAGCAACAAAATTTTGAAAACAATGCGATCTTTTACTGGGAGCCAGTGTAGCGACTGCAAAACTGGGGAAATGTGGGTACGCTTGGTGGTCAGAGAAACAATACGAGCTGCAGCGTTTTGAAGCTTCTGAAGCTTGGACACTAGATTCTGGGGTAGATTGATTAGGAGGGCATTGGCAAAATCAAGACGGGAGGAAATCAGAGCATGAACTAATTTTTCGGTGGCAGACTTGGACAAATATTTACGAATAAAACCGATATTACGCAAGTGGTACCTTACAGATCTACAAATATTAAGAACTTGGTTAGACATTGTCATATGTGAGTCAAACATAACACCGAGATTGCGACACGTTTGTGACAAGTGAATTATGTGGCCAGAAAATGAAATGCAATTGATATTAACTTTACTAAGCTGTACTTTGGAACCAAATATAAGGAATTCACATTTGTCTAAATTTAATTTCAAGGAATGTGCGAGCAACCAATCAAGAACATCAGCCATGCAAGATTCAAGGCGATGAACGGCTCGTTCTGCAGCGGCTTGATCTGAATTGAAGGAAATCATAAGTTGAATATCGTCTGCATAAATATGATAATCTATGCCATGTTGTAACAAAACTTGTCGCAATCCAATTAAATAAATTGAGAAAAGAGTGGGCCCGCCCACAGAACCTTGTGGTACTCCACAAGAGAGAGGCAAAGCAACTGATTTGCAACCATTAATACAAACGATCTGAGAGTGGTATGACAGATAAGACTCGAACCATTTGTATGCCTCACCCTTGACACCAAGTGAACTAAGTGTGTTCAAAAGGATAGTGTGATTAACGGTGTCGAAGGCGGAGGACAAGTCTAGCAGCAGGAGAGCAGTTGAGTTACCCCTATCCATCCCTTGCAGGATATAGTTGGACACATTCACAAGCAGTGTTTCCACACTATGATGGGTTCTGTAACCTGACTGGAAAGGGTCGAACAAATCATTGTCCAGAAAATAATCCGAAAGACGAGAAAACACAACCCTTTCAAGAATTTTGAACAAAAACGGTAGGTTTGAAACTGGTCGATAATTTTGGAGGGAATTTCGGTCCAGAGAAGGTTTCTTCAACAACGGAGTAACATGAGCTATTTTCAATAAGGAAGGAACATGTGCCTGCTCTAAACTCAAGTTAATCAAGTAAGAAAGGATGGGAGCGAATGTGGAGGAACAGTCCATTAATAATTTAGTGGGAACAGGGTCTAACTGACATGATTTGGGGGGTAGTTTACGTAAGAGTGACATAATCTCTGTAGGGGGTAGTAGGTTGTATTACTTCAAAGGAAGAGGAAGTAAGGGGATGGTGTGGTGTTTTGTCAGGTGATAAACTGTCGCAGATGGTCTTGACTTTCGTCTGGAAGAAGTGGATGAATGTAGAGGCCATTTGCTGGCTATCCGTGTGGGCTGGAAGTGGTGGTAACTGTCGACGATTCAGAAGTCGGAGATGAACTCAGCGCGCTGTGTTTGCAGGAAAATCGGTTCCTAAATTCAAACACAAAATCATCCTCACATACCCCCCCCCCCCCCTCCCCATCTCGCCATCTGAAATGTTTGGTTACCTTAATTGTCAGCTAATTTGGTCCAACAATCCCCTACACACATCCAAGTTGTTTAGTGGTAGGCCTACCCCGTGGGATTTTTTTTCATGACCCCCCCCCCCCTGTTCTAGATATGTGTGCAATTTTTATCCGATATGTAATTCTTTTGTTATGTCCTGCTTAATTGTATCAATATTTTGCTGTATCCTTGGTTGTTGTTTGGGTTTGATTTACCTGAGCGTATCAGAGAATGCTTGGACACCATATTTCGATTCAGCGTATCCTCCTGATCCCATGGCCACCCGCGAGAGGGCGCTAGCGATGTTGACCACTCGACCTCGAGCTTTCTTGAGTAGAGGTAAGAAGGTTAATGTGACATCGATGACGCCCAGGAGATTGACGTCGATCACGCGCTTGTAGTCGTCCTTCGTGCACCAATCGATGAGACCAGGTAAATTGGCAATACCGGCGTTGTTCACCAGACCCCATAGTCCTATCAAGAACAAGGTTGTGCAAAGGAACTGCTATAATAATTACACATTATGACAAGGAAAGAACCAGGGGCGTCAAACGCACGTATCAGGAGACTATCGATCAAGGCGCGACAATGAATAGCCTATGCAAATTATACAATAGTTGAATAATAGTTCAACAAATAATGTACAGGCAATTTCAAGTTTAGATTAAAGAATATTTTTAAAGTTGTGTTTTAAGCTGTTCTGTGGAATCGAGCTTTCTCATAGAAGACAGAAGCAAGTTCCAGGGAACGGGTGCAGCTTTTACGAAGGATCTGTCTTCGTAGGTAACCGTTCTTAGCATCGGTACAACCAGTCTCTTGGCCTCTGATGACCACTCTGATATCACTGGCTAAGTTACTGACACCATCTAAGACAGGTACCCCGGGGGCCTGTTAACGTAGAATCGTGAGGGCAGTCAGACAGAAATGCATGTGTCTTTATTTGTGGCATGTGGGGGGGGGGGGGGGGGGGGGGGGAGGAGTTAAGACTCCGGTGAATCTGGCCTTGTCGGCAGATCAAAAAAAATTATTTATCTCGCTGCAATTATTTTTCATGCATGTATGAATTATATGGACTTGGTTGTTTTATCCTTGTATGCAAATCGAAATATCCGAGGACGACTTTTTTGCTCGTTGACAGATGCGCGAATCACTTGATGACATCCCATCCTAACGTCTTCAATACCATTCAAAATGGCGACTGGTCTAGAGATGCCTCTTTAAGTTACTCCTAACGAAACAATCTTGACCAAAGTAAAATGCGCACTGAGGTGTCGTGGGCGAACGGCTTAAGCACGTGATAGGAATTGCTAACCTCTCGGGTTCGAGGCCCGGCACGGTGCTAATATCATGTGACACAACATTCAACTGTAGCTGTCCCTCCAGACACAGGTTTAGTAAGAAGTTACCTTTTAAGTTTTTTCCCCTTTAAATGCACTGTGCGCTAGTAACGATTGCTGGAGATAATCACGGTGTAACAAACAAAGCACTCCGGAAGCTCATAAAGACCGTCATATGACCGTTGCCCGATGGGCGTCATTTTCATGTACTTTTCACGCTACTAAAACAATAAAGCAATAAAACAATAAGAGGTAATCAATGTCGTGGTATAGTTGCAACGTCACACACGTCGCCGGTCGAGTCCCTCTGCGGCATTGATGTCCTTTGGCCAGCCATTAATCCTTATTCGCCACACTCGACCCAGGTGATGTAAATTGGTACGTGGCAGGAATTCGTACCTTGAAATGCTAGAGCGCCATGATTGGCAGCCATAATAAAGCCGGTGGAAATAATTGTGGAGCGCCAGGAGAGTTAAGTCTGACAGACATGAGCGCTATACAAGAAAACACTATCATTTTAGTGAGCGAGCCCATCTTTCAGTCTCGATATCTCTTTCGCATGGTGCGTTAAGGACCGCGCAGTCGTAGTCCTCCGTCAGGCAAATAACGCCTCGTGTGCAGTGGGTACATTATGCGCTATAGAAACAAAAGGAACTTCATTATCATAAAAGTTCATCTGAATCGGTGATACAAATGTTTTTAAGTTTTCTAAATACACACAATGTTTGCCTCAGAAATGTTCAGTTGCTTAGTTTCAGCCTTTGCCAGCGATGTGACCCGACCTGAATCTTCTCACATAATGGTCAATAACGGCCGCAGCTGTTGCTCAAGAGCTGAAAAATCATGAGGTATAGATTTTTGATCGAGATAAGAATTTTAACCCTCACACATTTTGGAATTTGATTATTATGTTTACCTGTATCTTTCGGCAGTTTCTTCTTGATGAACTCGAATGCGGCTACGACACTCTCGTGGTCGGTGACGTCCAATCGAAGTGTAATGACCCTGTCTGATGTCTTTGATTCGACCTCTTTCTGACCTTTAGCAGTCAAGCACGCGGCGAACACGTGAACACCTCGTCTGTCTAACTGACGAATCACAATGCTTCCAAAACCAGTATCACAGCCAGTTATTAACACGTATCTAAAACGAAACATATGGTTTTTGTGAACAATGTTCAATTTACTATCGTTTTAGCAAAAATGTTATAAACGCTCTTTAAAACTTGTAGGTAAAATTATATTTTTTAAACAAGTAATGAATGCTGCTAAAATTCGGTACGATTATCATTCGTATCATGCACCCTTTTCCCAAACTCTCCTAACTTTATCGAGACCGTTTCATCCCTCTCGTCCTAATACCATGAAATCTGCGAAGAAATCGGAAGAAGGGAAACGAGATGAAAATGGTGACAAGAACATTAAACGACGATATGAAATAAATGAATTAATTGCTTTTTCGCTACAAAAAAAGAGAAAGATTTGGGACAAAACTCCTAACACCATATACAACATTAAGTTTGACAAAGGCTAGCACTTTCATTCTTACGGGCAAGGTTGCCATATCGAAAAATCAAAGGAAATGAAATAAAGAAACAGCAAATATAAATAGTCACGAGGAAATTGCTGGCACCGCCAACTGTTATGAAGTATCAACATCATAACATTAGAGCTTCACACATCAATTATTACTCACTTGGGTAATAATAATCAATATATAGGGAGATTTTGTCAACAATTTAGAGTTGTGGTCATAATAAAAAAAAAAAAATAATAATATGTCTTTTTTACCCAGGGTAGTCTCACCAGTACTGTTTTCCTGAAGACCTATATCACATATATTACCCCAGCTCAATTTATTGATGGTTGCAATTGGGTTTTCAGGTCAGATTAGAGTTGGAGCTAGATCTAGGTATGCCGATCACTTTTTGGTCTGGGATTGAAGTTGGAAGTTTGGTTAGAGTATGAGATTGACTGGGGGGGGGGGGGTGGGGGATCGGAGCAGGTGTCGTTTCCTGATATCTTACTTGTCAATGACTTTTGGTAGCAATATAGAACGAACTAGACACGGTTTATGATCGTTTTAGAAGAAAAAAAATAAACGCTCTTTAAAACTTCTCGGTAAAATTATACTTTTAAGACAAGTAATGAACGCTGCTGAAATCGGCACGATTATCCTTTTTTCACCCTCTTCTCATCTTCTCCTTACTGTATGTAGACCATCATCATCCCTCTCGTTCTAATACCATCATTCTCCCTATATGCTTAGGTAGTTGGCCTCTGCATTTATCTTGATTATTTTTCTTACCTCCATACTTCCAAGTTTTCAATTATATTTATATGCATTTTTATATGTGTGTTGTCACTCTTTATGTAAATCAGTTGTATTATTTAGTATTACATGTATTGTTATTTGAATGTTTTATATTTGATTTATCAATAAATGCAGTAGAATCTGCTAAAACAAAAATATAATAATCCCTCCGAAAATATGAAATCTGTGAAGAGGGGAACCGAGATGAAGATGGTGACAAAAACATGAACAATGATATGAAATATATGATATGATATGATATGATAGGTTTTTTCGCTACGAAAAAAATGAGAAATGGGAGAAAACTCCTAATACCATATACAACATTAAATTTGACAAAGGCTAGCACTAAATTCTTTCAGGCACCGGATCGACTCAGATGAAGACTACCATATCGAAAAATCAAAGGAAATAGGGGCACTTAATGGTCACGAGGAAATTACTGGCACCGCTAACTGTTTGGTGACTATGACGTCGGTATCAACATAACATTAGAGCTCCACATATCAATCATAACTCACTTAGGTTACATGAAAATGCTCCGGCAATGTATAGGCAGATTTCGTCAAAAATGTAGAGTTATGGTCATAATAACAACAATAATAATACTAATGTCTTGTTCATGCAGGGTAGTCTCATCCGTATTAATACTGTTCTCACAGAGGGCCCTGCAATCAAAGCACAAGTCATGTATAACCCCGATTTTATTGATGGTTGCAATTGGATTTTCAGGTTAGATTAAAGTTGGAGCTAGATCTACTAATCTAGGTATGCCTATCGTTGTTTTGTTTGTTTGGTATGGGGTTGAATTTGGAAGTTTGGTAAGAGTATGAGATTGACTGGGGGGGGGGTCGGGGGGGGGGGTCGGAGCAGGTGTCGTTTCGTGATATCTTACTTGTCAATGACTTTTGGTAGCAATACAGAACGAACTAGACTCTCCATGAACATGCTTACGATCCAGAGGACAAACAACCCAGCTAACGTCAACACAATCATATCCCATTTGAGTTCCATGATGCTGGTAGGAGGATCCTTGAAGATGGTACCACTGTGACAACTCTCAGGATTGGTCAGAGGTGAAACCTATAACCCTAAAGATAAGACTGAAACGAGAAAAGACGTATTAAACAAAGAAACATTCTAGTGAAAGAGTAGGTGTATGTGTGAATTGGTTTTTACAGACGTGTATCAATCAGGCGCGGATCCAGGATTTTCCAATAGGGGGGGGGGGGGGGGGGGGGGGGGGGGGGGGGGGGGGGGGGGGGGAGGGAAGGGTGGGGGGGGGGGGGGGGCGGAAATTCGAAATTCGCGCAGACCGTTATTTAAACTTACCAATACTGACAAGGTCATATTAGAAGCACTGTACTTTAATAGTGTACTGGTACCTACAAGCGGGCACAATTATTTTGGAAAGGGGACATGCTCACGTCACATCTCTTGTCCGATATCAACATTCCCCGTTTTCAAGTTATGCTCGCGCGAATTTTTTTTTGACATTTCCATCAGTGGGGGCTGAAGCCTCTTGTCCCAATATCTATTTCCTGGTTTAATAATTTGGCGAGTGAGCGGAAATTTGAGCTTATGTATGTTGTGAAAAGTGTTAATTGTCACCAAAATATACGAGATAAGATATAACAAATGCATATTGGTAATTTTTAAATTTTCGGGGAAAGAGAGGTTGCAACCCCATCCCGCATTAACTGCAGGTGTTTTGAAATCAAATCAGACTCCCCAAAAAAGTATTAACCAAAACGCACGAATCCAGTTTCAAAAATCCAAAAAATGTCAGCTTCAGAGGGGGACACATCACCCCTCAGACTCCCTCTAAAAGTATTAACCGAATCGCACGAATCCAGGTAAAAAAAAAAAATCAGCTTCAGAGCTAGAGAGGAACCCCCCCCCCCACACACACACACACACCCTGTGCGCGCAAGCGTGAAATTAACGGTGGCGGTAATGCGTAAGCAGGGGCGGCGGAGCTATTTCCAAAGTGGAAAGCACCAACAAAAAAGGGCACCTACAAAGCGAAATCTCAAAGCGAAAATATACATTTTTTTAGACATTGATATATACCCTTTCATTGTGATTCCATTATCAGGGACGATTTCAATATTTGTTTTTCTTTATATATCATACAAGATATTGCTTAAGCATCACACTTTCGGCTGGGTGTGATTGTCTGAATATTCATTTGCGAGCGAGCAAAGAGAGCGAGAAAAATGTAAGATCTGTGAGGTCGCAGAGTGACAATTACATCTTACAAAGAGGAAAAAAACAAATCATGATGGGGTTATAAGCATCACGGAAGACTGAAAAAACATTTGTTTTAAAGTGACATATAATTGTATCATCTATAAATGCGAGCGAGCGAGCGAGCTTTAGGGGAAATTACTCTTAGTCGCTTTAAATAGAATTAATGAGAAAGTTATTTTTCAAGATCAATACATGGAGGGGGGGGGGGCACCATCAAAATAGGGCACTTTCTGGAATATAAGGTGCACCTACAAAGGGAAACATCAAAATGTAAATCTACCATATTAAGACATTGATAGACGTACGCGTAACGCATGTCACACACAGAAAAATGAGAAGAAAAGAAAGAATAATTAAAAAAAAAAAAGAAGATAGACATATTACATTTCCGACTGAGTTGGCTCGACATGTGCTTTAGTAGTCTGCGGACGAAAGTACAACAATATGAAAACAGAAGTTATATGAAATGTCTTTAAGAGGGAAAGAGAGGTTAAATTCTAAAATGAAATGAAAGGGGTTATGTGACTCTCAAGGAGGAAATTACAATTTCTATCGCTCATGACGACTATTGGGAATTTCCTTAAAAAAAATAAAGTTCAAGAACTTCCTGGGGCTCCGCCCCAGGCAAGACTCCCGGCAACAGCAAATTATTTACACAATTTCTTGCTGTCTGCTGCCTCGAGATCACTGGAGCGAAGAAAGGTAAAAGTGTATAGCAAGAATCCCTATTCAGTGAAGGATTCATCCTTTTTATGCAGATGCTTCTTCTACCATTCTTGACCAGAAGTGTTTCAAACTCAATGATATGGGCATCATCCCATTGAATGTTGTGTCCAGTGTTACGGGTTTGTTTTGTTACTTGCTGCCTAATCTGAGGGCTCTGTTGTGCTCTTTAAAAAGAGGACACAATAGGGGCAGCACAATTTAAATATCAATGAATGTATTAGAGTTTATTTCTAAAATGAAATGAAAGGGATATTTGACTTTCAAGAGCGACAAAAACTCTAATCCATCCCTTGAAATTTAAATTGCACTGCCCCCATTCAGTGTCCTATTTTCAAAGAGCACAAAAAGGCTTCAGATTGAAGATTCCATCTCATAAAATTGTCTATAAGAGAGAAAGAGAGCCTTATTTCTGAAATGAAAGGGCTATTTGACTTTCAAGAGCGATAAAAACTCTAATCCATCCCTTGGAATTTAAATTGCACTGCCCCATTCAATGTGCCATTTTCAAAGAGCACAAAAAGGCTTCAGATTGAAGATTCCATCTCATAAAATTGTCTATAAGAGAGAAAGAGAGTTTATTTCGAGAGAAAAAATGAAATGAAAGGGCTATTTGACAAGAGCCCTTTAATTTCATTTTAGAAATAACTTCTCTTCCTCTCTTATAGACAATTTTCTCTCTTGAAAGTCAATAACCCTTTCATTTCATTCTAGAAATAACCTCTTTTTTCTCCTAAAGACAATTTCTCTCTTGAAAAGGCTCTGCCAGGCCCCTCAAGCTCTGCAATGTTGTATGGATCCATTAGAAAGCAAAATAAGCCCACTCAATAATTAATATATATTAAAACGTCATAGCGATTCATCCAAATAAGAAATCCACGTAAGAGGCATTTTGAAAGTTTTAAGAAAATTCCTTCAAATTCCAGGATATTGGGTGTTATTTTTCAGGAAACTCTATTTAAACGAGTGGAAGCACTGGCGGTTCTGTTTTTTTTAAAACTGTAACAATGCTCCTTGGATCAGATATAGACCAAAAACAAGCCTTATTATCTTCAGTATACAAGTGTCATTTCGGACCTTACAGCTTTCATAGAAATCGCTTCTGGACCGTCAAAGAAAAGTTTGAGAACCCCTGGTCTACGCATTATACACATCAGGACCAACTTGACAACTTGACAAAAATTTGAGGAGAGTTCGACCCCCCCCCACCTGTGTACGCGCCTGCATGTGCATCCCTTCCTCCTTATTCCCTTATCCATCGTTATCGTCACTACCATTTGAGTAGGGCCGTCAAGAATGACCTCATAATTTATAGATTACCATTCTGCCGTTCTTTGGAGGGGCCGGGCGCGGCCTTTTCAGAAGTGTTTCTACACTAACCTTTTCATGCACTACGGCTTAACATAAACAAGCATGCTAAGATTTTTTTGAAAAGAAGCATAATTTCGACTCAGTTTCGCATAACCTAAAAAAGGGAATACGGCCAGTCACCCCCCCCCCCCCCCCCCCTCAATGCATCCGCCTTCACGCACCCCCCTTCCCCTTGTCTTTCCCTTATTCGTCGTTACTGTCACTAATTTTTAGTGTCATTTCGTTGTCTTTCTTTCTCCCCGGCTCCTCTCTTCTTTTTCTTTCCTCTTTTTTGAACTCTCTCTCTTTTCTTTACTTTTTTGTTCTCTTTTCTTTTATCTTCTCCTCCCCCCTTTTTTTTCTTCCTCTTTTTTCCTTCTCAATTTTTTTGCGCCGCCAATAGGGGGGGGGGGGGGCCGCGGCCGTTTCGGCCCACCCCTGGATCCGCCATTGTCAATCAGATATGAGTATTTACCTCTGGGGCCAAAAGGCATGACTCGGTTTCGAACCGAGGTCCGCATGAGTTTGTAGGCGAAGACAGAAAGCTGACCACTGAAGTGAACGTATAAGACCAACTCACATGAAATGACGAGGAGTAATGATTAGAAAGGTAGTAACGAAGATTTGATGTAATAAGGAGCGGCAATAAGGGATGGATAGGGTAGAAAGTGATGGGAGAGATTATTAAAGAGCAGAAGTAAAATGGAAGAGGGGTAGGAGAAGGGTAGGGGGTAATAAGGAATAGGGTATATAGTGGATAGGAGGGTTACCAAGGAACAGTGATATAAAGCGGAGGTATATTAAGGGTTGGTATTATGGAGGGTCGAAATGGAATTAGGGAGAAGTTAGTGAGAGATTAGTCGTTACTAGGAGGTGGTGAGTATAAGGAAACATCAGAGCAACATATTAACAGTCCCACCTCAATGATATTCAAGTATGCGAAATGAATTATATTAAACATACATAGTATCATGCATAATAGATGAATTTAGACAGCTCCTGAGGGTTTCTAAGAGACACATCCATATACTTCGCAACCCTAACTAGGTTTCTCAGTGGGCTGGCGATCCGATATTAGACAAACTAGTTCCATAAAAAAACTCAAAATGTCTGAATCTCAATTCCTCCCGAACACATAGGTGTACTCTCGAGCCCTCTCCTCGATTAAAATAACATTATGTACCAACCACTAGCATACAACATCAATCTACCAATTCACAATCTACCAAGTCATGCATTGTTATATTCGAACCTTGTTTGATATCAGATGATTATGGTGTTGATCAGCATTCGTTGAACAGCAACAGTCGGCGAAGGTGCAGATCCCAAGAAATCACTGCCTCTTTTCAAGATAATTAGCATACGGACGAAAGAATCAAAGCGTTACGACCTGTGATTGTCTGTAAAAGAGCTAACATTGCAGGCTTCATGAATTCAACATACATGTACATGTATCTGTAACAGTTCCCTGTATAGTCTCAATGCAATTGCAATTGCAGGGGGACGGCATGTGTACCGATGCATTGGTTAAATATTAACTCGGTAGACAAGAGCAAACCTTACCTTTGAACTGGGTTCAATCAGTGGCCGTGCTTTGTGTCGTCTGCTCCTTCTTGTAAGGGCAGTATATGTGAATATATAGTCACCGTCTTATATCCTTACATGTGTTCCTACCACTGGCGAATGTTATTCAAACGTGGTTTTTACTTTAACAAGTGCCCTTTAATTTCTTGAGTAATTAAGTACCCCTTCCCCTTCTGATAAGTGGCCCTTTTCATCTTTGATGAGGGCCCCTTTTCTTTTTAAATAAGAGCCATTTTCCCTATTTCATAAACGCCCCTATTCTTACACGTTTGATAAATGCCTCTATTAAAATCTGCCCCTTATCATTTTCACAAGTGCCCCTTTTCAGGTAAAAAAAATGCCCCTTAATTACCACCTCTGAAAAGTGCCCATTCACCTCTTATAATTTCAAATCTGGGTGTTCCTTTTATTTTGACAGTTTTAAGTGCCTCTTAACATCTCCGGTGAGTGCCCTTATTTAAGTTCCTCTTTTCATTCCTTATAAGTGCCTCTTTTATTTTGACACGCGTCCATATATCCTTTCTAATTAGTACCATTTTCGTTCTGATAATTGCCCCTTTTCCGTTATCACGAGAGCCTTTTTACTTCTCTGGTGAGTGCCCTTATCAGGTGAGAGTAATGCCCCACTTTCACCTGTGATCATTCTGATATTTACTTTAACACAGTCATGCTCCTTTTCTTTTCTAATAAGCGTCCTTTTAACTTTGGTGTGCCGCCTTTTTATTTTATCATAAAATGTGCTCTTAATTCAAAGCGACTAAGAACAACTTTTTCTTCAATTTCACAAAAAGCTAGCTCGCAAATCTCGCTCGCGTTTTATGTTATTATAATTGTGTTTCTTATTAAAGATCTTTTCAGACTCTCATAATTAAGATTGTTTTTAGGATGTAATATTTCGCACTGTGACTTCACAAATCTTAAAATTTTGGATTTCTCACTTCGCCCGCTTGCAAATAAATATTCAAACTATCACACCCAACTGCAAAGTATGATTCTAAAGTAGTATCTTGGACCATGTAAAGAAACAAACAATGCAAGCATCCCTTGTAATGTAATCAGAGTGTATAGGTATAAGGGCCTACTAATGTATATACATTGTATATTCTCGCTTTGAGGTTTTTCCTTTGTATGTGCCCCTTTTTTCTTCTCCTAGAAAGTGCCCTTTATGTTGGTGCCCCTCCTCACTTTGAAAGACGCTCTGCGCCGCCCCTGATTCATGGACAGTTATATTGATATTATAAACATCATCTCTTGCACATAACACATTCTGTGACTGATATCGGTCGGCTCATTGGGGTTATTCGGCAGACTTTGAGTTGACCGAATTACGTCGAGATCAGATGGAATGGTTTGCTTGTTTTCTTATGTTTTTTACACTTCGATCAATGAGCCAACGGGTGGGATATCAACTTACCATCTCATTGTTCAAAGTGTCAAACATTCATGTGAGCAACCAAGTAAAGTTTTATAGTGGATATAGGCCAATGCAAAATGACTCTAGCTAGCCTCATGAATAATCAACATAACAAAAAACAGTACGCCTTAGCTAAAACGTAGTTTGTAGGCCAACATCTTGACCTTTATCGTCAATATTCGCATCCCCAAAACAAGTTTTGCTCATTGCGCCACCAGGCGCCACCTCCCCAGTTGAACCTGTCCATGGTTCAACTGAGCTTGTGAAAACAGTCACTGTTTGTATTTATATTGTAACGTAGATGGCGGTAAAGCACTATTGGTTATTGTAAAAATCAAGTAGCAAGATATATTTCCCAGTACTAATAATAGGCTACCATAAAACTTGTACAATGTACAATTTATCCGGGTAATATGAAGCAACCAACATAATAACATGAAGAAGAAGAAAAGAAAAAAAAAACTTTCATATTAGTAATATTTTGCATCGTTTTTTTCTTTGTCACTAAAATTGGAGAAATCAGAAAGTGAATCAACTAATGTTATTTAGATAATTGATGAAAAACAAGAAAATTAGATAAAAATAAGCATGAGAAATCAAAAATCGCATGAAAAAAAATGTGTTCTTAAAAGCGCTTCCTTTGTCTATAGTCAAAACGAAATGTGTAGAACAAGCAGAAAGTTTGATATGAATTATAATGGATTGATGGAGTGAGTGCAGGAGAGAGTGATACCAACCCATGTTAACGTGTAGATTGATTGGAAATCGTGTCTGAATACCATCATAATCTGTTAAAACGCCTGTTCAGAGCCGACAGGGCGTTCACTCTCTATTTGAGGTAATGCCCTTATGACTCCAACCATAATGGAACTATAACTAACATCTATAAAATCATTCTATGCATTGAAAATGGATGTTAGGAAACTGGTGTTGAATGCTCATAATAACATAAATGCGTATGCGCCATTTTAGACGTAGACTGAATTTGTCGTTATCGGAGACCGATCTTTATCATTATCAGACAAGCTAGAAAGCCTTTATTAAACAAGTTTCGTGTCAATTTTTTCCTCGCTATCATCTTATTGAAAATAAGCTGTGAATATAAAGAATATCAGCTATATAGGTTCACTGATCTTTACAAGAAAGTGCTTTGACCTCGTTTGCTAAAACCACCGTCAGTAAACTTCCTCAATTGTCTTCCTCGAAGCAATGTAAACCACATGGAGTAGCAGACCAGTGTTGTATTACCTTGGACAATAATTTGAAAGACATTTTCGAGAAAAAATATTTTGATATTTATAATTTGTTTCCAACTTTCCACATCATTTTACTTTATTCAGACCTAGAAACCTCTATACTCTGTTTGCAAATCATAAGAAGACGAAATTAGGAACATGATATTTATTACATAAAGGGGGGGGGGGGGGGGGGGGGGGGGGGGGGGGGGTAAAGGACACTTTTTTTTTTTTTTTTTTGTCTCGAAATTTGAAAATTTGACATTTTGCTCCGTTGGGGGGGGGGGGGGGGAAGGTCAGCTTTTTTAGGTCAGCCATGTGAATATATATATATATATATATATTTTTTTTTTTAATAAAAAAAAAATCCAAAGGGGGGGGGGGGGGGTTAGGGGGTTAAGGGGGGGGGGGGGTTACACATAAAAAAAAATACCAAAGGGGGGGTTTAGCCCCCAAATCACCCCCCCCCCCCCTGTGTACGCGTCTGACGCCATCTCTCCGACCATGGACCTACTAATTCTTATAGTAGATCCATGGTTCAATCAGTACTGAGCAAGGAACAGCTTGTGTTTGTATTTACATTTTAACGTAGATGGCGGTAGAGCACTGTTGGTTATTGTAAAAATCAAGTAGTACGTTATGTTTCCCAGCACTAATATAATAGGATACCAGGACAATTACATGTACAATATTTTTCCGGCTATTATGTAGTAACCAACATAATAACAAGAAGAAGAAGAAGAAGAAGAAGAAGAAGAAGAAAGAAAAAACTTACATATTGGTAATATTTTGCATTGATTTTTTTCTTTGTCATTTAGAAATCAGAAAGTGAATCAACAAAAGTTATTTAGATATGAAAAACAAGAATATTATTTAAAAAATGCATGAGAAGTCAAAAGTCGCAGAAAATACTATATTCTTAAAAGCGCTTCTCTTTTCTATTGTCAAAAACGAATGTTTAGAATAAGTAGAACTTTTGATATGAATTATTATAATTATTATAATAATAGATTGATGGAGAGAGTGCAGGCAGGAGAGAGTGATACCAACCCATGTTAACGTGCAGATTGATTGGAAATCGTGTCTGAATACCATCATAATCTGACACAGTCTCTTCTTTTGAACATTTTATAAAACGCCTGTTCAGAGCCGGAAAGGCGTTCACTCTGTGTTAAATATATAAATTAACGCTCTTCAGGCTCCAAACACAGTGGAACTGCAACTAATTTCTGTAAGCTCATTCTATGTAGAAAATGGATGGTAGAAAACTGGTGTCGAATGCTCATTAACATAAATTCGTACGCACCATATATTTTCGACGTAGACTGAATTCGCGTTATTGTAGACCGATTAGGCAAGCTAAAAAGCCCTTATTGATTAACAAGTTTAATGTCAATTTTATTTTCCGTTATCATCTAATTGAAAATAAGCTGTGAATATAAAGAATATCAGCTATATAAGTTCACTGATCTTTACAAGAAAGTGCTTTGAACTCGTTTGCTAAAACCACCGTCAGTAAACTTCCTCAATTGTCTTCCTCGAAGCAATGTAAACCACATGGAATAGCAGACCAGTGTTGTATTACCTTGGACAATTGCAAGACATTTTCGAGAAATAATACTTTGATATTTATAATTTATTTCCACATCATTTTACTTAATTCAGACCTAGAAACCTCTATACTCTGTTTGAAAATCATAAGGAGACGAAATGAGGAACACGATATTTATTACATACGGGTTTTGTCAAAGAGCCTCACCGGGCCCCTTTTTTTTGGAGGGAGGGGGGGGGGGGGGGTGTATATAATGATGACCATAAACGACCAAACATCTTGGGGGGGGGGGGGGTATTGGGGTATTGGAGGTATATGACAGAGTATACGGTATTCGAAATTATTCATACTCTTAACAAAGTTACCTATACCAATTTTATTCAAATATGTGAAAGATTGTTTTTTCCTCGATATATGTTTCTTGAGAATGTGACATACTAAAGCTTGTATCTAAAAGTATTCAACAAAGGCCTTCATTCAACCAGTCCATCTTTCAATCTTGAGTAAGCAAAAATAAAAAGTTGTCTGGGGTAGTTGCCCGGGGGTAGTTGTCCAAGGGGGTAGTTGTCCAAGGGTAGTTGTCCGGGGGTAGTTTTCCTAAGGGGGGGGGGGGGGTAGTCGTCCTAAATGGTGGTTGCCCTAGGGGGTAGTTGTCCTAGGGAGTAGTTGACTGGGGTGGTTATCCGGGGGGGGGGGGGGGGGTGGATGTCCAGGGATGTACTGGAACCTAGGTTATAACTTGGCATGGCATATATTGAAAGAATATAACGTAGTACATTATTTAACAGAAGTTGGGAGACTCTCCCATATGCAGGCACGTAGCCAGAGTTTGATGTTTTTTTTTTTTTTGGGAGGGGGGGGGGGGTAGGGGGGTGGCACATACATGTAATCGATCGAGGTAAAAAAAAAAGGGGTCTAAAAAAGTTCAACCGATCTTGGATTTTTTTTTGAGGGGGGGAGGGCATGTGCCCCCCGTGCCCCCTCCCCCGTGGCTACGTGCCTGCCCATAGGTGAGGGCCATAGTGTCGGATAGATTTATGCGCAAGTAGCAATTTTAGTTGGTAACCAAATACAGTCCTGCCCATAATGAATGAAAACATCGGGTGAAATGTTACCCTATTTTTTCCTGTTTGTCACACAATAATGTCTACGAATCAGCGGTTAATGGTTACCTTTAAAGGTACTATGTCCCTTTTGCAGCCAACCTCAAATGCTGTAGAACTTTGCAGGAATTATGAATATGTCATGTACGTCCTATCTGTGAAATTTAAACGTTAGCAGTGTCCTCATTCAAATTATGCAAGGAAACCTGTTTACTTGCTAGACTTCACTGTCAGACACTATTGAGTGACTGACTGGCTTTTTTTCTTCTTTGGTAATAACATACATGAAAAGAGTTGTAAAGGGTACATGAGCATTTGTCTACATCAATAACCCACTTCTTGTGATGGCCAAAATTAAACTGATTGAATATTTGCGCAGCATAAAACGTATGACCATTTGGTACAATTGTCTGAAAATCAAGACTATTACTTTTGGGCTCTATAGCCCTAAAGTCGATTTGACAACTAATAGTTGTTATTTTCCCACTTGAAGACATTTTCAAGCCCTACCTTTTTTAGGGAAGTTCTACATTAGTATTATCTTTCAAATGCAGTTGGAATTTAACTTTTTCATTTTTTTGGCCCGCAAATGGGACATAGTACCTTTAACAATAGACAGATTAGACAAACTCTTTACCACATTCTAACCCATACCCTCTTCCTCTGTTACTTATAGTATCCACCGGACATCCACAGAGGAAAAAACATTCTCATTAAAGTGGTTTCTGTCATCAAGGACTACATTTGTATTCAATCTCGTTAAATGAAAGTTTATCTCGTACGTAAATTTCATAGCATGCAAATCATTTAGACCTACAACATGTTTATTAATTCTCAATGAAAATAAAGTTTCTCCCATCAAAAGAATCTACCTAGCAAATCATGTAGGCCTAGCCTTTAATCATGATATTGGATGCTTAGCTTCTAAAGGGGTCCTAAAACCATTCAGTTTATGATGTAATCAAGTTAGAATATATTGATTGATGTACTATTACCAGTCTCTTTTTTTTATGTAACAGATTTTATCATGCTTTGTGTGGTTTTGAATATTTTATAAAAATGATGATTTGATGATTTTGTTTTTACCTGATTGCATGTGTATGCTTGCCAGGAATAAACCAGGGGACCAACAGTTTTTAAGTCCTCTCTGAGGGACTTGATGATGATGATAACTTCTTATTTATTCTCATCAGAATGCAAGTTTCTCTCATCGGAACAACCTGCCATGTAGGACTACTATAAATCAAGACAGTCATCACTTCACAAAATGGACAAAATATTTCCATTTCCCTTTAAGTATTCCATGCTTCAACAAAATGCACACATACGGTATTGGTCTGTCAGTTGAATTGTTAGCGTAAGATTTAACCCCTCCCCTAAAAAAAACCCTATTCTTCATAATTCCATTCGATGGATTGAAACTGATTTCGACTAAAACCAAATCTATGAATGTGTTATGAAGAGGTCCCTTTACAATCTAGCCTAATTCTAGAACGGATTTTGTGCGATCAAATTTAGAATTTTGACAGGACTGGTTGGTAGAAAGATGAGATCAGTATCACTTGGGAAAATGTGAGATAGAAGACGGCCTAGAGAAAACTAGAAAGAGGCAGAAAAGAGAAGGAAATAAGGTAAAAAGACTATGAATTGCAAAATGGAAGTAAGATATATAGAAATATATAAATAGAGCAATAGATAGAAAGATAGATAGATAGATAGAAAGATAGATAGATAGATAGATAGATAGATAGATAGATAGATAGATAGATATATAGATAGATAGATAGATATATAGATAGATAGATAGATAGATAGATATATAGATAGATAGATAGATATATAGATAGATAGATAGATAGATAGATATATAGATAGATAGATAGATAGATAGATAGATAGATAGATATATAGATAGATAGATAGATAGATAGATAGATAGAAAGATAGATAGAAAGATAGATAGATAGATAGATAGAAAGATAGATAGATAGATAGATAGATAGATATATAGATAGATAGATATATAGATAGATAGATAGATAGATAGATATATAGAAAGATATGTACATGGATAGATAGATAGGTAAATAGATAGATAGATATATTGATTGGTAAATAGAGAGGTAGGTAGATAGGTAGGTAGCTAGGTAGATGTATAGATAAATATAGATGGAAAGATAGATAGAGAGATAAAGAAAGAGAGAAATACAACATGAAGAGAGGGAGAGAGAGGGTGGGGAGGGGGAGGGGGAGGGGGTGGTACGCTTAAAGTTCACATTTTCCTCCCCATTTTACACATAAGCTACGCCCTATATAGACTCAACACACATCTTCTTTGATAAATCGCAACCGCACGGTATTCATCTGCTAACAGAGAAAATATTAACTTCCGATTTGTTTGCTTGGTTTTTCTTAAATCCACCTACCTAACCTCGTTTCCCCTCTTTTATGAACCTTTTCGTTTATTTTCTCGAGTCTCAGGCAACCTTGAATACATGAATGTTTGCGGCTCTTGAGAAAAGTTGAACAAAGCAAGGCAATGTTCCCCAGAAAAAACACTTAAATACGCCCTTCTCGGCGTTGATACGATTACTCTTGAAGAGAGGAGGTGCTTTTTTGGGCCGCTTTGTATTTTCATTTCTGGTTTACTGCTTGTTTATGCACCTATGTTTAAAGGCATCGTTTAACCAAGATGTTAAATCTGAGATGCATGGCCCTACGTGTTATCAGTGTCTATGGTGTAATATTGAAGCCCTAAAAGAATTGCGCTTCAAAATGATCATGAAGTGCCTCAACAAAATAAAAAATCGTTTGAGAGACCGGTTTTACCATACTCAATTCCCCCAATAGACTAGCGCTATGAAAACCGTTTGGAAAACGCAACATTTGATTTCGATTTTTCAATCATAAATATCTTGATAATCAGACAGGCGATCGGCTTGTAAAAGTCATGGTTCCTGACTGACCCAAAGGGTTATTATTATCATTGCAGCATGAGCTAAATCCAGGATTTTGTTTCAGAATCTGAGGCAAAGTTACCCAATCCCTTTAATAGGAGGCAGCGAAGACATTAATGAGTGGTTCTGAAGAGCCCTAGGGCATAATATGTCCTCTCTGTAGGATGATTACGTGCCATTTAAACGTCACTTTGAATCAATATTGATGAGATGGGGTGGAGTCATGCAGAGAAGGGGAGGGGCAGTACCCATACATCCCTCTGGCTATATAGACTGGTAGCCGACCACTTTTTCCACCAAACTCGATGAAAGATAATCTGATATTTCGAAAAAGTTTCCCGGCCTGAAGAAAACTTTCCCTTTTCATAGACATGTTGAAACCCAGATCAACAGTTCATTCTGCATAAAAAATTTCGTTCAAACGCAACTCCAAATGTTAATGTAAGTTAATAAGCGCTCCTGATTGGTTGATTACATGTAGTTTTGTTTTACTTAAAGAAAAGGTTGAGTTCTGGGAAGGGGTGAAAAATAATTTGTGAGCGTTATCATTCTTATTATGAAAGTGTGGAAGAACATCAGATAAGACATGTTCCCTGAAAAGCACGGCTCTTCAAATGCCTTCATATTCTAAATATGTCATGTAACATCGCAAAACTCGGGGGTAGGATTTTTACGCCACGTGTTCGTGTAGTCCCATATACATCTTTCTGTGTACAGTGTTTGTAACTTTACCAAGACTTGGCCAAATTTCTTATCATTTTGATGATTCCAGAACCTTGCAATACACACAAATTCTTATATGCTAGATGATCAACCTTTTCTGATCGATTCCACACCGTTTCTTTCACAATGCAATCGCATGACCAGAACTCAACTTCATCTTTAAGTTTAAACGCAGCTTTCTTGCAAGAGGCCCACGAGTCAAACAAGGACCCTACCATCTTTATTTATTTATTTATTTATTTTATTTATTTATTTTGTAATATTTTGACAGGGTAGCCCATTCACCAACAAGTAGTGGTCTTCCATGGGGCCCTGAATGAACATATTTACATCGTTTATAACATTTATACAGAACAGTTACAAAAATAATACTCGTTTGCAAAATAAATATAATCATTAACCTAGTAAACAGTAATGTCAATAGGAAAATATTAATTAAGTCGCAATTATGTGAATAAGTCATGTAAATATTACAGAACATGCACGTAGTGTATGTACGGCTGAGCCATTCACAAATTACAACTTTGTTTAAACAATCTCTTAAATGAATTGACAGAGGAAGCCGTTCTCAATGAATTATCTAGCTTATTCCATTCAAATATGGAAGAAACAATTGGGCTACACTTATAACAATCAGTGTGAAATCTAGGCACACGTAAACATCCACTGTCTATTTGCCTTGTATGATGCTCATGTACATCATTATGATTGATTAAGCCTACCTGAAGGTAAGAAGGTGCTAAGTTATGAACGCATTTATATATCATCATAACGCGACTTAACTCAAACCGCTTGTCTAGTGTCATCCATTTAAGACTTGTGAACAAATCAGCCGACGGTGTGTCATATGTCTTGTTCAATATTATTCTTGCGGCCCTCTTTTGAATTTTTTGCAGCTTAGTTGTATGAGAATGAAATCGGTTCGACCATACCACAGAGCAGTAATCTAATCGTGGCAACACTAGACTGTTATAAAGTAACTTTAAGGATTTAAGGATTTTCAACAAATCTTTAAATATGGATAATACATCTTTTCTAGATATATCCAGAACACGATGGCATAATCGACCAAATGCAGTTTTTTTTCCAACAGCTTTGTGAATCAACTTTTAAAATGTACAAATATTACAATGACATAGAAATATAATTCGAGCGTGATTTCTAAAAGCAATATATAAGACTATGGTATTGGAAATGCACAGAATTTAGTTGATATCTAGAAAGTCTTTGCGATTTTGAACTTCTAGATGAAATATATTCTGACATCAGGCCGTAATGGGAGCACGCTAAAGATTGATGTGACACAAGACACCAAAGCCGACTTAAAATACCTTAGTAATATAGTAGGCCTCGGGGTTATGAAATTCAATGAAACTCAATCTGTAAGTGAATCTAGCATGTTCAAGATCTAACTGATGAGCTAAATAATAAATTGGACAATTATTTTCATCATCTCACTCACAGCCGAGATGCGAGGCAGCAGTGAAGAGCAGATGTTAGGGAGACGTCTTGCCCGAGTCCCACGGGAGCGATCAGTGTCTCTGATTGGAACAACAGCTCGGCTTGTTCACCAGTCATACCTCACACTGCTTTCAGGTCAAAGATCTTTGACCTTTGACCTCGAAGATTACCACCACCGGCTACCCTTTCAAGTGGTATGTCCACACGAGACCGTCGTGGTTTTCATTTCAAACTTTAAGTCTGAAACAGCGACCTATACGACGAGGAAGTTTACAACTTTACACAGGACCGAAACAACGAATGTTCGAAGTTTTAAACCACAAGTCGGACAGCAGCCGTTTAAACTTGTTTTCTTGCTTAACATTGAAGTTTATTTTATTGTAGCTGTAAGGCACACAACTTTGAGTGACGATCCCCACGGCTGGTAGTTAACCACCTTAACCAATAGATCACCCGTGGTTAATTTAAAAACAAAAGTCGAGTATAAACTTACAGTTTCATATCCACGCGTGCGACTGCCTGGTCCGTAGCTACAAGATGACCTCGAAGCTTAAAACAAGGAGCTAAAATTTAAATTCACTGACCGTCGTGTGAACCTGCCTTGGGAGAATATAGATCATCCAATGTCATCTTGGTTTATTTTATACCGAGATAAGTATATCATCTTGTCAGGAGACGAACATTTGATACGAGGTAAAGGACAAAGGGTAATCGCTAATGGGAGAGGGAGAGTCTGAAAGGATTGACTTTTTACTCCATCTTGTGGTTTTTAGGAATGAAATAAAAATCGGTCAAATATGTGTGCCGTGATTTCATTGTCTGTGACTAAATTACATTTTCTATCCTACTGTTGGCTTTGAGGCAACTAGATCTACATTTGAGATTCAGAATACAGTAATCCATACGAGTGTCGGGGGTACCAGTTACTCCAAAACGTGAGGGGTCTATCTTGTTCTATTGCCATCTGGAAATAAAGGCAGGGAGATATGGATCAAAGATTAAAATATATAGATACCCCCGTTAATTTAGGCCCCCTGTGTGTGTGTGTGTGTGTGTGTGTGTGTGTGTGTGTGTGTGTGTGTGTGTGTGTGTCACTCTCTCTCTCTCTGTCTCTCTATACATATTTCTCTCTCTCTCTCTCTCTCTCTCTCTCTCTCTCTCTCTCATGCCATCTACGTGACCCCCTATTTATCCTCCGGCGTCCCTACTATACACCTCTGTTGGTAGCTTTCTCTCGTCCGTCTGGTCACAACAACCTGATGTAATGTTGCTATTTGATAGGTTCACCATACCTTAGGCAAGCCAAAGCTAAGTAGGCATGTACCTGTTAGAGTCATTTTTATTGACAAGGTGATATGATGGATGGTCCCACAGCGTTGATTTGTCAGGAATCAGTCCAGCATCCGGTAAACTGGATGCGGGGCAAGCACTTAGCATTATGAGGGAGAGGGAGAGAGAGAGAGAGAGAGAGAGAGAGAGAGAGAGAGAGGAGAGAGAGAGAGAGAGAAGGAGAGAGAGAGAGAGAGGGAGAATTGGGAGAGGGGGGGGGGGGGGCTCAGAGAGTGGGCCTAAGGAGGGAGGGAGTGAGATAGAGAGAGAAGTTAAAAAGAAAAAAAGGACATGGATATGTCTGGCCAACTCCTTGGTCTGCCATAATAAGTGTCAAATAAGCCAAGGAGTTACTATACTTGAATAAACCATCTGGAATGTTTCTGTAAATGTATTTGAAAATGAAAATGGCAATAACGTTTAAAAGATTGGAACGTGCTCCGGAGTTTTTTCGTCCTACAATGGACTTACTAAGCACCCAATAAGGTACATGGTCCTACATAATAGAGCAAGAGAACATCAGACATAATGAAGAAATTATGACTTTGATATAATAATAATAATAATAATAGCTAGTTCTTATATAGCGCTTTTCAGGACCGAAGGCCCTCTCAAAGCGCTTTACAGATATATATATTATTACCCCGGTCATAGGATTCAGGCTTACCCGCACACAATGTATGCACATTCTCCACTCCCTGGGGAGCATTCCAGCCAGACGTCTTTTTGTACAAGCGCACACTTGCTAATCTAACCACATTAGCTTTCGCATCCTACCGGGTACCCATTTAACACCTGGGTGGAGAGTGGCAAATGTAGATCAATGTCTTGCCAAAGGACATTAGTGCCGCGGTGGGACTTGAACCGTGAACCTTGTGATCCACAGTCCGGTGACATATCCACTCGTCCACGACACCTCTACCAAACCTTGATTCAAAGTTCAACCGACGAGGATGCCTAAACAAAGACAATTTCAAATCCTGATTGAACTTTTCACCGTCTTGAAACAAAAGCTGTCGGATGACAAAAGAAATCTAAGGAGCAGGCGTCAATTACATTATCTTGTCTGGGCCACAAACCATGTCAAAGACGATCGGCAAATAATCTGTTACGAGCCAAACAAAACTCATCTTCCTTATCTCACCTTAGAGTCTATTTCCCAAGTAGTGGTAGGAAATGTAATTAGTATTGTTTCGAGCCGATGCGTTTCATTTGGCGTCTCTTGAACTTGAACCGTATTACTATGGCCCTCTTCCGCCTCAAGGCCGATAGGAGGATTTTGAAATTAGGAAGAGGAGGGGGTAAGGAAGGGGGTAGGGAAGAAGGGAGGGAGGGAGGGACAGGTGGGGGGAAACGGCGAGGGGGGACTAGCGCTATTAAATCAAAATTAACAACAAATCAAAAATCATCAACGGCAATAACAATAATCCGACTGAAGGCCGATATGAGGATTTTAAAATTAGGAAGAAGAGGAGGAGGGGAGGGGTGTTGGTGGGGGTAATGATTACAAGTGTGGTAAGAGGGGAAGGGACAGTTTACCAACGGCTATTCATTTGAAAACGATGTTGGAATCTCCTCTCACTGGTGACTGACAAACATTATAAAATGCATTGGCTAGTAATCGCAGATAAATCTGAACATTAACATAAGCAAAACCAACAAATTAACAGCAACACAAGCAGCATCAAGAACAACAATAGCAACATCGGTTATATAAAGCCCGGTTAGCTCAGTCGGTAGAGCATCTGACTTTTAATCAGAGGGTCGCGGGTTCAAGTCCCTCATCGGGCGAGAGTATACTTTTTTCTTAGCGCTTAGAGACTTCGGTGGTAAGCGCTGTAAGTAACGTTTTTATTATTATTATTTATTATAATGTGATTAACGATTATGCTTATTGTCTCCGGGCAGTTCCCAAGTTCTATTATACATTATATCCATCACTAAACCGGCGAGTTCTGCTGATAAATGAACTTCAGTTAGTCAAGTTAACGAATGTTTTATAAATGTGCTCATACATGTCCGTTGCTGTTGCTTTTAAGAATAATAGCATTTTGTTCCTAAACGAAATGAAACCAAGTACTCAATTCAATTCAACCTAATTCTTATACTCTGGACATGCACCCTGACATTTTCTGATGTTAATATTGTAGCCCTTTTGCGAATAGAATTGTAAAAAATCTGTCTTTCAAATGTTTTTATTTGCATATCCTTAGAAGTTCGTTTTTTGCCGATGCTCAAAACCAGCACCATCTATATTTTTGTTGAAGCAAGGATATGCTAATTTAGGGTCAAATCTTTGATCGAGACAGTCTCTCGCATAATTAAACGTACTTCCTGGAGGGGGTGTTCAGGTATCCCTAAAATTCATATCGCTTGAGATCAGCTCTTAAAATAAGCTTCGGTGAAAGAATTCAGCTGGACCTAAACACAAGTTAACCTTTGAAATCGAAGGTAACTTCTTAATTAGAGAGCGAGAAAAAGGTCAATACCCGAAAATATGCCCTTTCCGCTTTTAAAATCTGTTTCTTCGGAAGGCAATCGTAAAACCATTTGTGTGGTTGCAGATAAAATCTACACTACATTAACCGTACAGCGTGAATAGTGAATGGTGAATAGCAATGTGACAAACAATAATAAATCATGAACCAAACGCAAGTAAAATATTCAGATAAACAAGATAGTCAATTAATCCTCATTACCAGGTACCTCGGAGAGGACTTAAAGTCGTCGACCCTCTGGTTGCTTACTTACAAGCATTTATGCTTTTTTAGCAGTCAGGTAAAATAACTACCACCACCACCACCAATAAGCGCCCCCCCCCAAATGACAAAAAAAATTAAAATGAATAAACAGTTAATTAAGCTTGCTGACATAAGATTATTCATAAACAAAATACAAAACACATTGAATATATTATACAGGTATATCTCATGAACATATATATTTAAAATAAATATCCCTAACAATTCTCTTAGCATTCTAATCAATTCAACAATGATTCGCTATTAAAAAAAAAAGAGAAATAAATTGTCGTAAGGCCTTACTTGTATTATGGTCGTTCTACTTATTTTTTTATTATTTTAAACAGAGTTTGCAGAAAATCCATAACTTGATTATGAACTATTAGCATTTTCTTTGGGGGGGGGGGGGGGGGTGGGGTGGGCTGTTGATGATATTACTGTACCATCATGACCAGAGCGATGGCAAATAGAACGAGTCAATTCAAAGTAATGTTTATTTCAGGCCTGGCCAATAACAGTTAACATGAAATGAAAAAGAAGAAAATAAAGATATAAAGAGGGTGGCACCGAGAGAACAGGAAGAGAGGTCTAGTGCTAAAGAGAGGAGGGGGTATATAGAGAAAAAAGGGAGAGAGAGAGAGAGAGAGAGAGAAGATAGAAGGAGATGAGAACATTTTAAGAGGTGAGAGGAAAATGTCATTATTTTACTACAGACATGACGGAACTAATGTCTCCTTGCGATGCAATCTATTCTCACCTCTCCATCATGATTCAAAGCAAACAATCTCAAGAGAGGCAACGATGCAACCGAGGCAACCATGGCAACGAGGAAAGGAGGAGCCCCCAATCTCAGTCATCCACTGACCCATGTCACGTGATGACATCCCTGGTCAAACCGTGACTAACCAGTGTGAAAACATCCTCCTCCCATCTTCCTCCGCTACCAAGTCCTCATCACTCACCAGGGCAACAGAAATGGACCCCTTTTAAAGAGAAAATGGAGTTCTGGTAGAAGCGAGAATAATTTGTGAGATTTTTTCATTATCGTTGTTCGTCAGTCGAAGAATATCATCCCAGAAATGTCAGAGGAAGAGGATGTTTTGAGAATAAAGAGTTGTCATATAAAGAATAGCTAGAAAATAACTTATTGAACTTTGAATGGACATTTTGATCCGACACACCCTAACCTGCGTGCAGTGTGAATTTTCACATGAGTGTAATTTGCATTAGTATCATGCTGATTATTCATATTTAGCTCAAAATACTCAACGATTATCACGATTATGATTCATACAACATAATCAAAGTAAGTAGTAACATCAAGACCGTTCGATTCACAATGATATCTTCTGGCCGATACTCGACTTAATCTTTAAGATTCTGGTAGCTAGAGAGAGGGGGGCTCATCAGTCAACAGAGGAACAGAAATAGACCCGCTTAAAAACCCCGGACGGGACGCTCGATGATGGACCTAATGAACAACAAAGAAGTCAACCAAAACATGGTCTGATTAACGGAAGGCGGGAGACAGTCAGTGTGTTTATATTATGGAATAGATGATTCATGCTACTCACATCAAACATAGGAGATACAAACTGGCGTAGTCCGTCACCCCTCCCCCGCTCCCCGCCCGCCCCCAAAAGAGAAATAAAAAAGAAATCGGCGATTTTGGCGCACTCTTAGAGATGATCAACGAACGTTAATACTTCTCAGAATGAGAAGGGGAGAGGGGGACAGAGAGAGAGAGAGAGAGAGAGAGGGAGAGAGAGAGACTTCAAAAACCTAGCTTTATTATTGTGGATATGATTATCATGAAAATGTTGAATTCTCACCCGCCCGCACCCCCCTTACAAAAAAGGAAAAGAAAAGATTATATTGAATTTTCAGTAATATTCTCAAAAAGTTAAACAAAGCTATTTACTGTATACATTAATATATATATTAATATTATGTATTATTATGAAGGTATTTAGATTGTATTGTATTTTATCGTGTCGGTTTACTACATTCAAGACACGTGCAATCTGTTGAACCATTTACAAAAAACAGCATTAAACATTTATACAAAACACTCGACAAAAAAAAAGAAGAAGAAAAAGATTGAATAAACATTCACATCACACTAATGTATATCTTCAAGGACATCATTAATGGCAAGCTTCGTGTTTCAACTACTGTAACCAATGGCCTTGATGATGGGTAACATGCAATAACACTATAACATGGGTGATGCCGCAAGAATAACAACTATCAAGATGACCGTAACCTTGATAGGCCTATATCCGCCTACAACCTCTCAAGAAAAGCCACCATATTACTTGAAAACCACAATAGTACATTTTGACTGGAGTTACAGGTTATACAGGAGGAAATAGTTAAAGATTTCTAGTCGATATTTGCATAGTGTTGTACTCCAATTACCGTCTTCAGCACTTTTTAGTCGAGTGTGTTTTGGCCATCCAGTCGGCCCGTGTTTTGTTGTGTGTTATAGGTAAGAGCCCTGCCCTCCCTCATTCCTTGTCTCCCTTCTTTCCCTGTCCCTTTCACTCCTTCTATGTTATGTCTATTTGGTTTATGTATTTGTGCGTTCCTTTATTATTGATATACTATTTTTGCAACTGTAAGTTATAGGGGGCTGCAATCTACAAGCCCAGCTTTTCAGCAGTCCCCTCCATGACCAACCTGTTTTTATATGCCTGTTGTACACTGTGGACCAATTACAAATATATTGTTAAGTTTCATTGTTTTACTATGTAAAATGCAATCCCATGTACTTTATTTATTTTGTTGGAAATGGAAATAAACGAGAAAAAAAAACGAAATTAAGTGCATCACGTAGAATAGAAGAAACTCCAATACTAGAATTGTTGTTGAGGTCACCCACGAAACGAAAGATATGTGTGCGAAGGGCTTGCAAAAACGAGACAGTTCCGTTAAATATAACGGTGTTGAATAAGAAAAGAAAGGAAAGGATTTAAGAATAAATCCTCTCTAATCAAAATCTCTAAATGGAGCTGTTTAATCTGGTGCTAATGCGGCTTTTCGATGTAACTTCTTGAAAAGTTTTTAACAAAGGGCAACACTTTCAAGGACTTCAGCACCGCATTTAGACCGCGCGTAAACCCCGATTATCATCCCTCCCAAGTATTTTTGTCAACATTTCACCTGCAGAGAAAATCACTTCTCTTCACCAGGTCTAAAGGTGATGCCCCACTTGAAGATATGAAAAGAAAAGTGCAGACGACGCTCCAGTTGATGCGTTACCTAGGCAACGGTGATCGGCTCCCACGGTTTGGATTCCCGTCGGCTTCGATTTCATGTTGTTGTCAGTTTTTGTGTTGTTTTCTCGAATGCTTTGCATTCATATCTGTGTTTTGAGAAGAGTTTGAGCTGAACACAGGGGGGCTCCACTCACAGGGATGGGTATAACAGGGTCCAAAGATGTTTGGGGTGTGGCCAAGTACGGAAGATCAGGGGGTGGGGGAAGGGGGTGTCTGCTATTATCGTGATTGATTGACGTAATTCACTCTCATTGAGATGACTTGGCAATGAATTGAATTGAAAATAAATACTATACGATTAAACTAGTACAAACATGTACATTCATTCGTAACAAACAAAAGAAACTTCCTCAGAATATTTTGAAACTTTTATGCTCTATGGACGTGATGGAGAACAGCAAATCAATTTAGAAGAATGTATGAATGTTAGTGCATACAAAATAATGAAACAAACAAATTTGGTCTGCATTTCACCGCTTTATTTGTAACGATAAAACAAAATTTGTGTACATCTGAGAGCTTGTAGATGGCGGCTTGTCTAGAAAAATAAAATATAAGTGGAATCCCTTCTAGAACCCCCTGTGATCAGCTCAAACTCTTCTCAAATGGGGCTCAAAACACAGATATGAATGTAAAACATTTGAGAGAACAAAACAACAATACACACTTTCCTCTTGGAAGTGATTCCTTAAATAGGCCAAGTAGGCGGCGCTAAATAAATAATGTGACAATTTGTTAATATATTTCATTATCATCATCATCGCCTACAAATAAGATGACTGTTACTATAACAGAAAATATAATCATCCCGTGTTGAGCCCCAATCAGTCTAGACGGGTTGTTATGTATTATCGGATCAAGACAAGTCTTACAAAGACCCAAGGCAAAACATCAGGGGGACAAAAAATGATCAAATGAAATTGTAGAAATGTGGTGATTCATGCATATAGCCCGGTGAAGATGGTGTAGGGTTCTAAATCAATTTACATGGGTGTGTGCAGGCGCGTACGCAGGATTTTTTCAAGGGGGGGGGTTTTAACATTTATAAATCGGTCCGAAAATTTCGCAACGACTCAGCCAGCCGCTGAATAAGCGGGGGGGGGGGGGGGGGGGGGGGGGGGGGGGGGGGGGGGGGTAAGAGGACACATTTTTTTTTTTTTTGGTCCCAAAAAAATCGCAACGACTCAGCCGACCGCTGAATAAGCGGGGGGGGGGGGGGGGGTAAGAGGACACTTTTTTTTTTTTTTTTTGGTCTCGAAATTTGGAAATTTGACATTTTGCTCCGTTGGGGGGGGGGGGGTAAGGTCAACTTTTTTAGGTCGGCCATGAGAATAATTTTTTTTTTTTTTTTTTTTTTTAATAATTAAAAAAAAAAAAAAAAAAAAAAAAAAAAAAAAATCCAAAAGGGGGGGGGGTTTTAGGTTTTTTTAGGGGGGTTTACACACAAAAAAATTCCAAAGGGGGGGGGGGGGTTTAACCCCCCAAACCCCCCCCTGCGTACGCGCCTGGGTGTGTGAGTATAATCCGTAAGAAAGGTCGGAGTAGAGGTTGTTGTTTAGAGATAAAGCTGACTTATTTCTAGTCACGCAAGAATATTGTCAAAAATAATGCCTGGAAACAATAGCACATTGATGTAAACTGTGAGGTGTCTGAATCATCAAATGGATAAGAATTTGACTCAATCTTGATGAGCAGTACATGGAATGCACTCAGAACTGATATGAGATGACCATTTAGTCAAAACACTGCAGCTAATTCTTTTCATACTTTTCATGTGGAGATGATGCGGTATTGTGGTTCATTCACTTGACTCTTAAACCAAGGGTTGAGGGTTCGAATCTCAGCCAGACACTAACGTCCTTTGGCAAGACATTAATCTACGTTTGCCACTCTTTTCCCAGGTGAAAAAAGGAGACATGGCAATCGCTAAGGGAAGAACAGTATTGCGGCTGATGAGGATACCATGTGTAAACAAACTAAATATTATTAATTTACTTAGAATATCACCAATATATGATAGGGGTATTTGAAGGGGACATATTTTCTATGATATTTTTCTAAACTGACATAAAAAGGAATCAATTGGAAAAAAAAAACAGAAATATTTCAGAACCCAACCTTCTATGTAAGTCGATTACATCTTAGAGCATTATTACTGGTAGGAGTAGATCTTATTGGATAAACTGTTCAGTATGGGAATAATCTATTGCAAGGTACATACTTATGAAGATTATCATCTTAGACCTCCATTGTATGTAAAAATGCTTTATTTCACTGCGGAATGTTGGCATGTGGTTGTAAGCAAATGAACCATCACATAAGACTTGTCTTCTTGATATAAATATACCTTTATTGAAGGCGGTGGCCGATGAAAGGGGTGGGGGGGGGGCACAACGGGCCCTTCCCCACATTGGCATAGCTGAAGTACACTACAGGATAACCTGCCCGTGAATTTTTTGGCAATTGTTGCCCCCTTTTGTGAAATACTGGACTCACTCCAGCTTAAAGGGATAACAAGTTTTTACCACAGGGTGAAATCACCATGATACCCGTATATTTCAGATATTCGATAAATTCAATTATCCAGGAAACCATAAGGACGGTGAGCGACAATCGTTGTAGACAAAATTATAGAATTGCATCAAAATGAATAACATCAATAGTGAACCACTTTGCACACGTCCAAAGCAAACTATATTTTAAAATCGAGGAATTTTATTTTTCAAAATACTGTAATAACTCACTTATAACCTCCATTCAATAATTATTTTCTGTTGTTACAAAACTATTGAAAGCGGACTTATGAGGCTCTATGCAATAGTTAGAAGTGAACCTTTTCTATCCCTGGCATTCCAGAGGTACAATTGCTCATTTTTCTGTTTGCTTTATTTTTTCTTTGTCATAATGGTAATACAATCTCGGTTGAAGGTTGAATACTGCGATTAATGTGAACTCCATCTACAAACAATCTTTTGATTTTGAAAGAGTGAAAATGCATGAAATTGAGTGTTCTTAAACGAAATACACATGGTTAATCGAGATATGAGAGGGAGGAAGCGGAATGTTTGTTTGTGTATACACTTCATAACAGGAAGAAAGAACCGTTATCTCCGAGATTTCTGCGCATTGAAAAATCCCCAACATTTGCCAACATTTTAACACAAGCGATCCTTTTTTGTCTCATCACTGTGAGAAATAATGGGTTAACATCTTCCCAGCATTAGATGATTTATATGTTTATTAAACCAACGTTAGGGATTTCATGCCTAATTTGGATAAAGTTTTGCCCAAATGATGATCACATTATTTCACTACAAACTGAGCAAAACAAAATCGCTCAACTTGGGCATTTTAACTGCCCAAATGTTGGTCAAACACAACTTTTTACTCAGCATTTTTTTGTTGAGATCAGTCCTGATGGGGGAAAGTGAGATAAAAGTTCTCTCTAGGTATAAATATCCAGGACTATTCAGGCATACATGTACATGATGTATTACCTCTTTAAAGATGAAGTTGAGTTCTGGTCATGCGATTGCATCGTGAAATAAACGGTGTGGATTCGATCAGAAAATGTTGATCATTTTTCTCTGATGTTCTTCCACACTTGCATAATAACAATGATAATGCTCACAAATTATTTTTCACCTCTCACCAGAACTCAATCTTCTCGTTAAATGTTGACATGACAACGAATACTTAAAAAGTTGATCTATGGAATTGGCCTTCACTTCAAACGCAAATAGCACTCCACCATTTTCTCACATTGGTTAATAATTATTAGGTGAAAAAGACCAACAGCAATCAACAATAGAACTTATACGAAGTGTACGCAAGATTTGCGCAAGATGAAGCCACCATACTTTCAAAAGAATATAGCATTAAAGCATTGATAACCTTTAATTTCGCATAGATGGATGCATCAAATCGGGCGAGGATGAGTTTTGTTGTGTACAATGAATGACCACAAAGTAAAAGAATTTGGCTTTCTTCAGAGGTTAAATATATTTTCAATGAATTATCCGCCAGCCCTGACCGAAAGGCCGTAAATCTTACCTGCATTTCAGTTTTTTTTTATTTGCTCTGTACCATGCCAAATAAAGAAAAAGACATCTCTTTAGAAATATGCAATTTGGTATTTTCGCATGAGTAGTTAACAATGAACATGACAGGTTGTATACTCTTGCGGTTTTCTGGTTTTTCTCACACAGAAGAAATGGGGTTTGTGTAAAGCTAGTGTTTAGGGGTTGTTCAAATTCCCACAAACGCCCACTGTATAGGGTATTTGCAGTCCATTAATAACAATGATCTGGTATAAATGTGATTTTAAACATCTGCGAGTTTGGAATGTATGAACTTAGAAGACGATAATAGAATCACTCATGCACTTGGAATGTTTACGATATCTTGATAAGAAAATTGCTCTCAATATTCTCCTGTGCAAATGGACTTTCATTCTCGTGAGTTGCACATGTGTGTTTAGGCGTAATCGTTTAGGAGTCACACCTTTGAGGTGGAAAAATTTACATTGCACCTGTCGTAGAGGTGCAAATTTGCACCCTTCCTAAGTTTACTGAACTAATTCATTGCTTATCAAACACATGAATGAGACAGGAAAACGTCATGTATAGGGATAGGTCGTGTATGAGAAAGACGTTTTTCCCTCTCTTTTACATCGTTCATAATACACATTTCAAGGAAAACCATGAAATTGTAAGATTTTCCAGAATTGTTCTCATCGAAAGCATCTATGGACATTGCAATATTACAACATGAGGCAGCATCACAATTTATTTGCGTTCTATGTAGTTTACTGTTAATTTTACGGTTTTAAGCCTGTATAAACAAGACAACTCCTTGGTATAAATCATCTTACGGCAGGCTACACAACCGTTAACGCTCAAACACAGGCATGGGCCGATCTTTGGGCTTAAAATATGTGATTTATTTGCACTGTAGTGTCAACATTTATCTGTTAACTCCCAGCCTCGTTAAATCGGGGGTAAGTCCCCTTCCTATCACGCGATTCGCTGACTGCGATTGTGACGTCACATAAGCGCTTATCTTCTTTGTTTGTGTATAGGTGATTGGGGTTTGGATGGAGCGTGGACGCGCAGCAGTTTGAGTGCTGGTGAGGTTATACCAGACGGCCTTCATCCGCTTACACGTTGAGTGATGAATAGCGGCTCGCTCCCTTTTCGGAACTGAGCGATAGACAATTTACTTCAGTTTCTTCTCTCGAGGGATCTATTTTCCCTGGATAGTTCTCCGTCTTTCATGTTTATCTGAACTATTATATCTAGTGAACTTCGGCAGTGGAACGAGCTTGGTTTAAAAGTGAAAGGAACCGAAATACCAGCCTTGTAATCGGACACATGTGGAATAGTTTCGTAATGGTGTCATCATCATCAATCGTAACCAGACTCGATTCTGTCAAGTGGACTTTATGCTGAAACCGTTCATATTTGTGGAAACGTAAAAAAGCGCTCTCGCGACGGATTTTTTAGGCAGATAGATATTTCACCTTTCACTTCGCAATATAAATGGGTGCAAGATAATTTACTTCGGAAGTCGGCAGTCAATGCGTGAAAGGTGTTGTTATCCACTCACTCACCAGTGAAGAAGCTAAATGCTTGTCAGATATGACGTAACCTGGTTCAAGAAAGGATTACCAGTCTTCTTTCTCTCCCGCCCCGAGGCTTTTTGGTCATTCAGTGTGTCGTCTGCTGTGAGTGTGAGAGCTAGCTGGTGATCATCGAGGAGGAGCGATGCGTTCTCTCCCATGCTCACGGGTCAAGGACAGGGGTGAACAGTAGAGAAACTTTAATGGTCTGCACATTGACTGTCGTTTGTCAACTGTCTGGCAAAGTTTTGTTAGATGCCACCGAAATCTGAAACATGTCATTTCCATCCAAACTCTCCTAGCTCCTCCAACACATGGACACATTGAGACGGATTTCATTCTCAGTTTATCCTGTAAATTTAGTAGAACCACAGTGATCGGGATATTACGACGCTTAACCTTACTCTTGGATTATATTAAAAAGGATATGAACATTATTTGAATTCGTCTAATTCTGATGCAGCTTTTGTTTCTAACAGTGGGATTTGATTTACCTAACATGGAAAATTATACGGCTCCACCGGCTAGTCTGCTAAGTACATCGAGCGGGTCAGCGATGGTTTCCCCGCCCGCCAGTACGGGGGATTCGGGCGAATTGTTTCGATTCACCAACTACACCCAACGGGCCATCGTGGCGACGATGTTCATCATCGCCTGCGTCCTCGGTACCGCAGGTAACTCGCTGGTCATTCTCGCCGTCGTATTCTCGAAAAAACTACGAACGATCACGAACGTTTTCGTCGTGAATCTTGCTGTCGCTGATCTCCTCACCTCGTTAATTCTACCATGGAATGCTGTGGCGTTGCTAAGTAGAGATGGCTGGCCACTCCATGAATGGGTTTGTAGCGCTGCTGCAGGAATCCTATTCACCTGTGTTGGATGTAGCACTTACACTCTAGCATCAATCGCCTTGAATCGTTGTATCCTCATCACCAAACGTCTTCAAAGCTACCAAGCCATCTTCAAGATCCGTAACCTGGCCATCTGGATCTCTCTAACCTGGATCGTACCCTTCGTTCTCTGCGTCATCCCTGGGTTCGTCGGCCTGGGCCAACTGGGCTACAACGCGAAATACAGCACCTGCAGTCAACAGTCCAAACATGAGTATTCCAACTACTACGATATCCTCCAGGCTCTAGGGATCTATCCCATCCCGCTCGTCATCATCGTCGTCTGCTATATCAAGATCTTTCTTCATGTTCGACATCATCTCAGGTCGATGCTCTCGACGTCGGTGTCATGCCCGAGTAGTAATGACAACGAGCTCTCATCCTCTGTCAATGATACATCAGTCCCCCATGTTAACAGGTTAGTTACTTTTATTTGCAGGATATTAGTTTACTTTAATTTGTATCTTTATTCTCAGTAGGTGTACCGAATCCAACTACTATTTACTTATCTGTGTACTCCACAGTCTACAGACTTCAGGACAGCTCGAAAGGGCTGTTACAATTACAGAGATATTTCAGAGGAAGAAAAGTTTAAAGCTTATCTGCCATAGTTTACAGGAGGGATTAGACCGCTCTGCAAGGTCACTGGACAAGTGGTTATCTCATCAACTCAGCTCTCAGTTAACATAAGAAAAAGAGGATCATGGGGGACAAATGGTCACCGATTAGGCATTGTTTGTTATATAGAGGGCGCAAGTAGCTACCAGTAGTGCAGTGGGCCTTTAAATACCCGGTTCCTCTGCCAGAAGGAGAGGAATATTTCCTTCTCAACTGACAACGTACACAATTTCACAAATAGCGTCCTTTGGCAAGACATTGATCTGCATTTGCCACACTCAACCCAGGTGCAGGTCTGGTAGGATTATTCATTGAAATGCAATGTGCGCTGTTAACGGCTAGGGTAATAATTTCCAAATCTCTTTTTGAAGCGCATAACTCTAGTCAGAGACGTTATTTCATCATGTAAATTTAAATGTATAATACTCTATACAAGAATATTTTGGCGGAAACCTTGTGCATGATGTTTTGCACGATCTTGTTAATATTCCTCTCACCATTTTTCTGGGATCGATGCGGTGAGAGGAATGGAAAGAAACAAATATCTCTGAAGCGTAAGATAATTATGTCCCCGTCGATTTGATTGCAAACCATCAACTCCTCCTGGCCAAATGAAAGTTTCTTTCCCACATATTATTACACCTGACTTAATGAGAATAGGAGCGTATGTCTGTGGTCACATGCCCATTGTTAACCGATTCGTTTTTTTCCGTCTCCTGCTGTTGTATTATGGACCTTCCATGGCCATTGATGTATCCTGTTGATTTTTGCAGCCGAAAATACAACTGAAAATACACCGCGGTCAGTCTGCAGTCGTATATGAGATGTAACAATGTTGGATTCGACTCTACGCCTCGTGGAAATCCATTGTTTTCATCTGCAGACAGAGTTATTGTTATGTTTGAACGTATAAACCTTCAAATTGGTTTAATATAAGAAATAGGTAGACTGTAGGAAAGAATGATTGCAAAATTCACTCCGCTTTTCTATCTATGTATGCAGATGACGTTGTGTGATTTGTACTTAAAAGTATAGAAAGGCAAACATTATGTTATTGGAATTCGGGTCATGAGGTAACAAGGAAGAAGACACAGGGGAAGAAAAAGAAAGAGGGAGGGAGGGAGGGATGGAGAGAAAGATAGAGAGAGAGAGAGAGAGAGGGTGGGAATCAATCTGATGAATACCAGGGCGTAGACAATCTAAATTTGTTTATATCAAACGGAAATGGGATTAGGTCATTAATTCCCTTATCGCAACAACTGTACAAAACCGAATCAACACCGTTGTTCATCCAGGGAGGGGGGGGGGGGGGGGGTATCCGTGCACCCCTTTCCGGACTTGCCCTTCTCATCGTGTATTCATATCCATTGTAAAACCAGAGACATGTCATTACTTTATTTCTCATACAATGATCATGGAATTCAAAAGCATGTCATTGAATAGGCGATACAGCAATTTTAGTGACTAGTCTATACAATATTCAGAAAATAGTATCAATTCTTCAAAGTTCATAAAAGATTTGTGAAACGTCATGCACGCAATATCATATAACCTGAGCAAAGGCATGGTGAAATCAATGGGATAACAATTTATAAAGCAATTGATAAATAGTGAGGGAATGAAGTCACAAACTAATTTGCAATTTGTGTAATGATTTCCAATCATTGTTCCATACTTTTTCATATTTTCCCCAAAATTAATAACTTCCTCACTAGTTATCCGATTTTACTGATTTACTTCAATTTGTTTTGCTCTGTTTCTCTTGTTTGTCTGCATCTATTAAAAGGAAATTAATTTTGGAGTGGACTTGGCCTGGAAATAATGTTATTTTGCTTCTGTAAAACGGCGTTTTCTTCAAATCCTCTTGGAAAGAAGGTCGAATCGATCTTTCTCCATCTGCAGGTCCAGACTTCAATCGTTTTTTGTTTTAAAACATTATAATACATGTACATCTTCTCGTGTTCTTCATATAACTAGTAGTATTCGAGTATCAGATGTTTGATTCTGGTAATGATCAGATAATATCACACCCTTTTTAGAGTATCTCCATGGTCATACGATCACTGGGTTCGGTCTCGGAACACTGACTTGGTTGTGCTTGTATCGCACTGTCATGGACGCCTGTCTGTCAGACCAAATTCTCTTTCACATCACTCCTGACAATATTTCTGCGTAGTCTAGCAAAGGACAAAGGAGATTCGTTTACAAGAACCAGAGACTTACCAAGCAAGGCCCTGCATGCAGCATGGGTGTACCCATGTTCCTGCTGTATTCCTGCAAGGTTCCCCTGTCGGATCACCACTTGACTCTTGCAATTTGCACGAACTGTTCTTGTCTTCTCTCGTATGAACAGTTGAGATTTATGCGCTAAATTGTATTCAATGGCTCAACTGATATCTTGAATTGAAGCAGTAAAATTGTTTTTGTATGCTAAGTGGTACGTACGATCAGGACGTTAGACTGCTAGGGATTATATTATGTCGTTGTTGTTGTTGTTTCGACCTTCCCCAAAGGTTACACAGACTAAACTTTCCATTATTTAAAGAGAAGGTTGAGTTCTGGGAAGAGGTGAAAAATAATTTGTGAGCATTACTCATTCTTATTATGCAAGTGTGGAAGAACATCAGTTAAGACATGTTCCCTGAAAAGCTTGGCTCTTCAAATGCCTTCATATTCTAAATATACATGTAACATCGTAAAAATCGGGGGCCGGCTTTTTACGCCACGTGTTCGTGTAGTCCCATATACATCTTTCTGTGCAAGTGTTTGTAACTTTACCAAGACTTGGCCACATTTCTTATCATTTTGATGATTCCAGAACCTTGCAATACACACAAATTCTTATATGCTAGATGATCAACCTTTTCTGGTCGGTTCCACACCGTTTCTTTCACAATGCAATCGCATGACCAGAACTCAACTTCATCTTTAACAGTAAAAGATTTTGTTAACATTTTACAGTGCAATGAACTTCCTGAACACTATCCCAAGTCAACTATTCAACAATATTTGTTCTCACATTAAAACAGAACCTGCTTGGTTGTCCTTCCCAAACCGCAGCAATGCAACGGTGATGTGTTTGATTGGTTTATGAACTATTCTTCGACAAGCACCATACACACATCCTAACCAGGGACTTCCCAAGTCCCTGTCCTAACCAACACTCTCAAGACTGCATGTAGACTTTTGAAACTAAATGTTAATGAACTCTGTCCGGAAATCTGTTCGATCATTAAAACATAAAATGACTGAAAGGACAGTCACATTCCTTCAAACCAATAAACGTATTAAAGATAAACTTTGGTACTGGTAATGCGATTGTATTGTGAAAGAAAAGGTGTGGAAAGGATCAGAAACAGTTGATCATGTAGCATGAAAGTATTGGTGGGCACTGCAAGGTTCTGGAGTCATCAAAATCATAATATATTTGACCGAGTCTTGGTAAAGTAACAAGCACTGTACACAGAAAGCTATATATGGGACAACACACATGGTGTCGGGGCTAGTACCTTGATTTCCTTGTCTTTCTATGCTCATTACTCAGCCAGTATACATTTTCTTCCAAAATTGTTTTGCACATGTCATTTATTTGTAATCTTGAACATTCAGTGTAACTTTCGTTTGATTCTGTGAGTATTAATTTTTTTTTATTACCAGAACTGGAGTTTATCTTTAATCTGCTTGTGAGCAAAGTGTTTCAAGTTAATTACACGAATTGAAACAAGATGATTGTTTGTGAGGCTGCTGTACACAGATTTTTATTTTCGTACAAATCACAGTCTATACAACATATCAAAGTACAACTGCCGAAAGCAAAAGCAAAGCCAACACCACACCACGACCGTTTGGTTGCGGTGGATTCCATGGTTTGGAGATATACCCATCGCATCATGCTGGTATTTAAAGAGAAAATTGAGTTTTGATAAAGGTTTGGTAAAGGTGGAAAACAAAATTGTGAGCTTTCTCATTCTGATCCTTGTCATGTCAGTTTGGAAGAAAGTCATAATAGCAGTGTCCTCTGAAAAAGGATTGCCATTTAGATCATAGATGGCCTCGTATTGAAGATATGACATTCAAGAAATGTTGAAGTCTTTGGACCAAACCAATCAGTCGCATACACATGTAGTCCCAGCTCAGATACCCATTGGTATGTACAGTGCGTGTGGCTTTCATCAAGATTGAATCCTTTTTTTTTGTCAATGTGACGATTCCGAAACCTCAGTATGCAATTTACCTTTTCATAATCAACCTTTCCCAATTGCCCCCAGACAATTTGTTTTCTTCCAAACAAATAATCTTATTTGCATGACCAAAAGTTAACTTTACCTTTAATATTTCATGAGGTTAGGAGAAGGATTAACCTGCTACCGATTGTCTGTCACAGACAATATAAATCATCACTACAAAGATCTAATTTGGAGGAACACATTGTCGACGGGGGATATGAATATGATATAAATTCAATTTGAATTGTTCCTGGCCTTAGGCTTAGGCTTCATGCGTAGAGAGAGAATGGAATAGGACCATGAGAAGAGAGAGAGAGAGAGAGATAGGGAGAGAGAGAAAGAGAGAGAGAGAGAGAAAGAGAGGGAGAGAGAGAAAGAGAGGGGGAGGGGGGGGGGAGGTAAAAGGGGGAGGGGGTTAACATGGTTAATGCAATAGAATGATGCACTTGTTATTTTGACCCAGTCAGTAACCTAGTTATTCAATAAAGGGAAGAATAATATCATTACTGGAATAACTAGATTATCAAAATGAAATGTACCCAGAACAACACTTGTTAGCCCAAATCACGTGGAGGCTTTCGTCACTTTCATGACGTTTTTGAGTTTGATCTGTCTTGTGTGGTATATTTGTCATTTTTTCCTTCTTCGAAACCCTTCTTTGAAGGGGGAGGGGGTGCTATCCCTATTATGACTGTTAGAGTTGTATTGTATTCTGTAGATTTGCTGGACTATATTTATATGCCACAATTCAGTTCTCCATACTTGTACTTGTAGACGGTTCTTCTGCATTTGTTCTTGGTTCTTGTTGACATCGGGTGTTGACCCGCCAGTGACGTTGAACTTGTTTTGAGTGACCGACCGACCTCGAATGAAGGACACACCCTTTCTCACAATATTTTCACAGATACCCCAGACTCCAGAGTCTTCATCCTGATCCTGTGGCAGCCCTTGATGAAGAATACACTCCTTGTACATGTACATGACTTTGTAGTTCGTATTCATACTTTACATGTTTTTACTCACAATTACTCCCTCCTCACGACCACCTTCTTTAATTATGCACTATGCAGTCAATAAAGTCAGACAACTCACGAATTATTACATCATTATAATGATAATCTGGAATTTTGGATTTATATAACGTTTAATACGAAATAACGTCTCTAAGCGCTTTACAGATATTATTACCCTGGTCATTAGATTCATTCACGCACAATGGAATACAGTATGTGCATTGTGCACCATCTCCACTCCCTGGGGATCATTCCTACCATATGATAACCGTGAGGGCATGGCAATTACTTACACAAATGCTTTCATCATCGTACCAGGTCCCCATTTGTTATTCTGGGTATGGACTGGTAAATGTGTTGCAACGTCTTGCCAAAGGACATTAATGCCGTGTCGGGTATCGAATCCACGACCTTTGCATTTCAAGTCAAGTGCTTAAACCACTCGACTACGACATCTTTCTATGTGACAATCTGATGACATATTTCATTTTTGTTTGTCTCAAACAGCTGGTTGATTGTTAGGCTAATCAGGAAGACGTACAAACAGGGAAGTTTAGAATACATCAATACATGGTCATATTACGATTATCATCAATTGTTCAATTAATTATACCCATATCAAATTTCACATCCAATAACGTGGGAAAGTAATGACCAAATAACCCTTGTGAAAACATTCCTCGAAAAGAACCTTTCTATCACTTGACATTATTTTACTTAATGATTGTAAAGAGACACTGAGGGGGAAATTCACAGGAAAAATAAGATAGAAACCGAGAAGCTTTTACTACATGTCATGTGACATCTGTGATAACAAACAAATTCATTTGCACCAGAAGCAAAACTATATACTATCTAAATAGTAGTAACTATAATGTTACTTTATAGTTGTTATTAATATCCCCTGCAATAAGGAAACAATGAAAGAACATGTATCACTTATATCGAATGTCGCAAATGATATGTGTAAATGATATTTTCTAAATGAACAATGTAGATTGGATAATGCATTGTGATTTTGTTTGCTTTTGTGGAAGTACTTTCTTGCGACAAGATAAACCAACCATGTTTATCAGTTTTGAATGTTTTCCGTATGTCCAAATATGGGGTGGGGCATTGTAGTGACCAACCGCAAAGGAATGAAAGGCTTTACATATGGCGATAATATATTTTGTCCAGTCTGTTCGCTTTCTTCGAGAAGGCGGCAGACCAGGTGGGAACAGTTCATTAATCCTTGCTTCCTTTGATGCCTATTAAATCAAACAAACAAAAAAATAAACAAACTTCTCAAATTAGCGTGAAATGGTGGGTCGTTGACATTACTGTGTTTCCTGAATCTTAAAAACGTTTAGAATTCATCCACCTCAAGAGAACATAAATTTTATAGCAAGCACCCAACAAAGAAAGCGTTTCTTACTCCCTTTTTAAGACTTTCTTTGGCAAGTTTATCGTATTTCCTGATCACCTTGAGACTGTGTTTACATTCATCGCATTGTGAGTTCGTAAAATCAACGCCTACGGAGGTTACCCATTGATAGGATTGGTTGATGAAAGGAAACTGAACACGACTTCTTTCTTCGCCTTTTCTAGAAGCACTCACCACTCCTTGACAAAAGAGATTGATTGTCGAGAACGATCACCTGTGCCTGGTTCTCTTTAATCGCGTTCAGATTTGTTTTCATTGAATGAAATGACTTTAAAAATGATGGTTTAATATAGGATTGAGGGAAAGGCAGAGAAAGAGAGAGAGAGAGAGAGAGAGAGAGAGAGGAGAGAGGGAGAGAGGGAGAGAGAGAGAGAGAGAGAGAGAGAGGAGAGAGGGAGAGGAGAGAGGGAGAGGGAGAGAGAGAGAGAGAGGTTGTCAAGTAGATAATGAAAGGGAGGGGGAAGGAGAGGTAAGGTGAATGAGGGTAAGAGGAAGAGAGATAGAACGAAGACAGATAGATTGAGAGAGAGAGAGAGAGAGAGAGAGAGAGATGGAGAGAAAGCGAGAGAATGTGTGTGTGTGAAGGGGGAGTGGTATATCAGAAAAAATCAGAAAAGGGAACCGTATTGGGGAGGGACACTTATCAAAGGTCCGTACCATAACTAGGGATGCTTGTCTAGTCGGATTGATCAAAAGCCAAATTTATGAGCTTTAGCTTTACAGTACAGTAACACATCAAAGCTCATTTATTCACGAAGGACAAAACCTACGAGTGTAAAAATCTCAAAAGCAGGTCGCCGGCTTTTGAATTTTTATATTCGCCCGCACTCGTCAAAAGGACCCATTGTGTTTGAGTAAAATGAGTCATGATGTGGCTCATGACTGTCGATGGTACAACGGAATAGTTGTAAAGAAGGCACCATTTGCGTTGATTGGATGATTGATATACCGTCAGACTGGGCATTTACAAGGTTTTATGTAAAGCCATGTGAGTTGGAACATTTTAGCACCGGTTTCATTTTCTATATTGCATTCGCGGCACAGGGCTAGCGAATGATAATAAACGAGAAATCCATCGTTCTCCAGTCCTGAGTCCGTGCATGGGTTTCAAGGAGGATCTGTCTTATCTCCCTGGTTATAGCATATCTGAGTCTTTGGTTATAGCAGGGCATGTGAGTTAAAGTCTCACCTCCCTGGTTATAGCTTTGTAGATGTGATAATACCCCTTCCCTGCCCCCATATCCGTGGACAAAAATATTTTGATCCTTTCCCGTGTCATTGCATTTCATAATATCATGATAAAATGATTAATCTGAAATTACTGCATGTTGATTTGATTTGAGCTTAAAATGTATTTTCATTTAACAAGCTATAATACAATCTTTTGTACATGTACATCTTGTAACTATCTACTCCGGATCCAATGATCCATTCATATTAATCTGAAAACAATTTCTTTCACCGAGTGAGAGGGAAAAAAAAAATCCAATTTATTTTCGTTTGATTATGAGAACTGCAATCAATGGCAACGGTCTATAAAACTCTAAACAAGCCATTCAAATGCCTATAACTTGCGTGACAAATATTATGGTTCTCAGAATCTACCGAAGAAATCGAAGAAATAGCAACAAAATTTGATTTACGAACGTTAACATTTTACTCCACTCAAGATTCGAGTATACTACAAGAGTTTACTTTCGAGCCCCTGGGAGTTATATGAGGCCAGCTTGTGTAACGTCTATTGTGTATTTTTTTATTCCACAAAATATGATTGATTGCCTTTCTTCTCTCGTTTTATTTTCTGATGTTTTCAAAACTTCTTTAATTGTTACTTTTAGTAAAGATATCCATCTGTATACGTGTTATTTTTTTCTTTTACCCCTTCTTTAACTAGTGTATCACGCATGCCTACGTTAGTCTGCAAGCACAGACCCTAATTTGACACTTTATCAAAAAATCATTGTGCCTTGAGAGAAGCCTAGCGCAGCTACCTACTGGTTTTGTTAACCAGCTACAGTACATGGCCTATGGTAGTCTTATAGTGCAGACTCACTTTTACGACTGACCAGGGTTTGTGCTTGCAGACTATGCCTACGTTTTTTTTTTTTTTTTTATGGTAAGTTTTTATTCTTTTCTCTCTTGAAACAAATTATAATCATAGTACAAATTACAATCATCATAACTCTCACTGCAAATGTGATGACATTATAAATCAGTATAAATTTTTGTCTTACAAACGGCTTCAAAAGAAACTTACATAGTTAGTTCCTATACATCATATTTGAAACAAAAATTCATATTTTCAAAGAAAACATATGCAGTTGTATAATCCAATTTTTTTTTTTTTTTTAACAATGTAGCAACTTATACTTCTTTTTATACTGTTGTCCTGAGAGAAAAGTTTTCTCTTTTTGTTAACCCTACCCTACCCGACCTCTCCCTTATCCCCATTCCCCCCCCCCCCCCCTCTTAACCGGTGGACGACTGGCTCTGGGTTCCAATTGTTTGTCTAATACTCAGGTTTTCCCATTTAGAAAAATGAATAGTGAGAGTTCCCCTCATTGCTGCCAATTTCCTTTCTTCTACTTTATCCCCTATTATACTATTCTTTATTTCATTAAAAGAGGGTGGTTTTTTAAGTTCTCTATTTCTATAAATCAGATATTTAACAAGAATTAAAACATGATTCATTAATTGATATTTTCCTTTATTTCTCTCCTCTTTCCCATACAGAATTTCCTCCAAACTACAGTTATGTATTTCAAAGTCTAAAAATCTCGTGCACATTTCCCACACTGATTGTGCAAATTCACAAGTATAGAATAAATGTTTATATGTTTCTTCATCTTTTACGCAAAATGAGCATAAGTTAGTCGAGACAAGACCAAAACGGAAGAGGTGATGGTTTGTATATAATATATTATGTATAAGTTTGAACTGAAACTCTCTTAATCGACTGTTAAGTGTACACTGTCTTAGTCTTAAAAATATGTTTTCTATTTCCTTACAGGAAAAACCATAGTTCCTTCCAATTCTCTCAAAAACCAAAGGTTTAAAATCATCTTTCTTTATTAATTGTACATAAATTTGTTTTGATTTTAAATCAGCTATATTAGTTGTTTTCTTCCCCAAAGTGAAATCAGTTCCAGAATTATTTTTTTCTTCTCCCTTTCTAAAATTATTTTTCCAACAAACTGGTAAACAGGTATAAAAGTGCTTGATCTTTTCAATTTCATTTACTTCAACACCTAAATCGATAAAATGCCTGTCACTTTTTAGTTTACCATCGTTTTCCAGAATATGTTTTAATTTGTAAATTCCTTTGTCATACAACCTCTTATCGTATATACAACTTCCTTTATATCGAATAAGTTTATTATTAAAAATTACCACATCACCAATGTCTATACTCCTTATATGTCTCGTATTCACCCAATCTTCTAATAAATCCTTATAAAATTGTGGAGCTGTCACTTTTAATAAACTTGGTATATAGTCACATGAAAATATCAAATCTCCACCCACGTGTTCAGTGACAAAGTTAAAATATTGTTTCCATTTCATGTCTTCATCTTTGTTTAGAAGTTTTTGAATCCACATAATTCGCTGCGATTTAACTTGTGCAGAAAAATTTAACATCTTTAACCCCCCTTGGTTATAGTCTAAGAACATGGTGTTTCTATTGATTTTATCTGTTTTTCCTTTCCATATGAAATCAAAAGTTAATTCATCCAGTGAATCATAAACCCATTTTGGAACAGGAGTAAGTGACGCCCGATAAAGAACTTTAGAATAAATGTGCACTTTCAATAGTTGAATCTTACCCATAAGTGTTAAATCCCTTTGCTTCCAAAAATTTAAAAGTGTTTTTATTTTACTTAAGATTTCTTTATAATTTAGATCTTCTTTCTTGTGTTCATCGAGGGAAAAGAAAATCCCTAAAACCTTAAGAAAGTCAACTATTTCGCCAAAAGCAAAATCACAATCTAAACGTTGACATGAACCTAACCTTAATATTTTAGTCTTGTCGTTGTTTATTTTCAGTCCAGAAATTTTTTCGAAATCTGCAAATAATACTTTTAACCTATTAATTGATTTTTTATTGCGAACAAAAATTGTCATATCATCCGCATAAAGTACTAGTTTAATTTCCTTATCTCCAAAATTAATTCCGTCCACCAATTTATCTATTCGTAATTTGTGTGCCATTACTTCAATACACAAGATAAAGAGGTACGGAGAAAGAGGGTCTCCCTGTCTTACTCCCCTTTCTACTTTGAAATAACCAGTGGACCCTCCTTCATTTAATACACAACTTACGTTGACTACGTGCATCGATTATGATTTATCGCTCGGAAATATCACTCGTCTGAGCACTTCGAATAATGTGTAAAACTCTCAGGTTTAATAACTTTGAATTATTGATACGTACAATGAGTGTAACAAGAAGACAAGTGGAAATATCGGTTATGGCGTGGGATATTAATATCAAGTGCCCACAAGTACCTTAGTCAATGAGTTTACCATTGAACGAAACAGGGTACCTTACTACCTTTATATATGGCCTAGTATTGTAGTAAACCTATTGTTTCTCTTGGTTTCTAAACCTTCTATTGAGTTAATTAGTAGATCGGCGTTCAGTTGTATAGGCTGCGAAATCTATTGTTTCTTGGGGTGGGGAAATTATTTAGTAAAGTCACCCGACTGTTATCAATACCACATCAACTACAGAACGGAATGTTTACTTCTTTTTGTTTACGTCGGTAGAATTAACGTAATGTATTTCGTGGCATACTGAAGGCATGCTTTTCATTCTCTTCCGAGTCAAACGTATCCCAACTTAGACAATACTAAACAATATTTATTTGGGTGCTACATATAGTATTTCGTTCTCTGCAGACAGCAGTGCTGAAATTTGTCAACCTGTTACCTCCAGCCTAAACGATACCACAGAGCTCTGAACCGGTTATCATGAATGACAGTCAAGGTCGACCATTCACCACTCTATCCGAACTCAATCCAATGAAACTCGGGTTAAACGGTTAATTGCCCAATTTTCCCAACTTCCCGACCTTCGAGAAGTGACATGATAATTGCTGTGTTGTGTTTCAAAACGCCAGTTTGTTGGCTTGGGTTGGACATAATTATTGGAGGTGAAGTTCGAAGGCGTAATTAGAGTGGGTGGATGATTGTTTTTGTTTGCGTGTTTTAAATCACGGTTTAAACAATGATTTATTGGCAAGTCCACAATATGCCCCCCCCCCCCCCCCCCCGTATGTAACCGTCTACATCAACTACATTATATCTAGTGATTGTTTTCAGCTAGAAGAGCACGATTAGAGCTAGGATCAGACCAAAAAGAAAAAGATCTATCCATGTTTCCTTCATTATTCTTCAAAGACTTAAACATATGACTTTGCTGTTAAACACATCTTGAAATTGACTTACTTTTGTTGTGGAAGGAAGTGATTATAATGATAAATAAATATCGGGAACAAGGGAAAGAGAGCAAGAGAGAGAGAGAGAGAGAGAGAGAGAGAGAGAGAGAGAGATAGAGTGGGAGTGAGTGAGAGAGAGAGGGGGGGGGGGGGGGAGCGAAGGAGGACAGGGAAATAGTGAGAGGGTAAAGTAAAGGGGAGATATGAAGAGGGGAGAAGGGAGAAGGGGTATTTTTATGCATAGGGGATATTATTATATGGCAGTCCCCCTCCAAACAGGAGGGAAAGAGGGTGTCGAAAGTTGTAGATGATCGGTTATAAGTTATATTTTAGGCTTTAGGGCAATTCCACGGTAACGGAAGGACACTCAGACAAGATTTTTGAACTTCAGGTTCATACTAAAAGAACTGTTTTATTAGTATAAAATGTGAAACAGTACAGATATAATACCTATATAAGTGCCTTTAATTCTCCCAAAAAAAAATTGTCATTATAGTTAAGTAGTTTAAGAATGTGCATATTAATTATCTCGGTAACGGAAGGACATAAAAATGGACATGGTTTTTCCAGTTAATTAGTGTTTATCCAAACTTTGTGAAGTTGATGAAGCTTTCCACTTGACTGAAACACATTTTGTTCCCCATAGTTTAATACATACTAATAAAACATTTCTTTTAGTATGAACCTGAAGTTCAAAAATCTTGTCTGAGTGTCCTTCCGTTACCGTGGAATTGCCCTTTACATGTATCGTTGAAAATGAATCTCCATAGCTTTGAGACTTGAGACTTGAGAGCCATGTTAGTGTAGTTGATTTATATATCATAGCCTTTGCACTGAACCAGCAGTAGATGACAAACCAGAGTGTTACACCATGGACCTACTTAAGGCAGATCTTGATATTTAAAGATGAAGTTGAGTTCTGGTCATGCGATTGCATTGTGAAAGAAACGGTGTGGAACCGACCAGAAAAGGTTGATCATCTGCCATATAAGTATTGGTGTGTATTACAAGGTTCTGGAATCATCAAAATGATCAGAAATTTGGCCCAGTCTTGGTAAAGTTATAAGCACTGTACACACAAATATGCATATGGGACTGAACGAACATGTGGCGTAAAAATCAGTCCCGACTTTTATGCTGTTACAAACCATTTAGGATTTTAAGGCATTTGAAGAGCCTTTCTTTTTAGGGAACATCTTTTATATGATGTTCTTCCACACTTGCATAATAACAATGATAACGCTCACAATTTATTTTTCACCTCTTCCCAGAACTCAACCTTCTCTTTAAAGCAATCTTCATTATCATTCTCAGATAAAAAGGAAATGAAATACATATGAGCGTTCGTGTACTATCACTGCCCTGGCGCCTCTCATTACGTAATCAGTTCACTCAAATGTTTCCCCAATCTGGTTGTACTTCTGTCGGATGCGATTCATTGAAGCTGGAGGAAATCAGCTATGCCAGGAATTAATTGAAAACCGATCCGATGTCATTAAGAAATTTAATACTGCAAAGGGCATCGGGCACGCGACATAAATAAGTCATGTTATGTAACTGTGCGTTATCGCGCGTTATCAAAGCGTGACGCGCACGCGACAGTCTGCGGTTTGCATGCAGTGCACCCGATGTGCGGGTTGATCGTCTGCTACATCGTTGTGAATGGTGTGAAAGTATGTTTGTTCATCTGTCTTTTATGTTGGATAGCAGACAATATAAATTGAAAGGTGCCTCACAAACTCTTAGATTCAGAAATTAATTTATTAAATGTATTGGTACAATTACCAATTTTTCCCCTACCTCACTCCTCAAATTGAGGAGTAAGACGTTGTTTGCCCTCCAAAATTAATGACTAACTTTAGCAAATTAATAGACATTTGTCACTTTCCTATTGAATCAATGAAGGCTGTAACTTAGGGTGCGTTTCAATTTTCCTACCGTACCTCCTTCCCATATACTGTAGGCTAACTCAATCACAAACCAGGTGCAGTGCTTATTCTCGTGTCGTATGCGTGCCAGTCTAAAAATAATTTTGTAGACTGGCACGCATACGACATTAGAAACCCTGTATCCCGGGTAAATCCAGATGGACAATTGGAAATAATATAATGCATAATAGTATGTATCCATTTGATCTATTTTGATTGTATTACGGAAGATACTGCTCAGTTTATAGTTTATATGTGTGTTTCTGGGAAATAATTAAGAAATTCGAGTCTACTATTTCGATTTTTTAATTGATTGATATGATTGAGACGATTAATTTATGTAGACATAGTGACTCACCCATAGTTTTTAGTAGAGTGTGACGCTTCTGCTAGCACTAGTCGCATAGAGCTAACTTGCATGCAGAAGGGTAATATCCCTGCTATATCACAATTATCTCCAGGCATGCGAACGAGAAAGTAGAAACAATGCAAATTTGACAGACCTTAACACAACACCAAAACCACACGATCATCAAACCATAAGATAAGTCAAGCCATTAGAATTAGGGCCTAGCTGGATTACCAAGGTAAACCCCTGTTATCCCGTCATCAAAATGGAAGTGCCCCGGTATCCTTCCTCCCTTTACAAAATTCTCCCAAATCCAATTAGGACTGTTGATGAATTTGCGCACTTTTATCGAATCAAAGTTCTTTTTTTTTAAGGGGAATAAATTTATATCAATATTGCAAGACGTGGTATATAGGCATGGTGAGTCATCGATGCGTGGATATAAAAATTTATGAGATTATGTTAGGAGTGGAGGAAGGGGAGGAACCGGGGGTAGAGTTAGGACAAAGGGATTGTTTTTTTATGACTAGAGGAAGGGTCACGTGCCTCTAGCTGGCTCTAGATGCTCATCAGTCATCATCATGTCGCATCAATACAAGGAGAGTGGGGCCTATATGTATACATCAGGCCTGGCCTTGGGGACGTTTACACTCCCATTTTATGCCTCATTTATCCATTCATCTATATTTATGTCGAATATACATGTCGGAGCGTGTATAGGGCTATATACAGCAGACCCAGGGGACGTTTCACATTGCCATTTTATCATCTATTTAGGCTATCTCCTCAATCGCTCAATTCGCATAGGAGCTGTGCATGTATAAGTAATAGTATAGGGCAATATACACCAGGCCCTCGGGACGTTTACATTACTATTTATCTTTCGGAATGCTTCTTTGTTATAATTTGTATCTTGCAGTTATTCATCTATTTTCATTCATTTATTTTATTTATATGGAGACATCTATTAGGGGCGCCGCTTCTCGCTAATGCCTCAGTCACACCTTTGCGTATTGGGCTTGCGTATTGCTGCGTATTGCCCGAACGCAGACATAGGCAGTCATACCCAATAAAGCGCAACGAAACGTGCTCACTGCGTACTCAATACGCAGACTAGCGCAAAGGCTTGCGTCTGCCACTCGCTAGTTTTAAAATTTTCTAAACTATCGCAAGCAAACGCAAGGTCAATCACCTACGAGCGGATACGAGTGGCAACCAGTGAATGCGAGCAACAGCGAGTGGCTTAGCGCAAGTATACGCAACCATACGCACCTCTTTTTTTTTGGAGCGCGTGTCACTGCCTATAGCTGCGTTCCCTGCACGATTTACCTCGCCAGAGCTCGTTGTCGTTCGCATGATTGCGCGTATTGTTGCGCTATTGCTCGCCTACCACTCGCAGCAGCAAGAACCGTTGCAAAAGCCGCTCGCTACGCTGCGAGTCTAGCTCGTACGCCGTTCGCTTTAGCTTTCTCTCTCACTGCGATTAGTTGCCTAGCACCAACCACCGTCGCTGCGCTTCATAACGTTAATAAATAAACATCTTTCGCCTCTGCTTCTTCCAGCTGAACCAAAAGCTTAAGCTTTTGCAAGGCAGAGCTCTGCTGCTTGGCCATTTTTTTTCATTAGATTGATTTTTCTTGTAGATGTAGACTCGTCAGAAGTCCGCAAATGACTTTTATTTATACGCCGTCGCAGCCCAAGCGAGCTGGTACGCTGTAGAGCGAGCTGGCACGCTGCAATACGAACAACAGACGAGCTAAATCGAGCGAACACGCAATGAGACGCAACGAGACGTACTGGTGCGAGCGGCTAGCGAGCAGCAAACGAGCAAAGAATCAGTTACATACGCAACGTGGCGAGCAAACTGCGTATTGAATCGTACTGCTATGAGCAACAGCGAGCTATAGCGTGGTCATAGGCAACCATAGGCAGTCTTAGTACGAGCGGCATACGAGCTACCTACGAGCTAGATACGCAATAGTGTGACTGCTACCTTCAAATTTGCCGCGTATTGCTGGGAACGGCTGCGTATTGATATACCCCGTACAGCGCAGCAATACGCAGTATTATACGCAAAGGTGTGACTGAGGCATAAACAACTTTCGATGGGAATGCTTGACCAAATTTACGAATTTTAGTTGTTATCTTCCGTCTGCGAATGTTTGGACATCTGCCCCCCTTCCCCTCTACCGGGCTGCCAGAGAATACTAGATCGTACAATAAATTTATGAAGAAAAAAAGTATGGACTCAGAGAGTGCAGGGTCAGAATTAAGAACGTGGACCTACTAGGTCAGAACAATGATGACCACCATGGAATGCATTAAAGGGATCGTTTAACAATGTTAAATCTGAGATACACGGCCCTACGTGTTATCAGTGTCTGTGATAGGGTGTAATATGAAGCCCTAAAAAAATTGCGCTTCAAAATGATCAAGAAGTGCCTCAAAAAAGTAAAAATCTTTGAGTGACCGGTTTTACCATACTCGTTTTCCCCAATAGACTGTAGTGTTATGAAAACCGTCAGGCGAACGGTTTTCAAAATTTGTAATTCCAATCATAAATATCTTGACAATCAGACAGGTGATCGGCTTGTAAATGTCATGGGGTTCCTGACTGACCTAAAGGTTTATAATTATCATTGCAGCATGAGCTAAATCCAGAATTTTGTTTCAGAATCTGAGACAAAGTTACCGGATCCCTTTAAGTTACCCTACCCAGGGAAGGTGTCGCATCGGTGTTTTTTTTCTTTACCTTTCCTGACTTTGCATACCAACCTCCTCATATCATTTCCCCTACCCCTCTCAATCTAATATTTAGATTTCAACACCAGAAACAAGCCGGTCAGTCATCTTGAAAACCCATTTCAATCCGGTAGAGACCATTTAGTAGGCCTTTAGTTCATCCATTGCTGGAGGATGTACCCCTTTACTTACTCACTCTGTACCAACTACCAAACCAAACTCTGTTAAAGGTAAAGAGTAAAGACCATGATTGGAAACGCCCCAATTTCAAAAAATGAAATGGAAGCTCTTATTACCAATCATGTGAAAGAGTATGTTTTGACTAATACATGATGATACAAATTTCGCCGGGAAACCGCCTACTAATTGATATATTTGGTAAATTAGTTTATCTATTGATGTGTGAGAAATAAACGCACGTGTCGGGCACGTGTGCGTAGTCCCATATACATCTTTCTGTGTACAGTGCTTGTAACTTTACAAAGACTGGGCCAAATTTCTTAACCTTGCAGTACACACCAATACTTATATGCTAGATGATCAACCTTTTCTTATCGATTCCACAACGTTTCTTTCACAATGTAATCGCATGACCATAACTGGTCTTTATCTTTAATACTTGACTGACTCTGTCTGTCTCTTTATGGACCCCTCTATCTCTTTCACCATTACTGTATTATACCAGCACCTGATAAGAGTTCTATTTATAGCATCAATCTCTCTCATTACCTCTTCATCGCCTGCCTTTCTCGTTGTAACCCCGCCCCCATGTCCCCCTCTCTCTCCCTCTCCACGACCGACCACTCCCTCCCCCTCTATCTCTCTCCCCTCTATCTCTCTCCCCCTCTATCTCTTTCACCATTACTGTATTATACCATCACCTGATAAGAGTTCTATTTATAGCATCAATCTCTCTCATTACCTCTTCATCGTCTGCCTTTCTCGTTGTAACCCCCCATGTCCCCCCTCTCTCTCTCCCTCCACGGCCACTCCCTCTTCCCCTCTATCTCTCCGAGTCTCCAACGATGTATCATAAGAACATGTAGATTCAACTGCTTCAATCATCTCCTCTACCTGTACCTCTTTTAATCTCCTCTCTCTCTCTATCTACCCCCTCTTTCTCTCCCTCCCTCCCTGTCCCCCATCTCGCTCTATCTCTCTCTCTTTCTCTCCGTACCCCTCTCCCTGCCCCCCTCTCTCTGTTTCCCAAGTCCTCTCTCTCCCTGTCCACCCGCTCTCCCTGTCCCCCTCTCTCTCTCTCTCTCTCTCTCTCTCTCTCTCTCTCTCTCTCTCATTCTCTCTCTCCTCTCTGGAAGAGCTGATGCTGACAGATGGAATCATCTCATTTCTCACGCTCAAGTACAAGTGGTTGCATTTGCTTCATGACAGATGGCTTCAGACTGCAAACCACTGTACTCAATGGTACTTATAACATGAACTCGAACCATTATTACTCAGCAGTTATCAGAGCAAAATTTAGTTTATGTTTATACAGTTGCGTTTGTTAATTGATTGATATAATACGCAATTTATCTTTATGATGAAGAAACATGACAGGATGGAACGTTGTAGTAAATATTGAATATTTCATTCGGCAGTATCAGGCACTGGATGGACAATCGTATACAGGCCGGTTTATAGCCGTTTGGTCCACAGCCAGTTTGTGTACTACCCAATTGGTCTATTCCCAATATGGTCTACACCCAGCCTGTCTACTATCCACATGCCCGGTCTAATAATCATTTCGTCCACTTTCATTAATTTGGTCTTATGACCATTTAGGCTAATAAATGACTGTGTCGTTAGCCTCTCATTTCTGAATTTCCATTTTTTTAAGGGAACAAAATTAATGAAATGTAGTCTCCCATTTTGGTCCATAGAAATGAAGAGAGATGCACTCTGTATTATTTGCTAAATAATAGTAACTTTATGATTTTCTTCGCTCTACCAGCGGGACCAGCAGATTATAAGTCATATGTATAAAAAAAAAGAGGTAAGATTTGTTAGCTCCTGGTACTGGTAGTGGTAGAAATATTGAAATGATGGGTATAGTGTCTCGGCCCCATCATGTGCTGGTATCATGTTACTGATTGAACATGAGGGAAGGGGAATGGTTAATCTCCCTCTCCCAAGAGAAACGCGTGTCATCACCACCCGAAACATCACGATAAAAAGGGCGCCAAAAAAAAAAAGGCGCCAAAGAAGTGGATGCCGCGTCGTCTGACTGTAAATCTTGATCATGTAAGGAATGGTGATCATTTACAAGAGCCTCCATTAATCAGTGACTAATTCGTTACGCATGCGCTATCTATCAACTCGCCCCCTAAATCTTTACGATGCGAGAGTCTTGGCGGTAATAATTTAGATGAGCTCCCGCAATCAGACGTAATTAAGTGATGGGCAGATTTATCGTCTGGAAAATATATTTCTGTAATGGTGTGAATTGCTCGGTGGAAGTGGGGTGGAGGGGACCTGGATTTACATTAATCACTCTGATTAGAGGCAATGTGAAAGCATTAAATACAAGAACAGCTACAGACGTCTTAATGTATGTACGTGAGACGGGAAAACATGTACAAGGGATGATAAACGGGAAGCCAATCACAATCATAATTATTACTTTTTTGGAGAATTTTATTTGCGAATGGGCTTATTTCTGAACGCTCGGAAGACTCAAAATCGTTATGCTAGCGAATAAATTGTCATGTTTTTTCATGATTGAAGTGAAAATGGGAATCCGCGTTTTGTTGTTGATGATTTTGTTTTTGTTACTGTTTCTTTCATCAGTCGAGACAAATGCACTATTTTTCATCGAAACTGTAATGACGTGCGTTAATATTGTCGCATCGTAAAAGGAAAAAAACACCAAACAACAAACAATTTGTTTTTCTTTCTTGTACATGCATGACCATGAAGGCTGAGTGCTCTGATCGGGGATTTGTAATCTGGTATTAAATAAGAAGTTGGGAAAGGGAATATAGATGTCATTGGCATATGTACAGAGTGAGGTACTTGAGCAGAAAGCAAGAGTTGATCAAGTACTTGAACTTAAAGATTTCTGAATTCCATCGTATCGATCATCGACCCAATATATATGATTATTGAGTGATCGACCTGTGGATGGTTGAATAAACTTGAAAATAGTACAGTAAGATGATGTTTGTGGTAGAAACCCACCGGTAGCGATAATCCTTAATGATCATTCTAGGGAGACTACGTGTTTTGTGGAGACATTAATCATTTATGAACTGCTGGAACTATGATTTCTTTGAGAAAGATGTGACGCAGTGTTTGATAATGCTTCACAGCTGCGGTCTGCAGATTCTATGTGTTAGTTTAATCACTATTATCATGGTTATTTAGTAAGAACTAAGAATACATGTACCCTCAAAGGTTCAACGTTCATACAGTGTTAGAAGTATTCCAAATAGTTTCTGTTTTCATCTCGTATGTTATGTTTCAAAGTACCCGAACATTTTACAATTGTGAAATGTGAATGTTTGTAAATAATGGGTGAAGGAACCATGATGTGATTGCAATCCCCGATTCAAAGTACAAGCAATCATCCCACCCCGCCAAAAAAACAAAAACAGGCCCTCGTATTTCACTTTCCTTTTTATAAGTAGACCAGGGAATTTCACCTCCTAGAACAAACTATTATACATGAAGTGTGCACTCAAGTCTTCATCATTACTCAAGAATGTGAAAATGAAAAGAGAGTCATTCTTAGGAGACTGTGGAGGAGAGTCATTGCTCTACTTTGAATGAAGGCAGAACATGAAATTCTTTTGGGAATTGGTTCAAACGAACAAAAGTGGCGGGAACTATTTTTATGTTTATAGCATAATTGTCCACACTCTTGGCTCGAAGAGAGGCGATGCAAGTGGGCCATTATATGAATCGTGAATCAGCGCAAACGTTGTATTAAGTCCATGGTGGAAGAAAGTTCGTGAACATCCATGGCAAGACAAACAACCTGCAGCATATTGTCGTGCCCTCTTCGACCCAGACCTATTCAATACATCAAGTTTCTGGTGTTCGGTTCCCCCAAAGCTCTTTAGACCCCGTGAGAACGGAATGCATTTTAACACATGGCGTAGCCCTTCAGGTTCGTGGTGGCAAGGGGCCCTAGCTGTACCTCCCTTGCTGTGTTTAGTTTCCCTCGAATTGAGCTCTGTAAACCACGTAAGAACGGAATGTACTCAAACACATGGGGGGTAGCTCTTCGAACGGAAGAGGTAGGGTCAGGGGCACTTTACCTCCTTGCCAGTATTTACCGTACACATGGGCATGGCGTAGCCCTTCTAGTTGGTGGGAGTAAGGGGCACTGCAATTCCATGCCAGATTGTACTCTTACAGATGGTGTAACCACTTACATTGAAGGGATGGTGCAAGGGGTATACCTCATCGAGTACCTGCTGGAGCAAGATGTCAAGTATTCAGTGACTCTTTTGTTTTAATTTTAGAATCTTATTCGACAGCGATCCCAATGTTTTTGACGTCCAGATGACCCCCTCCCCTTACACAAAAATTCAACAAAATAAAAAACAACAACATCCGCGTGGAAAGTTAAGAGTTCTAACACTAGACTGTCTACTAAACTTCACCGAACCGACCCCCCCCCCCCCCGAAACTGGCGGTGGTTAAAAAAAAACGTCAATTTTCAACCGACGGGAAAATGATAGAAAAGGATATGATTTCCCCCTTTTATTCCCTAAACGATATTGAAACCTCCCAGATTTTTAATTGAAATTATCAATCATTTCGGGACAAACAAGAGGGAAAATGTCGTGCCATGGTCTAATTTTTCGACAAAGAAAAGGAACATTGATTGCTATTTAATATTAACTGTTGTGAGAGGTGGGATCCGGAAAAAGGAACTACCTGTGTAAATTGTGATTACGAAACTGTAAACAACGTATTATTCCCTCTACTGGGTTGTGAATAAGAATATAATCAGTTTAAAATGCATTGTTCTCAACTATAAAGAAAAGAAGATTCCAAACTGAAAGCTAAGCCTCGTACTTTCCGTTTCCACCCGTCGCACCCGGTATCCGAGCCTACCGTCGAATACAGGTGTATATAGTTAAGACAATTAAGAAACAATTAAGTTAGCATTATTAAAGGTGAATTAAGCCTTTGCACAAAAATAGCTTGGGGGCTCCGGGATTTGGGCCCATACGCAATACAGTGTTTGATTATTTTGTTTTGGTTAAATATTTAACCAATACTGTATTCTAAGTGCATCTAGTTCACACAACGCTTTACAAAAAAACTTGTAACAGAGAAATATTTAACATTCCCCTGTTCATAATAAGGCCTGACCTCCTTACCAAACAAGTCAAACATCGTGGATCCGTGAGAACATTTCGATTAAAATGTGTCTGATGTAAAATTGCTGAAAAACAAGCGTACAATAAAAAAAGTTATAATGTATAAGCATGAGAAACTAATATTCTACTATCTAAAGGAAAATATGACTTTTTCTAGTACTAATATAGGTCCATGGTTTGAATTGGTAAATTCCTCTTTCGCCCATTCAGAATTTGTTTGCGAAGTGTCGCCGCTTACACGGTATATGCCTCACATGAGTAGTCATCGTGGGAATATATGCCAATTCTATAATACATTCAAATTTATACACGTCTACCGAGTGACGAAATATCAAATTTTGAAATACCTGTTTCGAGATATAAAATTTCAAACGCCAGAGTACAAATGCGTACACTAGTTGTTGCTAGGTCGGACATATGCGCTGGCTTGTCCGATCTAACGGCCCGTAAGGTTGCAGTGTGCATTCTGATTTTTACTAATTATTCGTATTGGTAAAGGAGTTATAATGCCTAATTGCGTATGCAATGAACTACACTGTACACCTAAAATGGTCAAAGTCGTCTCTTTGCTGATATTCATTTCATGTTCAATGCCAAGGTTTGATTCTAAATGTTTTCAGAATTCCAGCATACGTGTATCTAGACTATTTCATCAGTACATAAGCAACTCCTTATACGATTACTTTTGATCACTAACCGTCGCAAAGATAAGAACAGTTTCTGAAATTATCGAAGGTGTAGACAGTAGACTAAAGGTTTAGCTGCCCCATTGTCAGAATAAAGTCTGCCCTCGACGACTATACCATTCATTCATTCATTCCTAATGATTTATTAGATACAAACTTCAATGGCAGCCGTTCAAGGCTGAATTGATGAGGTGTAACAAAATGTAACAATTTACAACTGACAATTCAATTACAAGTAGTAACAAATCACGATCAAATACGATAGAACATTATGAAGAAAATACGGAATATGTAATTTTATTCAGCCAGAATTACAGATAAAAAAACATGACAAACATGTAGTGCTGAGACCGGGAGAGAGAGAGAGAGAGAGAGAGAGAGAGAGAGAGAGAGAGAGAGAGAGAGAGAGAAGGGGGGGGGGGGGGGGGAAGAGAGAGTGAGAGATGAGTTTTAAGTGATGTAGTAGGGAGGGGTGGTTAGTAACTCCATGGTTATAATCAGACTGAAAGGAATCGACTAGTGTTCAGAAGAGTGGTGAGAAAGGAAATAGATTAATTAATCATAGAGATCCTAATCAGAGAAAGAATTATTGAGGATTATGCAAGAGAGTGAGAGAGAGAGAGAGAGAGAGGGGGGGCAGAGGCGTACCTGGGGTACTCCGTCAGGGGGGGCAAGCGACCGAAACAAACAAAAAAGGCGATGCTAATTTTCACTTCTGGCGAGCGAGCGAGCGAGCAAAAAAAATCTTTAAGTAACGTTTGGTATATAAACTGGTATTGTTGCAAGTTGGGGGTGGGAACATTCACTTGTTATAGCGACGTTAATTTCATTTTTTTGCAAACTAGTGTAGCGAGCAAGAAAAAAAATCACTTCTTTTTTAACAATTGCCACTTAAACTTGGTTCAATTGTCCCATGCAGGGCGCGGGAACAATATTGTGTTTAGGTGATTTTATACCCATTTTAGCTAGCGAGCGAAAATACATCTTTCTCTCAATGAATTGCTATATAAAATTTGTTTCATTGTTGCAGGTAGGGGGCGGGCACAATCGTGTTTAAGGCAATGCCAATCCCATTTTGGCGGGCAGGCAACCCCCTACATTTCTCTTTTTAATGATATTGTAGCAGGTTAGTGGTGGGCACATAATTCCACGAGCTAGCGAGCGTAGCGAGCGAAGAAAAAAAAAAATCACTTTTCTTTTATAGGGAAAATATGGTACATAAAACTCGGGTTCATTGTTCCATGTCAGGGAAGTGATTATTAAAAGCGGTGTTAATTCTATTTTGGCGAGCGAGCGTAGCGAGCGAGCAAAAAAAAATCACTTCTCTTTATAGGGAAAATATGGTATATAAACTTGCTTTAATTGTTCCATGTCAGGGACGTGATTATTAAAAGCGGTGTTATTTCTATTTTGGCGAGCGAGCGTAGCGAGCGAGCAAAATTTTTGTAATGATAATTGGTTCATAAATTTCAGATTTTTTTGTTGCAGGGCAGGGCTTACACAATCATCTCTAAGGTGATGTTAATTCCGTTTTGGCGAGCACGAGCACACCAAAACTTATTTGAATAACGTTTCGTACATAATTTTTAACTGGTTGTTGCAGGTTGGGGCGGGCACGTTAGCGGTGTCAATTCCATTTTGGCGAGCGAGCATAGCGAGCAAGCAAAAAAAATAAATTCTCTTTTAATAGAAATTAATAAATAAACTTGTTTTTATTGGTGCAGGTCAGGATGGACGCAATCGCGTTTAACGCGATTCAATTCCTTTTTGGCGAGAGGGCGAAAAAACTCTTCCATTTTTAATGATATTGTTGCAGGTCAAGGGTGGGCACAATTGTTTCCAAAGCAATGTCTATTCATTTTATTCGCGAGCGAGTGTAGCGAGCGAGAAAAATGAATTAGTCTCTTTTAGTAACATTTGGTACATATATTGTGTGTTATTGTTGCCATGGTTGCAGGTCGGGGCCCGTCGGGGCAGGCACAATTGTATTCTAGGCAATACTAATCCTTTTCTTTTTTCAGGGGGACGAGGAAGTGAAAACATTTAATACAAAATAGGCTAGCAAGCAGTTCGCGCCAGCGAAGAGTTTCAAATTTGTTATATCACTTATATTTTCCTATTTTCATTTGTTTTAATTTTTCAGGGCCGTATGCGGAATATTTTTCTGATGGGGGAAGGGGGAAAGATGCGTTAAAAGTTTTCGAAGAATCTCAAAAGCAAAAGGAGTGAAGGGAGTTCGAGCGACCGAACTGGTCATGAGGGTACTTTTGCATTTTCAAAAGTAGAATTGAAGGATTTGGTATAGGCCTACACTACATTTAAAGGAAAAAAACTGTACGATTTCAAAATATCTGGGGTCAACTGCCCCCCCCCCTTGGTGCTTACGGCCATGTTCTTTATTTTTTTTCCCCATTTTTATTCCTTTCCTTTTCTTTTCCCTTTTTCTTCCTTTTCTCTTCTTCTTCCTTTTTTCTTTCCTTTTTTTCCTTTTTTCTCTTTCTTTCCTTTTTTCTTTCCTTTTCCTTTTTTCTTTTTCTTTCCTTTCCCTTTCTTTTCTTTTCTTTCCCCTTTTTCTTTTTTTCCCCTGGAGCCCGTCAGGGGGGGCACTCTGCCCCCCCTGCCCCCCCATAGGTACGCCAGTGGGGGGGGGGGGGGGGAGGAGAAGAAGAAGAACGGGAGGAGGAGAAGGTAGAGAATAGCCATTTCCTATCGAAACATGTTTCGATTTTATTTCTGTTACTAGATGTGAGACACCCTTCCAATCTTTTAGAACTAGCCCCGCCACTATTTACCTAAACCTCGGCATATTTCGCAATTCGCTCGTTTGTGCCTATGTGCAACCCGAGAACTTGCACTGAATAAACTAATTTGTAAAACCTCCTAAAAATAAGTACCGGACTCCGATTTCCACCTCTGGCATAAAAAAAATGAATACTGAGCACTTTCACGAAATTTTAAAAGAACATCCGATTTATTTGGATACAGTTCTGCAACCTAAAATGTGTAACCCGGGTGAGTATGAATAGAATAGGTACACAGTCTTGCTGATTTCGATAAATTCTACTGAAAAAATAAATTTGATACCAAGATAGAGTTGAATATTGGGGTTGTGGTCATCTGAATGACTTTTTACCCTACTCTTTAAGTAGACGAAGAACATTTGAAAGCACCGGGTTGATTTCATGATGATGGTAATAAGAAACATTGCAATTATTAACTGACCATCTTCAACAATTCCAAAAGATATTAAAGGTACTATGTTCCTTTTGCAGCCAACCTCAAATTCTGTAGAACTTTGCAGGAATTATGAATATGTCATGTATGTCCTATCTGTTATTTTTCTTCTTTGGTAATAACATACATGAAAAGAGTTGTAAAGGGGACATGATCATTTGTCTACATCAATAACCCACTTCTTGTGATGGCCAAGATTAAACTGATTGAATCTTTGCGCAGCATCAAGACTATTACTTTTGGGCTCTATAGCCCTAAAGTCGATTTGACAACTAATAGTCGTTATTTTCCCACTTGAAGACATTTTCAAGACCCACCTTTTTTAGGGAAGTTCTAAATTAGTATTATCTGTCAAATGCAGTTGGAATTTAACTTTTTCATTTTTTTGCCTGCAAATGGGACATAGTACATTTAATGAATCTGCTCAACAGGAATATCCGACCGTAGCCCTCGTTTTGTAATAGGCAAACTTTAAAGAGATAACTGACGTTAAAGTCCTAATATTTAACTTCATTTATGATGAATTTTATGCTCAAGTATTTGTATCCTAAAATGGTTTGATTATTTATCGACTTTTAATATTGTATTATTACAGATGAGTTAATTTTCTGTATTTTTTTTGCAAATATCATTTGATTTTAATTTTAAGTAGGCTTTTTTTTGCTTCATGTTTTGATTGAGTGATGGAAATGATATAATTTGAATTGAATTGAATTTTGTCGAGGGATCCCTCCCTAATGCAGATAATCGCATTTTAAGAAATCAAGATAAAAGAAAGGTAATTCTCCATTGAATGGCCATTAGAAGTCATATTCGGATTGCGGTATATATCGTTGTATTGGTCGTAAATTAAAAAAATGTTACGTGCAAGGAAGGGTATACTTATGATAGTGATTTCAGTTGATTTTTCGAAGGTTTAAAAAGCGTTCGTGATAAAAAAGAACCACTTCACACACTTTCGTGCTGTTTTGAGACCGACGTCGAGACCAGAAACAGGGATGTGGGATAGGTACATGATTTACTCTCTATAGATCGTGGGAAACTTACCTGATTTGATTTGAATTTAGCTTGGAGTTCTCATCGTTGATTAACATTAATGTCATTCCGTGATAAATGAGAGAGAGAGAGAGAGAGAGAAATAGGATTTAAGATTTTCTTTACTAACAAGGTTATAAAAACCTGCGGATCCGCATCTGTGGTGAAACATTCTTTACATCCGCTACTACGGTATGTGAACGTGCTGTATACAGCACGCAATATGTTGGTAGGAGATTGCATTTTAATTAAGTGAGTCTGAAAAAGCGCGCCAAAACGAGGATCCACGGGCCCCAATGTTGATTCCGCTGTTGCCTGTGAATAGTTTATAATACAGGAAATCATAATAAGTTTATCTCATCAAGGCATACCGTTTGTACCAAACTACGTAACAGTTGTCTTAATTGCATTACGTCATATTATGATTAACATCGGAAACTCATCTCCATGCGCCCAACCTTATGGTTCGCTATGCACCTGTTCTATTCAATGACAGAAATAGTCACTCATCAGATCGAATCACTAATTATGATTCAATATACAACCCTTTTCTGGTGAACTCAATTCGCAATGGGTTCTATTTGAAGTTAGGTGTATTTCCGCACGAGTCATTAGATCGAATTATATGTATTATTTGTATAAATTGTTTCGAACAATTATGTATATAGTTTTACATGCGTGCTGACGTGTGTGCTTGTAACTATATTTCGGGTATACATATTTGCAATGTGAGTTGAACTTCTCGACAATGATTCAAAATTAGGATATAATGATCGTTGAGAGCCAACTTTTCATGTAAATGGATATGTAATAATGTTTTTAAAAATCTATACGGTTTATTTGGCAGCTTAATTTGTTATTGCGATTAAATCTACTGGATCTTACATTTCATTCTAAAATTATTAACGAAATACACTATACGCCTCCATTCTGTAAGGCAGGGAAGAAATGAAATAATCTTCAATTTCAAATGTTCCTTCATTTTTGTTTACGGTGTGGTGGCGCTCTGTAAATTTATTTGAAGGAAATAAAGAGTTGATATTGAGGTTAGTATCGAAAGCTCGTTTAACACATATTCTATATATGAACTACCATCCTCCTCCTCCTCTTCTTCCTCCACCTTCTTCCTCTTCTTCTACAATAGAAACGAACAGAGAGAAATATATTATTTGATATACGAATAGATTAGCCATGTAGGCTTATTATTATTATTATTGTTTTATTTGGCAAATCAGGTCACGTAAATACAATATTATAACAAACATGAATTGAGACAAAATCAATTAGAAAGTATATCAAAATATTGTAATAGCAGGTGCATCCGCAGACCTTCCTCCCCACACCTGACCAGACGCACCTGATATTGATTGAAATATTTATTAATACATCAACAAAAATTCATTTTCATTGAGAACACAATTTCAACAACAACCAGTCTCAAAGCTATTGCACGATCATTATTATGTAATGAAGGTAAGCCCTATTTCATGTACAGTATATGAAAATATAAAATTACCACATGGACTGTTGTCATCTTAGGCCAGCTATGTTAAAGAGCATGAAAATTAACATCTTACCGGGGGACGCATTCGTGGGAGTCGAACCCAGACCCTTTCAATTCAGAGTCCCTGCCCGTGTTCCTCTAGACCATGACAGCTCGACATATTGCGATTAAACTCCCCACTGCACTGCACTGCAGTGCAATGCGCTCATCAAACATGAGGATTACACGCCATTGTGAATGGCTATCAATATAAACCATCCCATATTACATTCTATTAGTCCAATGGGCTGGAAACTGATTTTTATAAAGAGAACAATTTGTTCGTCATCGTGGTATTTTGATTATTTCCAACTGAATACGTATGACATGGGTAGAGTCTAGAGATCAACGATGTCTCGTAATCCCTTGAGACGAGCCCGTAGTCGAGGAGGTGATTGAGACACGGCACCTCTGTCAAGTGCGTATGAACTCTTGCACTTTTTTGTGAAGCAGACGACACGTCATTGACACAATCTACGGTTTTCCCGCCAAAATTCATTAAGTAAAGATGAGATGTGGGGCCAAGTAAAAAGTCGTTTATTTTCATCACCGACTATTCATTGTTTAGGTTCCGACTGAGTCCGCATCACGGCTGAACAAAGATGAGATAGCTTGACAGTGACAAGCATGGATGCTCATCAAACATGGATACGCTACAGCGGTTTGCTCGGGTATCCCCTTGATTCGTCATCTATCTCTAGCCCATCCCGAGATGATTTTGCTATGATGCCAGTTATTAATTTTACACGTTTCTATAAAAAAGAAATTAAAAAAAAAAAACGTTTGACATGCTTTTGTGGGATAGATTGATTCGGTATGTTGGCAGTAGGGCCGTATTGACTATTGACACTATGTGGTACAAATAAAACAAGGTGGGAGGTCATTGGAGAATAAGGAGATTTATCAACAAATACAGAAGAACGAACAAAGCAAGATAGATGGGCACTAGATAGATAAATAGAAAGATAGGTAGATTGTATTTGGTAGAGATAGATAGGTATAGATAGAGTGAGGGAGAAAATGAAGGAATCATGAATGTGAAAATATTTCTGTATCCCTCCTTTTTCTTTTCTCCACTCTTTCACTCATTTACTCCCCTTCTCTCTTTCTCTCTCTCTCTCTCACTCTCTCTTTCTTCTCATTCTTCTTCCTTTCTTCTTCCTTTCTTCTTCTCTCTTTCTCTTCTACGTCATTAGCATGTAACATTATACGAAAAGAAGGGTCATCTACATGTGAAATAGGCCTATATATTTTTTGTATAAACAGAATCCCATATTATCTTCGCATAAATGGAATTTTGATCCCTCGTCAAACTTTCATAGTTTACATTAATGTAATTTTATATTTTAATCTGGTATACCCACGGGTAGCTTTGAAGAGTAAAGAATAGCTATACAACATAGTCCTACATTACAAGGAAATTCACCCTCAAATAATTAGTTTTACGACAAAGGCGGAGCAATGAGATAAACAAAGGAAGTTTAAAGGAAAATATGAAGAAAAAAAGAAAGTTATGAATCTTCAAGCTGTGATCGATCTAAGCTATCTGAAAACAGTGGATGTTCATCTTACTCTGCTGGTAGGGAGCAAAACATAATATGTCATAAAAAACGGGAATCTGGATTACACTTTTGAAATAAGATCTTCTAATGACCATGGATACACACCTGCACGACACACTTGATGATAAGTTCTCAACAAAAAAAATCTTCATCATTTCGCTGGTACTATAAAGTTTGGGTATAAAGTTTCTTATTATAGTACACCCCACATTTGTTCTCATTCTGCTGGCAGAATGATGGAAGTAACATTTCAGATTTTGTTCTAATATTCATATAGTATCATCATTATTCCATCATGGGATGGAATCTAGGATTTTGTGAAGGGGGACGGTGGGGGCACACTGCACATTTCTGGAAATTATGTTAACCAAGCAAGCAAGCAATTATCTGACGGCACAGGGGAGGCTCCAGGTTGATTTTAAAGAGGGGCTGGGGGCACAGTTAAACAAATTCAAAGTCAAGCTAGCAAGCAAGCAAAACAGAGCAACATTAAACATCAATCAACAGTCTTTCAGCTTCTCTAGGGGTCGAAAATGTGTAAAGTTAGAAACACTTTTTCGTGCCAAGGAGGATTTGTAATATCCTCCTTGGTCGTGCATTATGGGGTAACATGCTCAATGCACATACTGTATTCCACCCCCAGTGTCCCCCATGGCCCCATCCGTCAGTGTAGTCGCGTGCCCAGACTCAGAGTTCCTTATTGCTTTACTGGTTCGTGATTGTATACGGAGCATCATCAACAATCAATATACCTCCTTGATTTTACCTCGGGATTTCTTCTCATCAAAGAGAATGTAACCAGGAAGTTACTCCCTGATATGAGTAACCAAAGACTTCATTTTTTATCAATCGTCATGACTTTTTTTCTTCCTTTGCATCTCCTTTTAAACAAATATGAGAAATGAAAGTTAACCTACAGTAACGAAACCCACCCCAAACAAAAAATCCACCCCTCCCACGTACTCCGCCATACCCTTTCCCTAGTGACCGGTCATTCGTACTATTTGGATTGGAGTAGGATATATATTATTTGGATTATGCTATAATAAGCTCTAACAAGACAAGTAATATCCTGGGGCCTCTTCGCGGGGAGTGTATTACGTAATAAGTATGACAGTCATATGAAAATGTAGTTGTATCCGGATAACTGTCATCATTTGGGATTAATGGAATTTAACAACTGTCTCCTGCGATGATGATGATGCAAAAATTATGTAAGTCATATGAATCATAATGTACAGGTGTCGTGGTCTAGTGGTCACCGGACTGCGGATCGCATGGTTCACGGTTCGAGTCCCGCTGCGGCACTAATATCCTTTGGCAAGACATTTATCTACATTTGCCACTTTCCATCCAGTTGAGGTAAATGGGTACCTGGTAGGAAATGTTTTCCTTGAGCTGAAAAGCAGCAGAGCGCCATATTAAATGGCAGCCATGCTAAAGCCGGGGTAACTAATAATTGGGAGCGCCAGGAGTGTCAAGTTTGACCAAGGTTTGACAGACATGAGCGTTATACAAGAACTATTATAAACATTATTTATAATAATTACGCACAGAGAGCTACTGCACTTTTCAGCATTCAAAGGTATACACTACACCAGGCCTAATCGATGTTTTACTTGTGGAAGCCGAGAAGAGGCAAGTGCAGAAAGAAGTCACTGCAGGTATTGTTTAAATTAAATCCATTGCATTGAAATTGTACCAAGTGACTTATGCTATCAAATTCATTCGTTTCTCCATTCCGTCGATAGAGCATTATCCTGGGCCTGCTGAAGGGAAATTCACAATTAGTGATAAAGGCTTATTTTCCGTACAAATTTCATCGAAATTACGTAATCACTCGTATAAATGTTCATGAGATCATGCTTTCTCTTTTGCAACCTAAATATATTGTTTTAGTACCAATCACATCCTTTGTTTTCCATTGTTCGTGCACTCTGTAATTAATTGTTCGTCGGTCATCACGCTTCGGTTCTCACTCGAGCCAGCTGCACATGTCAAAACATTGCTCCATAGGGCTTCATACCAGAAAACGGGTCATCGGTTTTATGCATTGTACTGCAGCATCCCGTGGTGATTTTCTTTCTAAGGAAAAATATGAAATGATCGTCGGATTTATATCTCACATGGGGGCATATTGTTATGGTTACACCACCTGTGTTTGTGAGTCATTTTATCGATGTTTTACTTGTGGAAGCCGAGAAGAGGCAAGTGCAGAAAGAAGTCACTGCAGGCTGTTGAGGGGGGGGGGGGGGGGGGGGTATTAGGGGATATATGAGAACGTATGGGAGATGATAATAATAATGGAGACTAGCTACGATGGCAGGCTATACTGTATGCCTATAATATAGCAGGGAATATTCCACACAATTTTTTTATATAATCAATCAAGAATATTGAAACCATATACAGTTATATAATAAGGCTTATTATATAACTCTATGATTGAAACATGTTTCCCTAAAATCCGAAAAAGGGCCTACCTCGTATTTAATATTTCTATGTGCTTTCTCATAATTTATTTGCATGGGGGGGGGGGAGAGATAATCATTTTCATCTCTACTTCGTTCCCCACCAATTTACACAAGTGAAAGACAAATTAGACAGCGCTCTAACATCGTGGAAGAGTAATAATCAATTCTGTAATACTAAAATTCTGCAATCGCGAGTTAATCAGGTTCAGAGGCCTGTACTTTGATATAAGAGATAAGATGAGCATGGTTAGGACCTATGTAAACGAATTATTCTCAGAATCCTAGCACATTATTATTAGATCGGATACTGTGATTACGACAGACTTTCATAAATCATGTAATTTGTGATGAAAAGGAAAAGAGTAAGCTCTATCATTTCGACACCCATCCTCTCAACCCTAATGATCATGATTGTATTGATTGATGCGCATGATGAGGCTGACTTCCTATTATCATACCATATTAGGAAGTGATCGGGACTGATCTAGCTATCTATTATAACACTCACATATTGTATCCCTAGCCGTGCTGTCACAATTCAGCTGCAATGTTTCTTTAACATGATGATTAATTACACATCAGAAAACAACGGCCGACTTCCAAAAGGAGTTAAATCCGAGTATTGTGAAACAGAACTGCGGACTGTTTTTGTCATGGATTTCATTAATCTGTAGGCCAAGATTATGGTGTTGAAACGGTAACGTGCGTTGCTTTATCTGACAAGCACAGACCATTGTAGCCGAGTTGGTCAAACTTTGTGTAAAGTTGTAAACTATATTAAAGATTCAAGTACCCCGTCCCCTTTTTGTATAGCTCTTGCAATCTCTGCCGCGAGCGTACTGCTGTGCGAAAAGTGGTTACGCTCTCAAATTCATCGTTAGCGCCTTATGTTGCTCAACATTTGGCAATGTAATCATGCTTTTATTGTATGTGGAGATTAAGGTTTGATTAATATCCGAGGAGACAGGTGCAGATAGAGTTGTTTAATTTAGGTTAATTGAAGTTCCATATCATGTTAAAGCACGGGGAAGTGGTTAGGATCATTCTCCTCCGATATCCGCATATTCTTCTGTGACGTGGAGCTTTCGTTTTATGTTTAGTGCTTAGGTGTACCAATAATTCAGTGAAATGTAATGAAGACAGAGTGACAATTCTTGTTAATTTTTGGCATGTATTTTAGTTCTCTCCAAAGAAACTAGAATTTCAGAGAAAAGATGCTTTAAATATTTTTCTCTATGCACATTTTTTGTTAGTCTCAACATTTTACCCACCGGTACATGGGGGATATGAAAATGGATGAAGGGGCTCTCTGCCATCAATTCCATTTTATGTGACCGTGTGGGGATTAATCTTCAGTAAATGGGTAATAACGCTTAAAGATGAAGTTGAGTTCTGGTAATGCGATTGCATTGTGAAAGAAACAGTGTGGAATGGATCAGAAACAGTTGATCATGTAGCATGTAAGTATTGGTGTGCACTGCAAGGTTCTGGAGTCATCAAAATCATAATAAATTTGGCCGAGTCTTGGTAAAGTAACAAGCACTGTACACAGAAAGCTGTATATGGGAAAACACTCACGGTGTCGGGGTTAGTACTACCTTGATTTCCTTGTCTTTCTATGCTCATTACTCAGTCAGTATACATTTTCTTCCAAAATTGTTTGGCAAATGTCATTTATTTGCAATCTTGAACATTCAGTGTAAGTTTCGTTTGGTTCTGTGAGAATTTTTTTTTTTTTTTTTTTTTTTTTAAAACCAGAACTGGAGTTTATCTTTAATCAAGTTTTATATAGTCTAGGCATGCATAAGTATATAGATAGACATGCATGCATTAGCTCTAGGTTGGCAGTGTCCTCTTATTCTGAAGCACTACGTTGAATGGCAATTTGGCACCAATAATGGTGTTAGATTATCTGTAACGGAAAATGGATTTTGTTGAGCATACACACAATCGGATGTAATGGGTTAATTACACTGTCAACTGATATCAAACATTCCCAACAGGCAGATAGGCAGTTAACTAACCATCTAATATTGTCTAATTACTGCTTTACAATCCAAGGTTGTCGAAACACCATTAATCAGCCATTATTCAGCGCATTAACCAAATCCAGATTGTGAGATTCCGGAAGTCGGCTTTTGGCCCTCGTTGACACAACTTATCACCAAGTTCAAGGTCTCCCATAATCCACAATGACAAATCTATTTCACTGTATGACTTCAGTATGGCCATCTCGTCTAATCCCGTTGTCAAATACCAACAATTGCTTCCGGTAAAGGAGTTATTTATATGTCAGAGGTCACGCGGACGGGAAACTGCCGAAATTAGCCGATGATAGCCGATGTCTCTGGACGGACGTATCACATTGAGAAACTCGATCAAGGATGGTGGATGTTTTAGAAAAATCCTGAAAGTGATAATTTATTGATTCCTGTATGGTTTTATAAATAGATTATCTTGCTTAACAAACAGTTGTCGTGACAAGTGTGTTTTCATTTCGAAACGAAAGAGTCCACAATTATTTGTAAGATCGTATAGATTGAAAGACGAAAGAGCAGAGATGGCTATCAGTGATGAAAAGAACACATAATATGAAGAAAGTGGCTAATTTATAAAGAGGTTAATGGGAAGAAAAAGACTAACAGGTATAGTGGTGGTTATTTTACCTGACTGCTAAGAAAGTATAAATTCTTGTTAGTAAGCAACCGACGGCTTTCCGAGGGACCTGGCAATGAGGATTATTGCCTTACCAAAGAGCACTGGCGCATCAACTTGGTTTTGAAGTTCGAACCCGGGTCGCCGGATTACGAGACCACTGCTCTGCCAACTGAGCTATCGCGCCTCCTCTACAAATATTAATTGCTCTAGAGGGTCCCTCAGAAATTATATCTAAATATCGGCCCACCGAAAGACAACATTTTCATAATAAACATATACTGATTAAGACCCAATAGGCTTCGAAAATATATAATTAATTGAAGGGACATTTCTAGATCATTCTCGTTTACAGCATCCTAGATTTTTAGAGAAAATATGATAATGAATTCAGATTTCGAATGCCGAATTTTTAATAGCGAAAAAGTAATGTCTTACATGATTATAATTGATGGTTAATTCATTAACTTTGTATACATTTTTCTTTGTTTTTATCTGCTCCAGGATTTCTTGCAAGGCCCCTCCCTCGAAGCAGAACGGAACAAGCAACAACAACCCCCAGCGAATCAGCAACCATAATGCTTCCATCACCTCCTCACATAGCTCACTCAGAGGACGCCAGCTACGTCGACAGGTTGAAATCACCAAAAACCTTTTCTATGTCGTCTGCGCGTTTCTCATCTGTCTCACTCCGTACAGCGTGTGCCTTCTCTACGACGATAGCGACCCGTTCGTCCCTTACGCCGCCGCCATCGTCTTCTGTAACTCGTGCATAAATCCCATCATCTATGCCACCAAACATCCGTATTTCAAGAAGGTCTTCAGGTGTATTCTCACATGCAAATGCAGTGATATCCCTGAAGCAGCTGACGTCATCAAAAGGGTGTCAAAAAAGACGAAGAATAATTGTACGGGATGCCGCTCTACGACGTATGAGATGTGACAAAGAAAGGAAACAAAATCGTTACAAAAAGAACAATATGTATGAAAGTGACGATTATACGATAATCGCAACAAGAATCAATTTCTTGAAACGAGACAAAAATAATATAAGTCTTTTAGCAAATTAATCCTTTGTTCAGCGTTAGAGAGAGCGGTTCGTTCGTTATGACTGACCGGACAACAATTCGAAAACTACTGGCAGTACACTGAAACACCGAATGCCGATGTGAAGTAATCGAGAGTTTGAGCATGGTAACAGAATGAGAATGGAGCAAAATGGACTCACATGAACTGTAGTAATTCAATGATTTGTTACCATGTTTCAGCATGTTCAAGGGAACTGAAAAATCGAAATCGATGGATGAATCTAAACAAGAGTATAACATAGAATGCTATGGTTCAGGAAAATACAGTTTGATGTACATAATTTTCGTCAGTTCACAAAAAAACATTGGTTAGTGAAATCAGTGATATCACACAATTATTGAACTGCTATTGCATCGATTCTGGCCTGATTTTTTAAGGATCGTTCTCCGATTTATTTAGTTTTACGATAATGATGACAAAATTCAATTCAGTGGGAATTTCGGTCGTTTCATTTAATCATCTTTGGTATAATAAAAGATTGTATAAATGCTTGCGGCCTTGAATATGGCAAAATGTTATTAAGTTTAACGTTTTAACAATCATTTTTTAAATACTTTTTCGCATTTGGAAGTGGAATTGCTCAGCAAATTAAAAGTTTGCATTTGCAACTCACTCATGAATGTTTGCATCGTCACGTGTATGAACGCATTTAATATGTTTTTACTCAGCAATAATATCTCCCCCGAAAAAAAGAGCAACGAGCTTCCACTTGTTAATTTCTTTGTAGAACTCTAACTCTTTGTATAAATAACAGTAACATCTCTTTATCAGCATTTTATGAATGTACTTATTCTATTTATTGTGGGTTAATGTTTATAAGTTGAGTTTAAGGCTGAAAATAAAGTAAGTTAAAGTGTCTTTTGCTGCCTTGATAATAATAAGAAGCAATGGAATCTTCCTCTGTTCTTGCCTTTGCATTTTTTACAATTTTTTCTAAAATTTTCTAATCGTTTTCATATTCTTAGCGTGGCGTCATTTGTCAACAGGTTACCGGACCAAACCAAAGCTATTTTTCTACATTGTTCAAGTTTTCATTTACATGTGGTACGATCAATTAATGTAGTCTAATTTGTCAACAGTTCGTCATATTTATAACCATATTTTGTCTGACCATGACCACATTCGTCTAATAATTGTAATAGTAGTCATGATAAATATGATGATAAAGATAGTTATAATAATTGGATTAATGTAGCGCCTTTGCCAGAGAACACAAGGCGCTGTCACCGATCTCTCTATCAACTGCATGTATATAATACGTTTTCTGATTTAAAAAAAATGCAATAGGATTTTCTACAAAAATGGTTAAAGAAAAAGGAGAGAAATATTTCCTGTATGCGTGGATGGAAGCTAAAACATTAGAGAAACAATTGAGTGGATTCAAATGAATGAAAAGAAAATTAAGAATACTTTTTATCGTAGAGCCCTCATCAAATATCACGATTAGAAACCCAACTGGTCACTATACGACAATTGACAAAATCTGATGAAGCTAAGCTTTTTATTGGGTCATGAGAGTAATTAAATAAAATTAGACTTGAGGTCTCTTGCATTTGCAACTTGTAAAGTAAACGTTACAGAGGAGACACCCGGATTGACAATAGATTTAACAAAATAAATGTCCATAGTGCGTTGTCTCACCTACATGTTGGAAGAAATTTGTTGTACTGTACATGTAGATCAAAGGACAATAAATCTGTCAAATATTTTCGTGAGACCATGTTGGAGGATGTGATATGTTTTTCTTTAGATGTGGGAGACTTTCGATGATGTCTGAAATGGAGAAGCAAAAATGATTGATTATGGTTTTGTAAAGTGAGACCCCTATTAAAATATGATATTTTCTCTCTATAGTCTAGCGCTTCCGAATCGGGACAAACAAATCAAAGAAAGTTAACTCTCTGTTTCTATAGTCGACCATCTGTTGTATGTATGCATGTCAGTATGGGATGGGCAATAGCTTATTATTCTCAGATTAAGAGTCGCTAAAGATAAACTTGGGAAATACATCCTCACCTGATCAAGTCAATCTTTCCACTCCATTTTCAAGACTGTAAATGAATCATAATATGTGTCAGACGATTTTGCGTAGTTAATCATAATCGAGTAATTCATTTGAAATTGTGACATTTGAACTGATTATAAAAACAAGTTTTACGCTTTCACGAAGCACTACATCATTGTATCTATCTACTAAGGTATCTTCCCCCAGCTTATAGTGGGTTGATTGCACCATGTTTCCACATATCTTTGTTATCTGCCATTCAAGCGCCATTCCACTCCCAAGTCTTAGTGTTCTTCTCCCAGTTAGTTCTTGGTCTACCTCTTGGTCCATTCTCCAAGAACCCCATTATCATATCACGATGATGCAACACGAATATACCTTTGAAAGCATTAACGGTAATTATGATTATGAATGTACATGGCTGTGTATTAAATGTTTGATGTAAATAATATTTAATGTATTATGTGTATAATGTGCATTGTTCTCAATATTCTTGACATTTTCTGTTTCTGTAATGCAAGCGGTGTACAATAAAAGAACGTTTTACATATGATATATATCTTTGCCATTTTTTGTCTTTATTATAAAAATACAACAAAACAAAACAATTTTTTTTTTACAAAATATGTTAATTTTTTCAGCATCTATCAAGGTGATTGTCAATGTTATAAGAGAGTCGAAGTAAACGATTCAAAGTTTAGTAATCGACTGTGCATGAATGTCATAGACCTATTTTCAATTATTTGATAGTGAAACAAGTCGAATTCTAACAGTAAGTTGGAATTTTTAACTTTATTTTGAATGTAGCCATTGTGCAGAGAGAGAGAGAGAGAGAGAGAGAGAGAGAGAAAGAGAAAAGAGAGAGAGGGGGGGAGGGGGGGGGGGGGGGGGTTTGCCGGAGAAAGAAAGAAGATAACTAGAATGAATGGTCACATGATAGAGAAGGGAGAGAGAGGGGAAGTGGGGGGGGGGGGGGCGGGGGCATGAAAAGAGAAAGGTACACGTGTAAATAGAAAGAGAGAGAGAGAGAGAGATTTTTTTAAATAATACTATTGATTGATTTCATTTGATACCTACATCTTTCCAATTACAATAACTGAGTAACAAAGAACATGTAAACGTAATGTATAAAAAAAACAATACTAATTTCATGTCAAAATGTTATTTACATATAAACATACATATATAATAACGAATTTAATATTTCTATAAAATATTATAAATTTAAAGTATTATCCGAACTATCTGTGGAAAAATTACAGGAGACCGCAACCATAAGCGCCTTACCCTAAAAGTTAATATGTGCCTTGCAACTATATTGTCATAAGAAAGAGGGCATTTATAATGACACCTCCAGCCACATCAATTTCTATCACTCAAAATACTACGGAGATGGCGCTGTTCAGGGTTCCTCCTTTTCTGCATCAACTTCAGAATCGAGAGATAGACTGCTTACGAGGGGCTTTATCCGAAAATTAAAGTTCTTAAAATATCACAGTACTGCCAAATAGATTACAATAACTTCACTACTCACAGCCTCTGGTCCGTCCCTACTTGTTCATCAAATGTTTTGTATTGGATTATTGTAATTAGAGTGAAAACAGATACATTACTCACATGAGTAGAGAAAGCAGAATAAGTTTAAACTACTCTTCTGTAAACACACAATTATTATTTTAAAAGTCAAAGGTGTGGACAGGATGCAATGATCTTCTTATTACGCCCCCGCCACATACTCTCTCTTTCTTTCACTCTCCACCCCTCTCTCTCTCTAATTCTCCTTCACTTTTCCTCTCCTTCCTCTCCCCTCTCCCTCTTTCTTTCCTCTCTATCTCCCTCTCTGCTCTCTCTCTCACCCATCTCTCTCTCTCTCTCTCTCTCTCTCCCCTCCTTCCCTCTCACCCTCTCTCTCTCTCTCTCTCTCCCCTCCTTCCCTCTCACTCTCTCTCTCCCCCTCCTTCCCTCTCACTCTCTCTCTCTCTCTCTCTCTCTCCCCCTCCTTCCCTCTCACTCTCTCTCTCTCTCCCCCTCCTTCCCTCTCACTCTCTCTCTCTCTCTCCCCCCTCCTTCCCTCTCACTCTCTCTCTCTCTCTCCCCCCTCCTTCCCTCTCACTCTCTCTCTCTATCTCTCTCCCCCTCCTTCCCTCTCTCTCTCTCTCTCTCTCTCTCCCCCTCCTTCCCTCTCTCTCTCTCTCTCTCTCTCCCCCTCCTTCCCTCTCACTCTCTCTCTCTCTCTTCTTTTCACATTCTCCCCCCCTCCTCCCCTCCCTCCATGATTCAATGGACAGAGGGGCGGGGTCGTACCCTCTCTAGCCCAACCATTCTCTGTTAAGACGTCATTTTTGCTGATCACTGTGAATGCACTTTCAAATACATTGGTGGCCCACAAGATATCTTCTTCAAGTTCCACCGTGACATCATCGTCCCAGCTCGGAGGCTATACGAAATAAGGAAAAAAAAAAAATCAAAAATATTTAATGCAAATATGATCACAAAGACTTTCAAAAATCAATTTAAAGACAGTTTCAATGTCCTATTGTTTATCTCGTAAAAAATGTACAGATTCCATAATATATCATTGTAATGTTTGCTCATTCGATAGGTTATGGAAAAGGCTACTGAAATTGCTTTTGCATGATTTTTCGAAGAAATAAAAGAGGTTACTCTTCGTGATTAGAGATGTGCTGCATCATTATATTTAGATCAACAATTGTCGGGACACCCTAAGTTTCATTTTTTGGGGGGCGGGTGTCTTTAGGGGGCTTGGGACTCTTGCAATCTCTTTCTACATATGCCGCTCTTAAATCAATTTGTTATTAATGTTGGATTTTTTTAGAGCTCCCTCTAAAACCGTTGTACATGTATACCTTGCCATGTGTCAGAGTGATCTCTACGCCGGTTTGTGATGAAATCTCACTCGCGACTGCATCGAGAGTTGTAGATGTTGCACAGCGAACCATTCTATGTATGACAAATGTTAAAAACGAAAACAACAACAAAATTATATGAATCAGAGTTGTTTCCTTCGACAGGTCATATTATGGTTTGATATTTGAAAGAAAGAGTACTGTTTTACTTTAAAAATGAATGGGTCTAGCTGATTTTGATTTAAAAAAAAACACAAAACAAACCCACAAACAATCAAACACAAACTTTTAGGGGAGAACTCGATTCGATCTTTTTCTTCCACCGACTGTTATTTGGGCTTCGATGATACTGCTCGCATTCAATTCTCCAATAAATAGAGAATAAAACTATATAGTTTGTGCATATTGAAACATATTCAAACATAGTTGTACCTTTGAACAGGGGGTTGGGCAACCGCTTCATTCAAAATGACAGAAAAAAATTACGGGGCCCTTCATTTATATTAGTCATGAGACATGACAAGTCTTCAGGCTCGCACAAAAATATTTTTTTCAATTATGAAATCCTTGTCTGTGTCATTCTCGCTGTTGAATTTTCTTGATTTGCGGACATTGGGGTTGAGATTTTCGCTGAGTTTGACATAACTCTGAGCCCCCCATTCAAAATACTAAATCGTGACCATGAACTTACGTCAGATGTTCGAGTTGACCATGACGCCTCGCACTGCGGAGTATCGATCCCGCATTCTCATCTCCTATAGTGATATCGCTAATTGATAGTCTGCGCAGGTTGGTGGAATCTTCCAGCGCTCTACACAGCCAGAGAGGATGATCCAAAGATACTTGCATAGGCGGCTCAGCGGGCAGGAGTGGATCTCTAATAAAAAAAAAAACATCATCATATGAATCAGATTAGGGATGCTAATAAAGTATTAATAAACCTTCACAAACATGTGCAATGGCTCAGTGGTCAGAGCGATATCGATGATCCAATTGGAATAGTAACATGGGTTCAAATCTCAGTGCGCTAGCCCTTGTGTAGAAAGGCAGACCCAGCGGTGTCAAAAGGGGAGGGGGGGGGGGGTGTTTGAGAATAGCACGAAATGTTAAGATTTTTGAAATAATGTACAACAGTTATGTCACTTGTATAAACATCCATGTTAATTTTTTTATTTAAATTTGTTATTACTAGTACTGTCCTTTGTGGGAGTTCAGCTATTAAACTGTTATTATATATAGCGCTGTTTAGGGTGAAGGGAGTACTTGACATTACAACCTAACAAACAACCAAACAAGCGCATACAATCACAATAAAAATAAACATATTAAATGGACGTAGGCCTACATGTACGCCTTGAGCGAAAGGTGTTTTGTCTTGGGGAACTCCTTGATGATCTCGACATGCTCTTGAGTGATTTCCTCATGGGTGAACTCTAGATGAAGTCTTTGAACATGAGGACACATGGTATGGATACCACTCGCTAGCACAGAGGGTATAGACTCGTCATCTAAGGCTAGAACCTCCAACTTGCTTGTTAGAGATCCTTCCTATATAGTAAACAGAAGTGAATTATATACATATTAGCAGTTACTTGGGCATGGTCATGATGATTAAGAGGAAGGTTGAGCACTAAGTTGGGCAGAACCACCTTGAGCGATCGTCACCCCGCCCAAAAACTTGTCGACAACGACATCTTCGAGGGAAATGCCGGCGCCAGCTTCCCGCCTCGCTCAGTACAACAAGAAGTTGGGGTATAGTTAAAACTAGTTAGAAGTTAGAAGTAGGGTAGGTTATAATATATATTTTCCCTTTATATCTGATTTTTGATGTGCAATAATCTGACTACCACTTCTGGTTTTCTACCATAATATACTCTTTACAAAAAGTGCAGTGCCTACACCGGGGCAGAGGAGGGGGGGGGGGGGAGTAGAATTATAATAATTATGTTGAGGGCCCTTAGAATATCAGTTTTTTAACTGAAGATGCAACCCTGATAAAATAAGAATCGAAAAATGAATATTAAATAGATAAATAGAATATTCTATGTCTGTGGTGTTAACTCAAAATCTAACAAAATGCATCCAGAGACAACTCACCAAATCCAAGGCCGTCATAGTAGAGCAACATTCTTCGCCTTGAGTGACACCAGCGTCACTCATGCCCTCGTCACCACCACCGTCTCCATCGTCATCTTTATCGTCATCATCGACATCAACATCGATACTTTCACCGTCGTCGTTATTATCATCATCGCCATTATCATCATCGTGGTCATCGTTATCGTCGTCGTCATCGTCGTCGTCATTGCTGCCGACTATGACTCCCATCATCCTGAGCTCACGCATGGTTTCAAGGGAGAGGATAGTCCGTATTGCTTGTAGTGTGACCTTGATCTCAAACAATATGAAGGTACTGATCCTCACCTATTAAATAAAAACAACAAAACACAATAATCTTAAAAATGAAAGCAGAAAATGATCACAAAGTAAACGTTACTTGCAACAGTTTAAACGGTAAGATCCAATACACCAGTATGTGGCATGTAATCATTCGATTTGTAAACGTTAAGTAATTAATTGGTAAAGCAATTTAATATTGGTGGTGGAAGGACGATTGTATAACCCATAACTGGTAAGTATTATCAGAATTTCAATCTCTTGATGAATTTATTTTCATCTCTTGTTTTCGTTCTTTTAACTTGCGGTAACATCGAATATTCAATTCAGTCGGATCCAGATTGTACAAAAATGACGAATTTATTCAATTACCTTTCCAAGGAGGGATGAGATGGTCAATGCAAAGCTGTACTCCTCTCCTAGGTTGCTATGGTTACTATCCAGTCTGAGAGTTTGAAGGCAGGGTAGAGAGGAGACAACCTTAGCTAGGCACTGTGACGCGAGAGGACTTATATCTCCCATATCCTGTACCCATAGCTTCTCAATCTAAAAACATTAATAAACGAGAAAAAAAACAACGAGAAAGATATTGATGGCTAAGCCTCTATCACCATGAATGCAGTTCTCAGACCCGTTGATATAACGAAAAATAATTCCATAAAAAGCGAGGTTTTTTGTTGTGTAATTTAGGAGTGCCTACTGGGTTTAAAAAGGGATTGGGGGGGGGGGGGGAGATTCCAAGCTGGTACACCCAAAATCTGCAACTGGCGACATGTACAACAAGAAGCAATAACTTTACCTTATGCGATGTTGAGCCAAGAGGGCGACTGATTTCATCATATGCTCAACAACATTAGGGCGTCCATACAAATGCTATATTTTTTCTCTGGGTATTTGTACAAAATTTAAGAAAGCTTCCCCTTTCTTCATTCTTCTTCTACCAAGTTGTTCTCCTCCTTTGTTCGTAAGGTAATGTAAACATTGACGTTGATATACATCAGATATACCGGTTCAGAAGAATTTGAAAAAATTATGCCTTTCTGATCATTTCCTTGTTATTTGCGGCCAAACATTAACAAATCCTTTATGATATTGCCCTCGGCGACAATTATGAGGACTTGATTATTCTATTATGTTCTGGATTTTAAAAAAAAACATGAAACAGAAATAAGGTAACCTAACCTTGGAAGATGGTGCAGTTTGAGCAAAGGTTGAGTAGAATGTCTCATCAAGGGAACTAGGCTGCAGGAGCAATGTATGTAACCCTGACATCGATGAGAAACCCAATGAGAAGTTGATTGTTAAGCTTTCACTCAGCTTGATCTCTTCTCCTGGAAATATACACAGCTTTCCGATCTGTATCAAAAGTAAGTAGAGATTGAAGGGAGTGTAGCATGGCAAATACTGGTTAACGCCATCTACGACTTCTTTTGGACAACTGCACGTAAACGAATGGACTTGATTAATGACGGTCAGCACGCGCTAGCGTTCGTGAAATAGACCAAAGTTCTCCTCACGCTTCGGTTTGTCGTATGTTGCACGCACGTGAATACTGCGATAGCGTCGTCCGTAGTCGTATTATACCCGATTGGCCCCGAGTCATGCTATACCCCCTTTAATATTTCAACCCAAGGTACATTGGTACATTGTCTTGTTGAACCATTATCAGAAAATTAAATAATAATGAAAAAAGCTTTTCCCCAACTTCTTGGTAAACTTGGTAAAGAACACCGATAGCTTGTTGTGCAGATGTGGTATCCGACAATGATGGGTGGTCGTGCAATACGATGCATTTTATATGTACATGTACATTTCATATCATGGTGGTTGTGAGATATTAAAGAAGAAGAAGAAGAAGAAGAACAACAACAAAAAGAAGAAGAAGAAGAACAAAAACAAAAAATAATTTAGGTCAACAATGCATTATTTCACAAGTACGGGAGTTTTCTGTAGACAATATTTTAGATGATCAGATACAATCTCCTTACCTTCGAATGAGAAGACTGCTCGGCCATCGTGGTGTAGAATTCTTCTCCCAGCTTCACTCCAGTCATGCATAGCTCCTTTAGTTTCGGCATCGAGAAGAGGGCTTTCGCAAGGTGTTCGGACGCAGTTTGGCTGATGTCATCGTCCAGATGGAAGACCTTCTCGATCTGCGCGATGGGGATAAGATGGAAAACATCTGTTATTATACTCAATTGATGAATAAGAAGCGGTTCAGCTGAAAGTAGAAGGTTAAATTTGCTCCTGATATTAAAAGCTTATTACTTGACTGGATTTGATTGGATTTGATTGGAATTCATTTTCAGATGTAAAAAAGGAAATAATAATGTAACAGCAGGCACAAATGACACACGACGAAGTCATTTAGAATTTTATGTGGTATTTATTTTGAGGATGGATCAACCTCCTCTTGAGCTCTCGAGGAGAGACTCCTACGAAGACACCGAGACTATTAAGACCAACTAGCTAGTGCACCATCTCCAACTAAATGCCATCTCCAACCAAATGATGAAGTAAGAACTCATATATGCTGCAGAAATACAGTTCTACTCAGAGTTAGCTTCTCTGTCAACTCAAACCTCCTAATTCATGAGTGGATGCATGGTCTATGCTCATCCCTCTCAACCTGTGATGTGGCAAGAAATCCTTTCTCTGTATAGTACCCTATACCCTCTCTGACCCAAGGTCAAAGTGCACTTCCCCTGTGATGTGGCAAAAAATCTATTCTTCTCTCCAAGTCACCCCATACCCTCTCTGACTTAAGGTCAAAGTAAACTTCCCCTTTTTGGGACCACCTCAGAAGTACACTTAAAGGGATCTCCTTATTCAGAGACATGGATCCCTTCATTCAGGGACCTCCTCAACAAATAGAATTAAGAAACATTTCGACCTGTCACATTCTCCCATGTTAAATAGTTGCTGTCTCAGCAAAAAATATTAAGAAACATTTCAACCTGTCACAATAACATGATTGAATCATAAGAAACAATATGGATGGATAGCCATTCTCATCAATTTTGTGCCATTAAAACAGAGCTGTTCTACAGACGGGTCCAAATAAAAATGAACAAAATCATTACCCAATGAACCTGTGATATATACTACAACTTGCAAAGTATTATTTACCCCCAGTAACATGGGAGAAACATACAAGAATTAATCGCTCATTGGCCAGGGATGATTTGAAGTTATAAATTATAAATTGGAGCTTAAATAGAATTTGCTACTTCAAATTTAGTCGATTAAATGAGGAACAGAGAAATTGGCATAATTTGTTTTCGATAAGTGAGAATGAAACAGCGTTAAATGAACGCATCACTTCGGACAATTGATAAACTCTCCATTTTTCGCGTAGAATATTCTTTTTTATTACTACAAAAAAACGATATTTAAATATTTCTTGCCTCTGTAGTTGTCGATCTGTTCGCCATGGTCGAGATAAACTCATCACTTCCCGAACCACAATCACACAAGGCCAGACTACGAATCTTCGGTGACGACATTATTCGTTCTGCCCCCTTCCTCAGAATTGCTCTTCCTTTTGGCAACGCATTTAGGGTGAAGATGTCCTGTACGGAAAAGAGATGGAAGAAAATGGCTTTATCAATTGCAACAACAGTTATCACTAGTTTTAATGGCAAAAGCATGAGGTTTAGCAGCGAGCATTTGCAATACATAGACACACAACAACAAAATGCCTCTCCTGCGACGAGACTTCTGCAACGAGAAAATGCCAGCCCTTCATTTAAAGTTTGCCTCTCCCACATCCATGGTATTGAAAGGACATTCACTCTCATCTCTTCACCATTCTACATCTAACTTTCATTCTTTCCCAATAAATATGAGCTTCAATGTTGTCCTCTATATATGATTTCAGGTGCTTTCTCCCTTCGAAATGGGAAACTGTTCTTGATAAAAGAGGGACTATCAACATAACAGGCATCTCTCCCATTTCCCTGATTTTATGATGTCTTAGAACTCTGTCATCGCACAGAACGAACCACCTTTTTGGGCCCCTCCGCCTTCTCATCGAATCAGCTCTCGATTAACATAAGAAAAAGGGGACCATGGGGACTAATGGTCACCGATTAGGCATTGTTTGCTATATAGAGGGCGTCAGTAGCTATAAGTAGTGCAGTGGGGTTTTAATTAAACTCAAAGAAATGCACGTACCAGGGTTTCCACGGTGTCAAGTGAATGGATATGAGCAGCAAAGGATCGCTCCTTCGGGACACGAAGTGAGTTGTTTTTTACGGCAGCTCTCGTGATCGGAGAAGTGATCTCTTTGTCCTGGCACTCGAAGGCCACACGGAAGATGAAGTCCGTGTCGTCAACCGTCTCGCTCAGGACTCTAAGCGTGGTCGCACCGACCTCTCGTCCCCGTGACACAGTGAAGTACCAGAGATACTCGAACCGATCTGGGTGCTCCTCTTCATCTCCAAGAAGCTCGTGTCGAAGCCTCCTTTCAAACTCGTCAGGGTCATCATGGTGGAGGGACGCCAGGTGAAGGGCTGCCAGGTAATCTTGGAACATCATATGGGGGAACCGACACTCCACTTGGTAGCGCTTTCCATCCTGCATTCGGAGGTGAACAGGTGCAACTCGCTTCTCCCTTGTCAGTATTCCCATTTCACACGCAGTTGAGACGGACGCTCCGCAGTCAGACAATACCTCTTCCTTGAAGACAAGCTGTTTCTTCAAGACACCCTGGTAGGCTATACCTCCAACATCTTTGAAGCATCTGGCAACCTCCTGTCTGCATTCCTGGTACCTCTCTTCCGACGTGTCCCCATCCTTTGAAGCGTAATGGTCCTTGAGAGTCTGGGCCATCAGATCAAGAAGTTGGGAGACAGTCTGCAGCTTCATGACGTTGTCCCGCCTCTCCTTGTATCTCCACATGTGACACAACATTGCTAGGTAGATCGGGAATGATGCCATGAAGGTCGAGAAGACACCCTCGTCACTTCTGTCATCCTCGAGGAACTCCACCAAGCTGTCCGCAGATTCTTCTTCATCGATGAAAAACTTTCTCACGTAGTCTATTGTTTTGTCCTGATCGAACCCTTCAATGGTTACATAAGTGAACAGTTTCCGTAGCTTTTCGTCGCCGAGGATCTGGTCTGCTCGCCATGGTCGTGTTGTTATGACAACCACAGTTCTCTTGTACTTTTCACCCCTCATGATTTGAACGAATTCATTTTGTGAGTCCCTCTCCCTGATGTCAACTCCGAGTTCATCAAGACCATCAAGGAGAAGCAGTGCTCTACTCTGATTTCTTTTGACATGTTCCCCTATGCGAGATCCATACTCGATTTCATCTGAGAGGTTGTCTTGAACGACTTCCCCGAAGGTCTGTTCTCTCGCAGCCTCTGTAAGTGGAATTCGGAACAGAAGTTGGATATTCTTCAAGTCTTTCCCTTCTCTCCAGTCATGCGCTAGTTTCGCAAGGAACGTTGTCTTCCCAACACCCGCTTCTCCAATTACCAGTATTCTGTAGGGAGGTTGTCCAGGAGTGATCAGTCCTCGAAATTCTTCATCAGGCAGAGGTTTCTTGAACATCTTACCGTAATGCGTTTTAGGACTTCGTCGGAGACCTATCACCTTACCTCGAGCATTCCTTCTTCTGTTATAATCCTCTTCTTCTTCTTTGAGCAGGCAAAGGTTGGTGTAGATGGAATCAAAAGGAACCTGTGACTGAGGATCTAATGGATCTGTCTTCAATTCGCCGATGTCTTCATGGTAGTGTTGCATCAGATCTTCTCTACACTCCTGCTCTTCTTCAACGGTCAGTACGTCTTTGCTTGGTTGAGAAGATGGCGATACCTGCGGGATGGTCGGCCCTAAGTGAAAACAAAAATCAAAGAAACCGTTTTCAAATTTCGATTTCCAATCACAGATATCTTGATAATTAAACAAGTGATTGGCTTGTAAAAGTCATGGGATTCCTGACCGACTTAAACGTTTATAATTATGATTGCAGCATGAACTGAATTAATGATTTTGCTTGGGATCCAAGGCACAGTTACCCACTACCTTTAAGACACGCATGAACAAGAAATACATGCATATTTCTATTGCATTCATTTATATCACAGTGTTGAAACAAGGAAAGTCCTACAGAATATAAAAACGCAGAATATAAAAACGCAGTAATGACCATTTGGATTTTTTTCTTTTTCTTCAGAACTTTCATCAAAGAGAAGATTTGTTACACAGTGTGGTTTTCGGATTCATCTCATACAATAATATTCTGAATGTAGTGCTTCATCATTGTTCATAAAAATCTAATCACAATTACAATTCAATCGCCTAACGATGCTATTATGAATATTGCTTCACTTTTTTTTCTTCATATTTTTCTCAATCAATATCAAGTCTTATACCTTTAATAACAAGGCAATATTTGTTATCCCTTTACCTCTTTCTGAAGGCAGAGCGTCTAACAATGGTGACATAGTGAAGTGTGAGCCAGTGGGATAGTGATGATGATGGTGGTGGTGATGGTGGGAGGAGGCATGACCCAGAGTATCATCAGATGATGACGATCCTGTATGATAATCAGTAATATTCTCTAAATTCATTAAATATTTTTATATCGTGGTCATGCAGGAAAGCACCTAAATATTTTGAATTTGTCTTGTAATTGAAAAAAAAAAAAAAAAAATCCGTGAAGGGTTTAAGAAATAGTCAACGTTTAATAAAAAAATTGGTAAAAAAACAAAATGCATTTTTGATAACAGTAAAAGGTCGTTTAATTTAACCTCGGTACAAATTATTCTAACATTATATGGGCCTACGTGGTATATATTATCATGAAATAGAAGAATAGTTTCAAATGAATTACATGAATTACACAATTTGAGGACCAATTAAATTTCTTTCAAAATTCAATAGAATGGCAGCACTCAACATGATATTCAAAATGTTTCAATAATCATGAAAAAACACTTTAAAATATTAGGTAAAATTTTGCCACGAAGATAGTAAATGTGTCCGACCAACTTAGGAAGTATTTTGCCTATTTTGAATTTAACATTCTTTGTTTTGACCGTACTTGAATAATAAATTACTCAAGTTAAGTAACATGCCCAAAGTTTGTTGAATAGATATTAGTTACCCTCGTGCTGGGAATTTCTTAAAGGTATAGACCAGTTTTTCCTTTTAAAAATGAAACGGAGGCTCTTATTACCAATCATGTGAAAGAATATGTTTTGACTAATACGTGATGATACAAATTGTACCGGGAAACCGCCTACTAATTTATATATTTGGTAAATTATCATATCGATCCGGCCTGGATAGATATCGCGAATGCACTTCAACATTTACCATTTGGGCATATATTTCTGCTTTAAAAAAAAATTAAGATTGGAGTATTGCCATCTAATCCTTTGAAGGCAATATTTAAACAACATTGAATGGATATTTTGCACCCAAAACCCTTGAACCTCAATTTTACTACTACCGGTCTATATTTTTAAACTCTACCTGTATCCGTGGAATAATCGGATCTTGATGACTTTGGCAATGATGTGAGAATATCATCTAAATCCTTCCTCGTTCTCTCTTTTTTTATATTCCAATCGTACAGCATCTTGATAACACCTTCAGGACTAGGAAGGTTCTGTCTGTTGTGCATCATGTACCTCTCTATGGCAGTCCAGTTGAATCCCAGTTTGAACCCCAGATCTGGTATTTGGGACGGAGATATTTGTTTGGCAAGTTCCAGCAGATCGTTTTCTTCGATTTTCTCAGATTTTCTCATGTCAGAGGATGGTTTAACATCATCATTGCGAGGAGAGCCTAGCTGTGGGGAGCTTTGAAGAAGTACATTCCCATGATCTGTCAACAAATCAAAGGACTTCTTGAAATCGATTCGGTCCATTTTTTCCGGGGGGGGGGGGGGTTGCTTTTTCTCAACTTTGGGTTGACATTTTTAGTTTTGAATGCTTTAAAGGGACTTGGTAACTTTGTTCAGATGAGAGAAAATGGTGCTAAGGTAGTGACTAAAATGCTAGATGTATATACAAATAAAAATAATCTGAAATTTCGAGCGAAAACATACCATTATTAATGATAAAAATAGGGAAAAACTGATCTGATTGATTCCTTTGTTCTCCCAAGTATATTATTACAATTTAATTACATTTTAGGAGAATGTAAATCATCACAAAACAATGTATTGGCTCTATAAACCATTCCGGACATTTAAGTGTTGACAGGTTTTAAAACACTGTCTTAACTGTCTTATTTTCATGGAAAAACGATTGGGAAAATTAAAAAATGGTTGGAAGAATTCGATGTTAGAGGGTGTCGCACAGTGACACCTTCAAAGAAAACCATAAATATCTTTGTGGTTTAAGAATTTTTCAGGATTGTTTGCATGTTAGAGGGTTAGTACAGTAGAAGAATATAATATGTAACATTTCATGAAAAAAATACGCAATTTTTTCTTCAACCTTTAACAATGTTACCGAGTCACTTTTATACATATTTTTTTTATTCATTAAACATTTTTCTTCTAAAAAGCGGTAAAAAATAAAACCTTAATAAAAAGCCGACCGTAGATTTTAGGATTATGGGGGTCGGTCGCAAAGGGCAATACGATAGATTTTTTGTTTAAGCCTTATGGTTACCCAGTAGAAGTAAAGTAACGTTGAATTCCTGAATAAGGTCTAAATTTTACTGTAGAAATCTCGTAGAAACAGAAACAAATTGGACACAGTTAAGTGCACCCTGCTGATGTGTCAGGAGATGTGACTGATATAAAACAGACTTACCAAAGTCCTCAGGTACTTTGCAGTCCAGTCGACTTCCCTTGGAGTCTGGTGAATCTAGACTAGCCATTTCTTATTCTTCCTTCATATATTATAAACATACAATGTCAAGCTCGTCTAGAAGGGGGAACATGAGGAGGAGGAAGAAGGAGAAGAAGAAGAAGATAATAAAGAAAAATAAACATTAAGTAGAAGAAGATACATCAAGGAAAAATATATGGATTTAATTTAAGTTTGAAATCTCTGATCATCACCATTTCGTGGAATAATCTTCCTGGTGAAAGTCCAGGGAATAAATACAATTTTAATATTACAATAATGTCATTTGGGCTGTGGGTAGTTGAAGTATACTTGACTGTAAGCAAAATGGAGCCTCCCAATGAAACAATTGTATGCCAAGCAAAACACACAAGCAAATATACAAACTTTGGTTTTTTATCTGTTATTTTCATATTCGTTATTATACAATGTTTCATAAAGCAAAATATTAACCCTGAAGTTTCCATATAAATACAATTATGAGATATAAGCAAGCGAAGAAAAAAAACACACCCGCCACTGATCGCGAATATTAATCACCAACATAAGAAAATGAATATACTCGTACTGGCATGTTGTTTGTTTATTCTGAAATACAGAAACGGAACCTCATCAAGAAAAACAGTCTGAATTTTCTTATGTAATAAACCGAATACATTGGGACATTTTGGCTAGTAGTCCTGTAGAAGTTTTTCAGACCCGGAAAAGTTAATAAGTACAAGGTTTTTTTGTTGATTCGTGTTCTAGATGGGTTAGGAGGTAAATTCAGCTTGGTTGCCATCTTGGCAACCTTGGGCAACTTTTTATTAGCCTAATTAGCATAATCATCAAATTAGGATATGTGCAATAGCCTAAAAAAATGGATAATACTACTTTTCAAGGGTTTTCTATGACGAAGAATTCATTTATGACACCGGTTCTTATTTTAAAGTAATGCAAATGTCTTAAATAGCATCATTAGCATAATGAGGTAATTCATATGTACAATGTATGGACTTCATTTTAATTGTTTATCTAGAAAGCCTGAAAATGGTGCAATGCAACATTGTAAATCACTTTTTAAAGACAACACATTAATTCATGAGAAGATTCTATTTAGGCGTAGCACAATTAGCCTAATTAACTCAATGAGTAAATTTGCATATTTGCATTAATTTTAATGATATTGGTCTAATTTTATCCAGAAAAATCGGGAATGACAATTTTGTATGTATTTTGTATAACAACCAATATTTATCTCAGAGGTAAATCATGGTAAATAAGTAAATAATTAGCCTTGCTAGCATAATTAACCTAATTAGCATATTAATCAGGCAATTGCCTAATGGCATTGTGGATTTCTGTCCAACAAGACAGAGTACATAGGTATTGATAAAGAGCAGAATTAACAGTCATGGCAGAGACCAGTCAGTTATTAAAGATAAAAAGAATGGTTTGGGTCGACCAGGGAGGTGAAAGAACAGGAGGCGAAACTCTTGTAATTTATTCAAACGCATTCTTGAGTTCTAAAGCGTAACAATGGGATGTGTAACATTCCACTTGGCTTTGAAGTTCCATGCTCCGAACCGCGCTTCCACTGCGGGGAATTTCGGAAGCCAGGCACCAGTTTTACATTTATTACAAAATATTAAATTACCGGCAAAATTACAGTGTAAATTAAAAACTTTATATGGGAATTTTATTGGGAATAGTGCATCAAACAAATTTTCAAATTTAGAACTCCGTCCTGCCTTTAAATTGTGTGCCAGAGTTGGTAAAAGAAAAATTACATCCTGTCAAAAACTCAATATTTTAGGATGATGCGCTAATTTGTGCATGCTTTAATGTCCCGTTATTTGATCCATGATTTACAATCTTCAATAACATTAAGTTTGCTAATGCGTGTTTTTGCGTGTTTTTTGTATTTTTCAAGTTTAAAAAAGAATGAAATTACACAAGTTTGTGTTCGCTTGTTCTACTCTTTACACATTCAACAATGGATGAGAAATCATTGGAAGGGACAGCGAACAGTTGCTGTGATACCATTTTCTGATGTAGGAATTCTAAATCCTAAAATTGCATGCGCTCTTTTATCTCACCACCTGGTCAACAGCTGCAGATTAGCGCATAACTTTCCGGCGGCTTGGAGCATGGGGTCAAAGGAGAACGGCTTGATTCAAGTCCTTCTCTATCACGTCCCTGCTTTGAGGGGCTTTCCACGTTTACGTGTGTACAACTGGTAAAGTGCCTCTGCCAGGGATGTACCTAAAGGAAGGCCATACATTAATGCTCAGACGAAAGCTTCCCCTGTCGCTATCAGATCAGAGTGACTGCCCCCAAGTTCGCCGATAAGGCAGTGTCGAGTCCCTCAAAATCCCCATTCAACAGAGGTTTTAGGGCTGAAAGCTTGCCCTTTCTGTAGAAATATGAAGTAATGTCAGATCCTGACAGAAAGTGCATGACAAGTATTTGGAAAATCTTTGGATAAAGCTTCTCACATGTAGCATTTAACTAACAAACCACACCCATGTCAGTTCTCCATCTGAACTGCCGAGGTATATATACGAGCCTTCTACACCCTATATGTGATTAGATATGTCAGTGTCATCGCTAAGAACCCTTATGACTTTGTGGCCATCGCTTGCGGCTTGAAGTACATGATACAACTGTAACAGGCCAACTCCTTAACCTCACTCAATTCATTGAGGATGGCTATGATGGTAAGCTAATCAATAAAGCTGCTTTCGTTGACCTCTCTGCTGCCAACGAGACCATGAACCACAGAATCCTCACCAGGAAGATCTTTGAGCTGACAAAGGATGCAAGACAACTGGCGTTTTTGTGGTTCTTTAACGGCAATCGCAGGAGATGGTCATACAGACCCCCCCCCCCCCCCCCCCCAAAAAAAAAAACAAAAAAAAAACAAACAAACAAAAAGAAGAAGAGCCTCCCACAAGAAAGAGTGCTTGCACGGTTGCACCACTAAACTTGTACACGAATGACCAAACAATCCATCCAAACACCAGGAGCTTCCTCTACGCTGATGAGATGATCTCTGCATCGCCAGCCAGAACCAGTCTTTTGTGAAGCTGGAGGAGTCTCTCAGCGATGCCCTAGCCGGACTCGTTCCATATCACGCGACCAACCACCTGAGAGCTAACCCTGACAGAATTGGATAAGTGCATTCCACCTCAAGAACAGGTATGCCAACCATCAACTAAGGATCAGCTGGTATTGGAAAAGGCTGCAGCACGCACACAACCCAGTCTACCTAGGCGTCACACTGGATCCCTCCCTTACCTGCAAGAACCACACTGCCAACACAAAGGCAAAAGTTGGAGCCTGCAATAGCATCCTCAAGAAGCTAGCCAACACCAACTGGGGGACTGATGCCAGAGCATTCCGGACAACAGCCCTTGCTTTGCTTCTCTGATGCGGAGTATGCATCACCAGTATGGAATGTTAACTTACTGGCCTCTGTCATCACTGTTTCTTCCTGCTCTTATCACTGTTACAGTGGGAAATTAAAAATGAATACCTTTGTATTCTGTCTTGTTGGACAGAAATCAACAAGGCCATTAGGCAATTGCCTGATTAATATGCTAATTAGGTTAATTATGCTAGCAAGGCTAATTATTTTTCATTCAACATGATCTACCTCTGAGATAAATATTGGTTGTCATAAAAAAATACACATGAAATTGTCATTCCCGATTTTTCTGGATAAAACTAGACCTATATCAATAAATGCAAATATGCAAATTTACTAATTATGTTAATTAGGCTAATTGCACTATGAATGTCTCATGAATTAATGTGTTGTCTTTATAAAAGTGATTCACAATGTTACACTGCACCATTTTCAGGCTTTCGAGATCAACAATGAGAATGAAGTCCATACATTGTCATAGAAAACCCTTGAAAAGTAGTATTATCCATGTTTTTAGGCAACATATTACATATTGCACATATCCTAATTTGATGATTTATTTTTAATTTTAGCAGATGTTTCTGCATTTATTGATAAATCAAATATAAAACATTTAAATAACAATAATAGTATATAATATAATTGATTTACAAAAAGAGTGACAACTTAATACACACAAATAAAAATGCATAATTGAAAGCTTGAAAGTATGGAGGTAAGTCAAAATAATCAAGATAAATGCAGAGGCCAACTATCATAAGCAAGGATGCTTGAGTCGATAGGGGGTACATGGCGCTGTTATAGGAGTATCTAGGGGAATAGAGAGTCACGTATACAGATTTTGTTCATAAAGTATCTGAATAAAAAGTGGAAAGAAATTAAAGAAAGAAAAATGAAAAAAATGTGCAAGTGTGTGCAAGTGGGTGTGTGCAGGTGAAGTAAGTGTTCGATTCGTATTGTTATTGATCTGGTCATCTAAAATTAATTTAAATAAACAATCAAAACCTCTGAGACCCTTATAATGTTTTTGAATATGTAGATATTAAATATTTTTTCATCGATGCTTTGAATGAATAAAGAGTTGCAGAGTGTTTAATATTGTCAGGTAAAGCATTCCAAATGTCTGGACCATGATGTCTTATCGATTTATAGGCCATAATAATTTTGGGGTTGGTTTAGTGGAAATCGGATGAGTGTCGTGTAGGATAAGAATGTATATCACTATTGTAAACAAAAATATTTCGAAATGCCAAAGGTATAGTATTTATCCAACATTTATACATAAAGATTGCAGTTTGATAACTGTGAATGTCAGCGATTTTTAATGTTTTTAGTTTACAAAATATTGGATCAGTATGGGCTAAATAATGTGAATGTGTACAAAGACGAAGTGCTTTCTTTTGGAGACGATATATTAACATAATTTTCATCTTACTACTATTACCCCCACACTATGTTACAATAAGATATGTATGACAAAATGAAGGAATTGTAAAGCATAAATAGTGACTTTTGTGATAGATAATATTTTAATTTATATAAAATGCCTATGCTTCTCGAGACTAGCATGCAAATGTTGTTAATATGACTATTCCAAGTTAGGTGTGAATCAATCATTACACCTACACCTGATTATGCTAATTAGGTTTATAAAAAAAGTTGCCCAAGGTTGCCATGCTGGCAACCAAGCTGAATTTACCTCCTAACCCATCTAGAACACGAATCAACAAAAAACCCTTGTACTTAACAAACTTTTCCAGGTCATGTACATGGTATATGGTACTGTCTACTGGACTATTTCTGAATCGTTTGAATCGTTACACGTTTGTCAATCAAAAGATGCATGCTACTTGAACTTTGATACTCGATATGTAGAAATTTCGAGAGATATAATTGGCATGGATGACAATTCAATAGGCATACATCAACTATTAAGATTGTTTGTATTGATATCATGTGAATTCATTAAGTGAATAAAAGAATTAAGATATCGTAAGAAAATTATAATTGACTGTAATCGTCGTAATGATCACGCATTTTATTTTATTGCATCTGCGATCAAGCATCTTTATTTCCCTTTTCTGTTATTGGAAACACAAACTGGCAAAAAAAAGAGGCAACATGGAATGTTGTGCTGATATTTTAATACGTGTGGTCATATTCACATTAGTATAACTTAAACCTAAGAAATTTCGGTCAACAATTTCTCATGGAGACAAAAGGGAAAGAGGTGATCAGAAACATAACAGAAAAAGAACTGATCATTGCACCTTTCTATTAGTATTACTGTATAAAGTATTCTAAACGCTCAATAAAACTGTCAGAAAGATACGTGAACTTGATAAGGTGATTAATCTTGCTGTATCAAAATAGCGCATATAATTAGTTATAAATTAAATGTTTCATGCGCTATACAAGAATATGCTTTGTTATTATTACAAAAATTGTTATTATCATCATTATTATTATCATCATTATTATTATCATTGTTATTATTATTATTATCATTGTTATTATTGATATTATTATTAGTATTCATATTAATTAACATATTATAACTGTTCACAGACGTATAGAAAGTTTATGCATACTAAAAAGTCACCAATAACGCTTGTTAGGGTCTTGACAAAGCATTAGCCAATGCAGGCAAACTCCACTCCAACTCAACAATATCAATGGAGTAAAGTAAAGCGAGGATCCAGACATCGAGGGGTCCCCCGGTCGTACTCACTTGATTTAATTTGAATATAGACTGATAGAGAGGGTGTGGGAGGGGGTCGGCTTATTTTTTATATTTTTTTTGCCTTCGCATCTCCTTTCCCAATTTTTAAAAATTATGTTCTCTTAATTTCTTCTTCTTCTTTTGTGGTGGGGGTAGGAAGGGGGGAGGGGTATGTGTCCCCTGTGCCCTGTTGCTACACCACTATTATGAATGTTGTTTAATTTATTCAAATGAAATAACATGTTACAGGAGAATGCAATTCACAGGACGAAGCCTTCTTTAAAAAAATGCACTTGTTGACTAGTCATATATGACCGATCCTGCATGTTAGCCAATATCGAAACTAAATATCATAAGTCTAAATAAATTGATGGAAATTCGTTTCCGAGAATCCTTGGTGGAAAAACCGAGATTTATGATCAGATATTAATAAATGAATTATAAACGAATGCCCGTTAATATCTGAAGTGAAAATTCGTTCGGTTGTTTGAGAGCATTGAACCTAGCCAAGCTTTCGATTCTTCAAGAGCAATTTTAGGTGTTTCCTTTATGATGTGTGAGTGGCAAATTACGCTTTTTATTATCACGACATCCAAAGTTGCTTTGATTGATGATAATAGTGTTATGAAATAAAGACTCTTTAAAAAAAACCCAGCAGGGTCCTACTTACCAATGAAAAAGAATATGAAATGGCTTCACATTACTGTATGAGGCAAAGGAGCACAGAGGCCAAGGAGTATTACACGACTGCTGAACGTGAACATGGCGGATTCCAACATGGCGTATATAATCTCTCCTGGTGTGTGTCTAATGTAGATGAACGAACTATAATAATCACAATCGGCGTGTTGAAATCGTTGGTAGGCCCTATTAAAACAAGCAAGTTTGATGCAGAAGAGATGAATTATCAAAAAATCATCCAACTGTAGTGATAAAAGTCCTCACGCCCACACACCCTCACGAAGGTTTGATGCAATATAACGACATATCTGGTAATATTACATGTACGTTACCTGAATGAATTATGGCGTCGTTAAAGGTCGAAGTGAGTGTGGGATTCCCCCTTCTCATACAAGACATGTACAATATCATAATCACAGAGTCGAAATCAATGCATTGTGCTCCTTGCCACCTGCAATGTTTGTTTGCCTTTTATTCAGTTTAGTCTATTGTGTTTTTCTTGTATGTTCCCTCTCTTTCTCCTTTCAATTCTTACAATTCTAGTATTGCGCTGTACAGGTAATATCATATCAGCCCAATATGATAATGCGTGCAGTTGTGTATTGGGAGCGGGGGGGGGGGGGGGGGGAGGAGGGGGCACAGGGGCACGTGACCCCCCATCCGGGGAGTCAAACCAAAATTGACGTACACCTTTGTGAAGGGGAAGAGGAGAAAGAAAGAATAAATATGAAAAAAGGCAAAGAGAGACGAAATGTTTGATGCGCACCAGACATGCCAGAGGAAAACTTACCTCGTGCACATCTTACCATTTTTATCTAAACATCCACTCTCATTTTCACCTGAATTATCTGCAAGCTCTTCGGATTTGTAATAATACGGAAATAACTATATCGTAATTGTTGGAAGTGGGGAAGTTTTGTTTTGAAAACATAACCATCATTTGATTACGGTGATATAGATTACCAACGACTGGGGGGGGGGGTGGGCAGGTCCAGGTTTGTTTTTATTTTTAGGAAAGGCACAATTCCGAGAGAAAAAAAATTACCCAACAATATAAGATGGGGCATTTTTCACCGTGTACTAAAGGTATAATGTTCCAAACAGGCGGGGAGCACGGGCGGGCTGTGTCGAAAGATATCATTAATGTTATGAGGTGGGGAATAATGTCAAATCTATAGATTTTGGGGAGAGCTGGAGCAAAGTTTCCACTCATGCTTTATTCCTTGTGATCAATAAATAAGCTTGAAAATATATTCATTGTTTTAATCATGCCTAAAAAGCAGGCACGTAGCCAGAGTTTGATTTTTTTTGGTGGTTTTTTTTTTTTGGGGGGGGGGGCACATAATGTAATCGATCGAGGTAAAAAAAAGGAGTCTAAAAAAGTTCAACCGATCTTGGAAATTTTTGGGAGGGCACGTGCCCCCCGTGGCTACGTGCCTGCTCAAGAGCAAGACTGAGCTCAAGTTTAGTATCATTCATGTATACTGTTTCCATCAATGTGAGCGGACCAGTCCGTTGTAAGAACAGTCAAACAAAGAAAGGCTACTGACAACCTATAATACGCGATTGTACAAGGATTGCCCGACTTTTGGAACAAGATAATATATTAGCTTTTCATTGTTTGACGCTCATCTGATTTGAAGAAAAAATACACAATGTTGTTGTGTGTGATTTTTCTCCCTCCTCCCCCTCCTTTGAGAATTATGTATCTGTTCATTGTTAAGTGTTTATTAGGCCCTATTATAAGTCAAATAGTAGGACGTACCCCGTGCATAATAATTCAAAATTTTCTCCATCTTCTTCTTCTTCTTCTTCTTCTTCTTCTTCTTCTTCTCCTTCTTCTCCTTCTTCTCCTTCTTCTCCTTCTTCTCCTTCTTCTCCTTCTTCTCCATCTTCTTCTTCTTCTTGTTCTTCTTGTTCTTCTTGTTCTTCTTCTTCTTCTCCTTCTTCTCCTTCTTCTCCTTCTTCTCCTTCTTCTCCTTCTTCTCCTCCTTCTCCTCCTCCTTCTCCTCCTTCTTCTTCTTCTTCTTTTTCTTCTTCTTCTCTTCTTCTTCTTCTTCTTCTTCTTCTTCTTCTTCTTCTTCTTCTTCTTCTTCTTCTTCTTCTTCTTTCTTCTTCTTCTTCTTCTTCTTCTTCTTCTTCTTCTTCTTCTTCTTCTTCTTCTTCTTCTTCTTCTTCTTCTTCTTCTTCTTCTTCTTATTTCTCCTCTAATTCCTCTTATTGCTGTTTTGTTGTTTTCATAATATATACACACAAACAATAAAAAAGAACACTTGAACTGACGACGATCTTTCCGCGCGCGCGAGATCCGATTCCAACGGTAAATTTACGCGCGTACCGATGCTCATAGATCTGTAACGCTAGTGTAATCCGGAGGCTATTTTCCACAGCAAAAACCACGGTTTTCTATAAACGACCGTGGGTGAATGCTGTTTTCTGGTGCCAAGAGATCCGGAAATGCAAAAATATGAGCGACTTGAGAAAATTGGAGAAGGTAAGCGTTATGATAGCTGAAAATAACTCGTATTTTAATAGGTGTATTTGTGATGTAGTCCCATTCATAGGTTCCAGTGTACCGACAGTGTAGTTTTAGTGTTTATTTATTTGAGTTGTTTTTGTTTTGAGCCAATTCAAATCATATAGACTACTAGTCAACTGAATTACAATGAATCGAACGACACAACCAGGATTAATCCACTTATTGAAAATCTTGTTCTTACATACGTATATTGGATAGATATAGACCTAGATGATAGATCTAGATCTAGACCTAGATTATATTAAACTTGAAGTTGAGTGATGATGCAATGATGAATCAAAATTTGAATCGGACACATCAGATTTTTTTTTCCAGATTTCAAATGATTGAGGTTGTTGAGTTATATAAATGAAATTGAGTTACAAGATGAAGTAGCCCTACTTGCAAAAGTTGCCAGGCATGTAAACGATCTTCATAAAGTTGCTTGTTACTTGGTAAGATTCCTCATGTCCTAACGATGCCTTAAAGCTAAAGGTGTTTAAACTGTGTCGTCATGTGCGGCCACCAACTTAAGGCGCTGGTTTTAAGTTGATTTTTTTATCGGCCCAGTTGACCAGGGTGTTAGGGTCTGTTTGTAGTATTTCCTCATCTTTGGGTGATCTTATGGTGTTGTACTTGTTGATTAAGCAATCATCCGCAAAGAGTCTGGTAGTGGTAGGACTCTTACTTACTTTCGTTTACTTTGGTGTTGAGGCTTGAAGCTTCAGCTTATGTGCCCCTCTTTACTGCATTGGATTCACGTTGGTATGGGTAGTATTTCAGCGGATGGCGCTTCCAATGATTTTCGAGTTCTGACTTGAACTTATTGATTGATGAGGCATTTATGGCAATTTCAGGAAGGTTATTCCAATTATTTATGCTCCGCACTGAAAATGACATCTGCCTCATCTTAGACTTGCAGTGGGGCTTCCTTATTTTGAGCCTGTGTCCCCTTGTTCTGGATTCCTCGATGATATCAAACATGTCTTCAGTCGTTAAAGCGTATAAATACTGTAGGAAGTCACATTAAAGGTCTAAATATCTCTTGTGAAAAACGATAAAATCAACACCACTCCTCCAGGCCATGTAGGCCTATATTACTTTGCGGTTTGCACAATATAAATATAAAAAGAGCAATAGACGTATTTTCATTACAGAAAATGTGATGCCATTGTTGAAATCTTTCTAGCTCTATAGACTTTTACAGGCTTGGTTTATGTCTGTAGGCCTACTCAATGAGAGGTGACAGAGATCTATTTCACAAGATGGTCGCAGAAGTTATATAAGAATTCTTTGCAGTACTTCGACTCTAGACTGAAACAAAAGATGTGAAAACAAAGTTCAAAGGAAATTTGGAGAAAGTAAGGAAAAATGAGGTTGAGACGCCATGGGGTCTCCCACAAAAGGAAGGGAATAATTCAGGAGAAAAAAGGATTTGAATCTTAAATCACGTAATTCAACAACATCAGAGAATGCAGCTTTTTTAGGGGTACTCATTTTTCATCTATGAACTATTACACTTGGACTTTGTAGTTTGGGTACCCTGTAATTGAACTTGTATCCTTTGAAAATCATGAATTGTCTTTTTTGTCTTCTAACTTTTTGTACAGGAACATATGGAACTGTTTTTAAAGCGAAGAATCGTGAAACACAAGAGATAGTAGCACTTAAGAGGGTGCGACTAGATGATGATGATGAGGTAAGTATAATTTACAGCAATACCAAGAAAAATACAAAAACAAATAATAATTAAGCATGAATACTACAGATTATACAGAATGATAGACCTGGATCATGGTAGCATTATTCTGAAGAAAAACATTTAAAAAATATTGACTGTTTAGAGCCAGGGCATCATTTTACGAAACCAACACAAGTACAAGATATTTTTTGATTTATTCAATTTCTGGAAAGCAGAAGTGTTTTAGGAGCTAAATTTTCTAGTGCTTATAGTACATCCACAGGGGCATCAAACTATATCAAAATTTTAAAGAATTACTATCCATCCAATTTTCAAGTTTTCCCAAAACTTTGCATTACCTTTAACCTATGTACTATAAAACGTGAGTGTGCACCATGCACGTAAAATTTGACTCTGTTTTTATAGCATTTGGGACCCAACAGGAGACTTCATTTCATGTACGACTGGTAGTGCAGCCTCTCTAATTGCAGATGGGTTGATGATTCTGACAACAAATTGCCTTTTATACAGTAGGTTTACGGTTGCACCATGTGAGAGAGAGGGGGGAGGACTACACATACACTCAAGAAAGAAAGATTACCGACAGTCCTTTTCAGGACTCCCCAATTCCTCCCCCTCTCTCTCACATGGAGCAACCATAAACCTAATGTATATCTACATCACCAGGCAAGCCGATACTTATAAGCAGCATCTGAATTGCCTTTTCGTCGGCCGCGTGGCAGAAGGGCGTTAGCGCGCGAGCGACTCGTAAACTACTTTTTGAATTATTTGCATTTAAAGATTTGTTTTATATTTAAACTGCTTTCCGTCCCAAAAATTGGTTCAAAACATAAAAGACTAATAGAAATGTTGTAGTACAACACGGCCACAATTTTTTTTTGGGAAATAAGTCAGTTTTATAAAAGTTTGAGGCGATTTAGTGCTAACGCCCTTCTGCTTAAAGTTTCATTATTGACCTAAAATTTGAGCGAACGCCCTTCTGCCAGCCAGGCGACGTTTTATGCTCACAGTCTTTCTTTCACTTTCTCAGGGAGTACCAAGCTCTGCGCTGAGGGAGATCTGTCTCCTGAAGGAGCTGAAACATAAGAATATTGTCCAGCTTTATGATGTCCTTCACAGCGAGAAGAAACTGACCCTGGTCTTTGAGTACTGTGATCAGGATCTCAAGAAATACTTTGATACGTGCAATGGAGAGATCGACCCTGATACTGTGAAGGTATTGATCTGGAGATGATGAATATGGAATGTTGAGTGGTAGGGGTGGTGGTGGTGGTGGTGGTAGTGATGGTGATGATAATGATGATGGTGATGATGATGATGGTGGTGGTGGTGGTGGTGGTGGTGGTGGTGGTGGTGGTGGTGGTGATGGGGATGATGATGATGATGATGATGATGAAGAAGCAATGAATATTGTGATGAAATGTTTATATACTCATTATGTAGGGTGAATGTCATAGTGGAGGTGATGATGATGTTAATACTGATGATGAACATGCTGCTACATGTATATGATAGTGGTGATAGATACAGGAGACATTGGAGTTGACGGTGTTGAACTGTCTATAAAAGTCATGATTGATGCTAAAGTATTGGTGGTGTTGCAAACTTGACATGTTTTATGACAATCATGCTGACAATGTAGGAGATGATGATGATAATGATAAAAATAACAATAATGATGATTGATTGGATAAAATTGCAATTATTCCTTTGCTCATGTTCTTGCTACTTTGTTGTGAGACAATGTATAGCCCATGAAGTTGCCATGGTAATATACCTCTTTATGTTTTTCTTCCTAACAGTCATTCATGTACCAGCTGTTGAGAGGCTTGGCTTTCTGTCACAGTCATCATGTTCTTCACCGTGATCTCAAACCACAGAATCTCCTCATTAACAAGGTGAGTCAGGGATACCAAGCCACATTCTCTTTCAATTAGGAATTATGACACTGTAGAGGTGTCGTGGACAAGTGGATATGTCACTGGACTGTGGATCACAAGGTCCGCGGTTCAAGTCCCACCGCGGCACTAATGTCCTTAGGCAAGACATTGATCTACATTTGCCACTCTCCACCCAGGTGTTAAACGGGTACCCGGTAGGATGACAAAGCTAATGTGCTTAGTTAGCAAGTGTGTGCTTGTAAAAATGACGCCTGGCTGGAATACTCCCCAGGGAGTGGAGAATGTGCATACATTGTGTGCGAGTAAGCCTGAGTCCGATTATTATTACCCCAATAATATGATTGCAGGGCCCTCAGGGAGAACAGTATGAATACTGATGAGGCTACCCTGGGTAAACAAGACATATTATCATTATTATTATTTTTATTACTGTTTTACATTGTTTATCACATCTTGGCCCCGTATTATAAAGATTATAAGCGTAAGATCGATCTTAAGATTTATTCATTATCAATTGTAACTTTTGGCCAATTTCCCTATTATAAACGTCCTTGGAAATCAAGCGTAAGTTACTCTTAATTTGAAGAGATATGCTTGTTTTGTCAAAGTTACGCTTGACTTATTAATCTTACGCTAAATCGTAAATCTTTATAATGCGGGCCCTTATGTCAGAGACTGCTCATGACTTACTTAGGTCTATTAGAGAAAGACACTTGTCTAGCAAGGCATGAACTTCCAAAGATTGTGGAAAATAAAAAAGTAGACAAAAAAATAACAACAAACAAACTTGCCAAGTCAGTGGGAGTATGCTTGACTTAGTAGTATATTAGAGTCAAACCTGTCTATAGTGACCACCCAAGGGAAACTCAAAAAGTGGTTCTTGAAGACAGGTAGTCTTTGTAGACAGGTTCCTTTAGTATGTGTTTCAATGAGAAACCATTTTCAAGGGTAACACAATATGTGGTCTTTGTAGAGAGGTGGTCACTAAAGCAGGTTTGACTGTATTTATACCCAGTGCCAGTTGATAAGAGTATGTAATGACTGTAATGAGCAAGGAAAGATATGGAAATGGAGCTAGTACAGTCTTTCTGATCAGATGTTCGACATATTGTATTCCATGTGCATAATCTGATTTGTGTCTTTCAGTGAATGAATTTCAAGCAGGTTTTTGTAGAAGTTTGTTGTACTGGTAAAAACAGACCTACTACATAAGAAATAATTCAGTTATGTGTTGTCTCAAAATTATTATTACCATGAGACAAAATTGGATGTAAATTCAATTATTTTCCTTTGATGCTTCACTTTTCCAGTATAGACTCTATTAACATCTCACTACATTTATCTCAACTTCATGCCACACAGAATGGAGAGCTTAAGCTAGCTGATTTTGGTCTTGCCCGTGCCTTTGGCATTCCCGTGCGTTGCTACTCCGCAGAGGTCGTGACCCTTTGGTACCGCCCACCTGATGTCCTGTTTGGTGCTAAGGTCTACACCACTTCCATTGATATGTGGTCTGCTGGATGCATCTTTGCAGGTAAACGATAGTTGGCTCATTATTCTTATCATTGCGGGCCATTCCTAGGACAACCATTTCAGTTACGAAAAAAAAAAAAATACATACACTACCTTTTGTTAATTCAGTTTCAGAACAGTGCAATTATGGTGTGATAGATTTTCCTACAATTGCTGGCAGTTTCTAAAATTAACTATTGTGTGATAGAAAAATGACTTACATATATCAATACACTGGATGCTCTTATGGATGTAAAATAACAAAACTCATTTAGAGTTTATGGAAGTGAGATCAGTGAAGCCGAAGTATTGGCCCGAAGGGTCATCAAATTTGTATAGCATTAAGCCTGCAGACTCGCATGACAATGACAAGCTTGCGTTTTCTACAAGTTAAACCTTTTGCAAATCTTGCTTGATTCCATTTTTTCTTATATATGTTGTGTAATTGCAAACAATAGCAAACAACAGCTAATTGTTGGCAGCTGGTAACACCAGCAGTCCCTGTATTAAATGAGAGACCGAATAGACCAATCAGATTGATTCGCTGCTGCTCAGATGATGTAATGTAATCTATCAAAAACAAAAGGTAACTAATCAATTTGTAACATTTATGTAAAATGAGAAATTTGTGGAATGCACAAGGTAATGGTATAGAAGTGTACACTTATATCGGAGAAAGGTAACATTGCATGAAACAAAAGCAACTAGATTTAAAAACTAAACTGACCCTACCGGAATAATAAAATGAAAAAATAATAAATGAATTAAAAAATAATAAGGAAACAGCACCAGGGGAGTGTTTCACAAAGACTAAGATCGACTTTAAGTCGTACTTAACTATGGCAGGCCATTAATGCCACTGTTTGCTCTCACCATTATGATCTTTAGATAATATTCTTTTCCTTCAATAATGAATTAAATAAAAATGTAGATTTGTGACCACGATTATTTTGAACATCCCTTGAGAGACCAATGCCAGTAAATGGTGAGAGCAAACAGTGGCATGAACAGCCTGCCATAGTTAATTTCCGCTTAAAGTCTATCTTAGTCTTTATGAAACACATTACCCTGTTCCTGCTCCATTCATGCCAAGTTATCACCATTACTTCCTGTATCTTTGTTCTTTATTCAGAGATGGCTAATGCGGGGCGCCCTCTGTTCCCTGGTAATGACGTCGAGGATCAGCTCAAGAGGATCTTCAAGCTCCTTGGTACACCCACAGAGGATACATGGCCAGGAATATCAAAACTCCCTGATTTCAAGGTAAGCAATTTATGACCTAGTCTACCCTCTTACCCTCCTTTTAGATGAGGACAATTCAACATACAGCTATGCAAAAAGCATAAATGTAGATATCATAATTGTTTCACTTATTTCTCATATGTAAGTCTCGTAGTATATCAGAGCATCCTCCTGTGAGCAAACACAGAGAGAAATAATTAATGAACAAATAGACTTTGAGCGCAACTGATCTATAATTGCCTCTTGTTGAAACTTGCCTTCAATTGTACCAGCCAGCCATTAAATGCAATTCAACAGCAATATTGTACTTGAGGATAAACTTTGGGGATCTTTTTGTGTGATTTTTCATTTGTTGATTGTATTTAGTTGAATGAATGAATGCATTTCATTGAATGATAGGAATAATTTTTTTTTTCTATTTATCAAGGCTCATTCAGTTATTGACTATAATCCATTTATAATCTGTTCTCTCTCACAGCCATACCCTATCTATCCTGTGACCACACCCCTGGCCTCTGTCGTGCCCAGTCTATCAGCAACAGGAAGGGATCTCTTGCAGGTCAGATATGATGCGTTTTTGTTTTTTTTGCACAATAATATTAAAATACACTGCCACCTATCCACCACAGACTGTTAAATGATGTACTAATAATAATTATCCTTGCTTATATAGCGCCTAACACTTACTTTATCAGAAGTCTCTAAGCATAAGCGGGACTGCACTACTTGTAGCTACTTGCGCCCTCTATATATCCAACAAAACCTAAGTGGTAACCGTTGACCCCCCCATGGTCCCCCTTTTCTTATGTTAATTGAGAGCTGACTTGATGAGATAACCACCTGTCAGTGACCATGCAGGGAGGTCTAATTCCTACATTACAAAGTATGCAGATAAGCTTTAAATGTTGTACTACCAGTAAACATAATGCTTTAATGTTTCATTATATTTTATTTGGCGAAAGGATGATGATGACATATCACCCTGAACCAATTGACTGCATTAGATATTCTCTTATTCCCATAGACTCAATACAGTATGATCTTTTTCTAGTCAGCAATTGTAAAGTAATTGTAATTTTGATAAAACAATACATCCTGAATGATTTTTTGAGATGGTGCATATATTCTAAGCTTCCACTCCATTCCTTACCCCCCCCCCCCTCCCCTCCACACACACACACACACACATGACCCTGAAGATGAATCAGTTTTCTGAGTCCAGATTTTTGTTCTTTCCAGCATTTCACTTGCATGAGTGCAAGATAAAGTTGTTTGAACTCCAATGCAGGGTATTCTTTGACACTACTTCAGATTATACTGCCATCTGCTTCTCACAATGAACTGATATGTTAACAGCCATGTCCCATAATGCATCACTTACTGACACTTAGGTAGAATACCCTGGAAATCATTCTATGTAGCCCTTCACGGAAAGATGGTGCAATTGAAAATACATTACAGTTGTGGTATCAATGTTGGTAAAATACCCTGCCGTAAAAGATTTCTTCAGTTCTGGGGCCCGTTTCATAAAACTTTTTATCAATAAAAAATGCTAAATTTCTATGACAAATTTGCTCTCAGTCAATCAGATGCCATGATTACAGTAGCTTATAACAGTAGCTTGTAACTTGTTATTGATATCAAGTTTGCTCTCAGCCAATCAGATGCCATGATTTCAGTAGCTTATAACAGTAGCTTGTAACTTGTTATTGATATCAAGTTTGCTCTCAGCCAATCAGATGCCATGATTTCAGTAGCTTATAACAGTAGCTTGTAACTTGTTATTGATATCAAGTTTGCTCTCAGCCAATCAGATGCCATGATTACAGTAGCTTATAACAGTAGCTTGTAACTTGTTATTGATATCAAGTTTGCTCTCAGCCAATCAGATGCCATGATTTCAGTAGCTTATAACAGTAGCTTGTAACTTGTTATTGATATCAAGTTTGCTCTCAGCCAATCAGATGCCATGATTACAGTAGCTTATAACAGTAGCTTGTAACTTGTTATTGATATCAAGTTTGCTCTCAGCCAATCAGATGCCATGATTTCAGTAGCTTATAACAGTAGCTTGTAACTTGTTATTGATATCAAGTTTGCTCTCAGCCAATCAGATGCCATGATTTCAGTAGCTTATAACAGTAGCTTGTAACTTGTTATTGATATCAAGTTTGCTCTCAGCCAATCAGATGCCATGATTACAGTAGCTTATAACAGTAGCTTGTAACTTGTTATTGATATCAAGTTTGCTCTCAGCCAATCAGATGCCATGATTTCAGTAGCTTATAACAGTAGCTTGTAACTTGTTATTGATATCAAGTTTGCTCTCAGCCAATCAGATGCCATGATTACAGTAGCTTATAACAGTAGCTTGTAACTTGTTATTGATATCAAGTTTGCTCTCAGCCAATCAGATGCCATGATTTCAGTAGCTTATAACAGTAGCTTGTAACTTGTTATTGATATCAAGTTTGCTCTCAGCCAATCAGATGCCATGATTTCAGTAGCTTATAACAGTAGCTTGTAACTTGTTATTGATATCAAGTTTGCTCTCAGCCAATCAGATGCCATGATTTCAGTAGCTTATAACAGTAGCTTGAAACTTGTTATTGATATCAAGTTTGCTCTCAGCCAATCAGATGCCATGATTTCAGTAGCTTATAACAGTAGCTTGTAACTTGTTATTGATATCAAGTTTGCTCTCAGCCAATCAGATGCCATGATTTCAGTAGCTTATAACAGTAGCTTGTAACTTGTTATTGATAACAAGTTTGCTCTCAGCCAATCAGATGCCATGATTTCAGTAGCTTATAACAGTAGCTTGTAACTTGTTATTGATATCAAGTTTGCTCTCAGCCAATCAGATGCCATGATTTCAGTAGCTTATAACAGTAGCTTGTAACTTGTTATTGATATCAAGTTTGCTCTCAGCCAATCAGATGCCATGATTTCAGTAGCTTATAACAGTAGCTTGTAACTTGTTATTGATATCAAGTTTGCTCTCAGCCAATCAGATGCCATGATTTCAGTAGCTTATAACAGTAGCTTGTAACTTGTTATTGATATCAAGTTTGCTCTCAGCCAATCAGATGCCATGATTTCAGTAGCTTATAACAGTAGCTTGTAACTTGTTATTGATATCAAGTTTGCTCTCAGCCAATCAGATGCCATGATTTCAGTAGCTTATAACAGTAGCTTGTAACTTGTTATTGATATCAAGTTTGCTCTCAGCCAATCAGATGCCATGATTTCAGTAGCTTATAACAGTAGCTTGTAACTTGTTATTGATATCAAGTTTGCTCTCAGCCAATCAGATGCCATGATTTCAGTAGCTTATAACAGTAGCTTGTAACTTGTTATTGATATCAAGTTTGCTCTCAGCCAATCAGATGCCATGATTTCAGTAGCTTATAACAGTAGCTTGTAACTTGTTATTGATATCAAGTTTGCTCTCAGCCAATCAGATGCCATGATTTCAGTAGCTTATAACAGTAGCTTGAAACTTGTTATTGATATCAAGTTTGCTCTCAGCCAATCAGATGCCATGATTTCAGTAGCTTATAACAGTAGCTTGTAACTTGTTATTGATATCAAGTTTGCTCTCAGCCAATCAGATGCCATGATTTCAGTAGCTTATAACAGTAGCTTGTAACTTGTTATTGATATCAAGTTTGCTCTCAGCCAATCAGATGCCATGATTTCAGTAGCTTATAACAGTAGCTTGTAACTTGTTATTGATATCAAGTTTGCTCTCAGCCAATCAGATGCCATGATTTCAGTAGCTTATAACAGTAGCTTGAAACTTGTTATTGATATCAAGTTTGCTCTCAGCCAATCAGATGCCATGATTTCAGTAGCTTATAACAGTAGCTTGTAACTTGTTATTGATATCAAGTTTCATGAAACAGGGCCCAGAAAGCACACATCCATACTATCCTATGTCTACATTGCATTTAATTTTGTCTCTTGTTTTTTATTTGCTTTTCTCAGCGTCTGATGATGTGTAATCCAGCCCTGAGGATGTCAGCGGAAGAGGGACTCATGCATCAATACTTTGCGGATCTCAACTCTGTTGTCAACTAGAGGGGGCAGTATTTTTATTGTGCAACTCGTAAATCAATTAATGTCATTCTCAAGAAGCAGAGCAGTAAGAGAGTTTATGAGATTAAGAACTAAGAATATCCCAGTGAAAACAAATGCAGTCAGTAATATTACTCAAAATGTGAAAACATTGGAGTTGAAATTAAGGGACAGCATGGTTTATGTATAAAAGATTATACATATGTATGATAATTATCGTAAGGTGTGTCAATATTTGAACTTTCCTGCCCAAACTATTGATACACCCTATAATTAAATATTTGTGAGTAAAAGAGATGTCGCAATGTCATATTATGATGGTATACTTGAGATATTCAATATTTTGAAAAGGAGAATATTACTATTTAACTATAAAGATGCAGGAAACCCTATTGTGCTTTGGTTTTTAATGTATTTATTAAGAATAGAGGCAACACACTGGCTCCAGAGGGCTCTAAACTCTCCGGTCACCGGAACAAGACCTTGTGGGAGACCCAGGAAAACTTGGAGGGAAACCATAGAAGAAGATGCTAAAACATCAGGCTTTAGTTAATAGCTACTTGGAAAGCAGCCATTAAGGAAATGACATGTCCAACCCCACAAAGTGGGACAAATGGACTCTAAAGGCTGATGATGATTATGTGACTTTTGTTGAAGAAAGATCCCTTAAAAATACTGAATTTAAAGATTTAAATTTTGTGGATCCAACCAAACTTATCCAGTGAACCTCAACATGAACTACATCATTCTTTTCCCATCAAACTTCATGAAGTGCACCAGAAGGTTTAAAACCCACATATTTAAATTCCTTCTGACTCTCAAATTGAAAGTTTTTTGACGATCGGTTAATTCATCATACATTCCTGGGGTGTTTCACAAGGACTAAGATCAACCTTAATTGGAGTTGAACTGGTTGCTCTCACCGTTGGTATCTCAAGGGATGTCACAAATCTACAGAATTTAATTTTCTTACAGTTCATTGTTGAAGAAAAAAATGTGGATTTGTAACCACGATTTGTACGTCCCTTGAGAGACCTATGCCAGGAATGGTGAGAGCAACCAGGGACATGAACGGCCTGCCATCGTTCAAGTCCAAGTTAAGTCGATCTTAGTCTTTGTGAAACACTCCCCTGCTGTTCAGTTGAATATGGACGTTAAAAAGTGGCAAGATTAGACAGATGTATTAAAATGCTGTGTGTATCTTTGTTGTGGTTTAGTGAATTTGATCGTATAATGATGTCCTATTTCAAACCAGCACAGCGTTAAGCATTATTTGTTGTTCTTAGGATTGTGGTCCTCATGGTGGTGATTTAAGATCTTAGGGGAGTACGAAATGTTTATAAGTGGGGGTAAAGACATTTGATTGTATGTACTACATACAAGTATACATCTGTAATAGATCTGTAAAGCACTTAGAGGCACTGTCGATGTATGAAGAGAAATATAAGTCCAGAATATTATCAATATTATGAGATGAAATTGGGGGGGGGGGGGGGGGAGGGGTGTGGTTTTGACACTGACCAATATTTGTATGTTAGGGGTCACAGACTTATCAGGAATGACCAGAAGGATAAAAGGGTCAATAATATAATGAACCGCTTGCCTGAACTCTGATGCAGTATTGTGATGGTTAAACTTTTTTGTTGTGGTACTTTTGTTGTTGTTGTTGTAATTCACTGGAAAGTTGATGTTTATCTTTTGAGTATTTGTATTTCCTGAACTTTAGTGAAGTCATTTTATGTTTTGCCTGATCCTAACTACAATCAGTGTTCAGATGATAACAAATGGCACTGTGTGCCTGACTGAGAAGATATTGCTTAGAGAAGTCAATTTTATTGTATGTTGTGAATGTTGCACTGTGCCCAGTTAGTACAATATATCAGAGATAGATGTATGAAGGAGCTCCCTATGTCTGTGTACCTAACATATCATTTAAATCTGATTAAAATTTTCTTTTATATTTCCCTTATGCTTTATCTCATCTTATCCCTTACGTTCTAGAGAGTAAGTGTGCCGAAAATGTTGTCAACATTTAAGCAAGAATGAAGTCATTTTCACTGGAAAATGCTGTGATGGCATTTTATGATATGGTACAAAACATAGAACATCCCTATGAGAAAACAATGTTCTTAAAAATGATATTTGAATGTGATTAGAGGTAATTAAACTGAATCCTTTGATTGAGCCACAATGGGGACTACAACTCTTTCTATTTCTCTTTCTTTATGTCTATATGTTATGCCCTATTTTGGCAAATCCATTTTCATTTGCAATGTTATTGTCATATACATGGATCTCTGTATAAGTATGATCTATATGTTCCAATGTCTATTTCGATTATGAAATGAATGCTGTTGCAATGGCATTTGTATATTCAAGCATAAGATTTCTAACAAAGATAAGTTAAGGGCATTTTTTGTACAAAAAAAAAAATACCTTGCACTTAACAACTATTTAAAAGAATTAAGAGGAGAGTAAGAAGATAATGTATAAAACAAGAAATGTATTTATATTACATCAGGAATCTGCTGTAAGCACCTATGCTATTCCACACTAGTGTTATAGTATTTTAACCAGGAGAGATAAGGATATCGCTTTATGAACACGATCACAAAGATTATAAAGAAATCTACTTGAGGGCTATATTTCCCTATTGTATATCCCATAGAAATCCTGCTATGATTATGTAATACATCATTATAATGTGGCATTTTACAATAGATCACAGACGAAGCCATTGAAATTGCCTTGGGGTGATTTATTGAAAGTCTTTGGGATCATGTATATGAGAATACATCAGCCAAAGGGATGTAGGCTCTGTCAACCCTTATGACTCTCGTAAGAAACTAAAGGGATTGGTTTTGTATCCGCTATGTTTTGAGTGTATTTATGTGAATAGAATATACAATGGCCAGCCAGACATGGCTGTTGATTGTATTGTTGTTGTTTGTTGCTATTAAATATTAAATCATCTGTGAAATTTTAACAGATAATATCTGGAGACAGTGCTTGTTTGTTTATTTATTTATTTATTCATTCATTCATTCATCATCATCATCGTCATCATCAACATCATTTTCATCAATATCATCATCATCATCATCATCACCATCACCATCGACATCACCATCACCACCATCACCACCATCCTCATCACCATCACCATCATCATCATCATCATCCTCATCACCATCATTATCATCATCATCATCATCATCATCATCATCATCTTCATCATCATCACCATCACCATCATCACCATCATCATCATCATCATCACCATCATCATCATCATCATCCTCATCACCATCATCATCATCATCATCATCACCATTATCATCACCATCACCACCATCATCATCATCATCATCATCCTCATCTTCATCATCATCACCATTACCATCACCATGGCCATCAATATCATCATCATCATCATCCTCGTCACCATCCTCATCACCAACATCATCATTCACCACTAGTATCAAAATTACTGGTAATTTTAATACTTGTTCTGCATTATGTCAAATTGATTGTAACCATGATTTTTTTTTTTTTTTTTTTTTTTTTTTTTTGGGGGGGGGGGGGGGGTCCTTTGAAACTATTTGTTGCTGCACAAGAGGAAAAGTGCTGATGATCCCTGCAGCAATACTATATAGTTTTTTCGCTCCTAATTATGTAGCCAATAATGTAAAGATTATATTTTTATGATACAATATTTAATTAGTGAAACCCCTCCTTTCCCTCCCTCCTCCCCCAAATGTCGTGAAGTGAATTAAATACATGTAATACAAAATAGTAAAAAAACAAAACAAATTATCAGATTAATTTGGTTTGATATTTGATTAATAAAAACTGCAACGAGGTATGAATGAATCGAAGGTAGAAGTATCATAGTTCCATAACAATTTCTTCATATTCCAATTTCAATTCAATGTATTTGCGTTTCCAACAAAACATTACAAATCAATTATAAACATTTACACAATTTAGGAATGCATATTGGAAACGGAGGGTTTCACTAAAAAAGCAATGCTTGTACAATATTATGGACCCCTCATATTAAACTCCTACTATTTAACTTACCTGTCGACTTCAATATAACACGGTTCAGTGGGGGTAGGGGTAGGATCTAGAAGAATATATACATTGTTTTGTTTTGGTGTGGGGGAGGGGGGGGGGGAGGGTGGTGCTTGGGGATTCTTTCATACATTTTACACATGTACTAATTTACAGTCAAGATAAATGGGGGGCGGGTGGGAGTTAAGCACCAAAGCCCCCTCTATCTCCCCTAGAATCGACCTGTACAACTAGCCTATTTGGCACCCATGAATTGTTGATAACAAATAGAAAATAAACTCTTACACCCGGAAAAAACACATGTACCAGGCTGATGAAAAAAAAAAAAAGAATAATTCAGGTAACATAATAATACAATAAACCCACGCAACATTGAAATCTAATTTCATCATGCAATTTGAACTAAAAACATAGCATTACTTAATTGTTCTAGTAGGTGTAAAAATCCTGACAATTGATCTCTGACAGGGTTTGTGCTCATCGATAAGGACAATATTTCCCTAGCTAAAGTGTGCGATTTTATTTTTTGTTTTGAGAATATTAATTACCGATTTCTTTATAACTTACAGCTCACTAAATGCACCTCTTGTTGTTTTGATGTTATGCATGAACGGTAAACTAGTCCGAAGTCCATTGGTACGAGGCATGGACACCAAAAGGGGCGTGTACGAATAGGCAGAAACAAAAGATTGTCTATGATCAACGGATTAGGAATTCTAGCGTGAAACGTACAACTGTTAACATTGTCACTTCTGTACAACTATCTGGAGGCATCCATATAGCGTTTCCCTCTTCGTTTAGCATTTGCTTACAGACATGAAGATAAGCTAATTTGCTTCGTTTTAGCAGCTACGAAATTAGCCATCGAAGTGTACTTTGATGGATCAGAATTTTTGTTAAAGAGGATTTTATTGTGGTGCCAATCTGTTGTACCAGGCAACATCCCAAAATAATATGTTAACCAAACATGACGTAGAGCATAGTGCTACATCCTCGCTGTGTAGAATCCTTTGTTCTCATTTTCGGCGCACAAAACAAAGTTCATAAATCTGGTACAAGCCTATGACAGTCACCTACCGGCGAACTTGCTCCGAAATCGACTTCTGATCAGTGTATCTGGAAAATCACTTTGTCTACTTCAAAGACTAGTTGACATTGGGATCGCATTAGAGACGTCACTGGTCCGTCCCTAAGGGGTCCGTCTCCTAGCTCAACTCCCCCTGCAAACACAATTCACTGCCTTTCTACAAGAATATATTAGTACAGCATATATTCTTGAACGAAAGGAAGTTTTTGGAGGTATTTCTTGCTGAGTAGACTCTTACCGGAATCATTGATGATTGTATTGTTGATGTAGAGAGTGAAGAGGAAGGAAGATGTCTGAGAGCAGTATGGATTCAAACAATGGGGCAGTCCTAGATCCAAGGATTAAGGTAAGTTATTTATCTTCATCTTATATAATTATTTGGAATAATGATAGGCAATATCAGAGGGTGCACGTTTAAACACCGAAGCTTCTTGGCGATGTCTTTTATAATGTTGATATACCCTTTCCCTCTCTCTTTCTTATATCTTTTTATATCATTGCGACATTGTAGACATGCAGTTATACGTTAATTTGTGTCATTCCTATATACTTATTGTCATCTTCACTCTTACACTAAATTATCTTTGTTACAATATAATTAAAACAAAATTGTTATCCATCCAATGTATAACAAAACACATAATAGAGGTTTAAATCATTAAAATTTGAATTGAATTGAATTGAACTAGGCCTATATCTTTATAAAATTACGGGGGGGGGGGGGGTGGGTCTTAAACTTTCATAAGTGTCAACATTTTCTGCAATATATTTTATACTTTTATGCGCTTTATTGTCTTTCTCTCTCTCCCAAGCCCTCATCTGTCCTTCTCCCATTTCTTTGTTCCTAATTCCATATCATTCCCGTTTATATGATTATAATTTGCTTCTTTAAAAGGACTTTACATCTGAACTTATGTTCAATATGATGACCCCAATAATGTCTGTTACCTATTTCAATGCCATACATTTCGCGTGAAAGGGTTAGTGGTAACGTATGATGTGTATTAATGAAAACAGAATAAAATCAAAAGAATAGTTCATACAAAAATAAAGTAACTGTCAAAGTGGACTATCGTATAGTGCACTTGATTTTCGTTATGTTTTACATTACTTCGCGGATAACGTGGTCCCGGAACTTGAAAACCAATTAGGCTAACTGTACACGCAGTGTTAAGAGGAAGGTGGTAAGAGCAATACTTCCTATATACAAGATTCATTGACCCATTATTTCCTTGTAACTTTACATTTCATTCTAGTGCGTGACACTGAGCATACTGTTTTGTCTACGATGTCGTCATAATATACAACAAAAATCAGCATGTACTTAAACAAGGTGGGGGGGGGGGGGGGGGTACGGCAACCAAAGATAACACAGGAAAGAAAAAAGACCGCTATCAATTTTTCAGGACTCCCCAATTCTCCCCCTCTCTCTCTCTCTCTCTCTCGCATGGTGCAACCGCAAGCCTACTGTATATAATGAAATGTGTTATAAATTTTACGTAACATATTGTCATTTACATGTAAATTATAGGAAGTGAGATTATATTAAAACAAAATAGTTCGAATGTAAATGTCCCAATATCAAATGGTAGATATATTGGTCAAAATTAACGAGGAAATGTAAGAAAAGATTGAATTGCCACAAGTGCAGATTTGCTTAATCGCTTAATAATTGGGTGACATGGAACGTACAATTTTACGTACCATACAGAGATGTCTTACACAAGCATTAATTGAAATGGTCTCGTAGCTGTCTTAGCAATGTCACTTACATAACGTTAAACTTTTATTACCCAAATATTTGAAATCTAGAGGTTCGTATGACCGAAATAAAAGCAGAAAGGTCATCACGGGTGTCATTAAGTAATGACCTTTGAAATCTGAACACATCTTCTATTTTTATCAGTTTCTTGCTTCGTCAACAAATACTTGTCTAGATAATTATGTGGGACCAAAGGAACGAAGGTCAGATTTGCATAGACAATGAAGGTTAATTCAATATTTGCTAAGGAGATGCTGAAACCGAAGAAGTGTAATGTTTGCGTATTTGTTGGTGTACACAAAAGGAGCAATCAAGGGGTCTAAGAGGCTTTAAGATTATTCAACTAAACCTCATAGAGGTGCACAATACCAATCATGTCAGTACATTTATAGGCCTATGTTATTTATGAGAACTGTTATTTTTTTCTCTCATATATGGCGCGACAGTTTGTCATCGTGTTTAACACTCATCCCATATCTCATTCTAGCTCTAGTGATGCAATACAGGCTTTGGGCATGAAGTATGTGCGTGCGCGTGCGTGTGTGGATGTGTGGATGTGGGTGGGTGGGTGGGTGCCTGCGGGGGGGGGGGGGGGTTGGGGTGGGGGTGTACAGCCTGGAACAAAATCAGTGGCTTACCCAAAGAGTACATTATGAAAATAAGTGTCCCCTTTCAAATATTGGACGGGGGAGGGGGGTAGTGTGGGACAGCCGATAAAACTATGTTGGTATATACCAGAAGTACAGCCCCCGAAAAGATGTACCCTTTTACAATATTTGATCCCAAATGCACTTTAAATATTTTAATTCCCCTTTTTGCTTGTCTGCGGAGAATCTTTTCAAGTTTCAAATTTCAAGTTTATTTCCATAATCTGATAAGAATACAAAACAATCAAAAGACAAACAAGAATACACCATAAATATAACATAACATATATGGTGGGATCGACAATAGGCCTACAGGCCTGTCTATGGTCAATCCCTTAAGTATATACATCAAAGTCAAATTTAACCAAAAAAAATGAATAAGATATAACCGAAGGAATGTGTGCCCCCGCCCTTACGAAAACCCGCATCCGTCTCTTCCCTTGGATGATATGATGAACAATGAAGGTATTGAAATAAACGTTAGGTTTGATAAGTAAAGCTGATTTACACCTTTACGAGGACATGTTTCAAAATTAACGTACAGTTGATAGGATTTCCGGCTCAGTTCGTGCTCTGTTATCTAATCAAGTATACATCAACTGTTTTAGAGGGGGTTTGGGGCTCAACCCCTACCCCCATAAATATTCAACATCCAAAAATTGACCATACACGAATTTAAGCGAGGCAGAAATGAATTCGAGAACATCATAGTGAAGCCCCCTCCCGACTGTTCTTCTAGAGCCGCGCCTGTATGTACGCGTTCACCACTTGCTTTGATGTTTTGATGTAAACATTTATTCATTTTTATATATTTTTTCCCATTTTCTGTGTTTTATATATATATATATAAATATATGTTTTTGAATGATATTTTTTATATGATTGTATATGTTTGCTGTAAACTTGCATTTTTAGTATTTGGACTTTTTGACAAGTATTGAATAAAACCTCATTTGAATCTTGAATCTTGAATGTCAAATAAATGTTAGCTTATCAAAAGAGAAGTACAATTCACTGGTTTATTATTTGCGGATACAATACACTGTGTGTTTAAGTAACTTGAGTACTAATTTCTTCATAAATTATGCTTAAAGCTGCATCCAATTTAAAAAGCATTCTTTTAATCTCAAATATTATATCATGACCGAGCATAATTATAACGAATGTCCATAACAAAGGACGTTTACAAGTAAGTCTAAATGAAGCACGAAGCGATATCATCTGTTCTTTATGTTGCCAAATGAGTATAATTATTTTAGCCGAGTGTCATGATTATCAGGGAAAGGACGATATTTCAAAGATCAATTGCTTAACAAATATGGACTTTCATGCTGTCACCTAATTTAGGTCGGTACTATCTATGATCAAATATATATGACAAGGGCAATAATATTGATAAATGCTCTTCCTTCCATTCAGGCTATTACCTAAACAGATCAGAGTACATGTTGATCGTTATCTTGGCATGATTATTTATTTAATAATGTACACTGTGATTGTTCAGAAGCAGAATATTTCGGAATACTGGCACAGATATAGAGGGGAGGGGGGGGGGGGGGAGCTATGTGACCCTTTCATATATTTAATAAAAAAGAAGAAAACGAATAAAATAGAAAGAGAGATGGAAAGAAGTGGGGAAAAGGATTAGAACGGTGTAAGACTGAATAACGATCCTCCCTCTCACTACTTAGTGGCTTTGTTCCCTCTCGTGACAGTCATCATCCCCCTTTATTAACTGAAGGGGGCGTTCCCCCTCAAAGCTAAACCATTGTATGAAGATTTAATTGCGCTGTGACTTTAATAAAAACATCTCCTACTTTCTGTCTGGTTCGAAAAAGCTACCTGAACTTGCCGATTTGCTAATAATATACTCTCTCAAAGTATTATATATTCATCAAACAACGCTTTCTATGTGTTTTAAGTCAGGCGCGGATCCAGGATTTCTTAGGGGGGGGGGGGCCCAAATTTGAAATTATGCGAGCCAAATATTGGTACGTAATGGCGACCAGCAGTGACGTAATTGGGGAGAGGGGGGGGGGGGGTGCAGGGAGGGGCTAGTTTCCCCCTCCCTCCTCCGCGAAGCGCGGAAAGCTTTGACGTTTTATTAAATTATTAGAGAAAGAAGACGTTTCGTTGTATCGTTAGAACGACTCTTAATCCTTGTCTGAATTTCAAAAATGTTCTTTGTCTACTCACTTTTCTTCCTACGTCCTCTTCCTTTTCACTCCTCTCTTTTTTGGCCGGCGTTTTTAGGGGGGACCATCCCACCAGCCCCCCCCCCCCCCCACCCTGACTACGCGCCTGCGGTCAGATGAACATGTGTTGATACCTTGTCCGCCCCCGGAAGCTTAGGAGTTTAAGGCAATGATTTACGGTCAGATTAGCATTCAGGGGTCCGCCTTAGGACCCTAGGCGGGGTCCAGGGGGCAGAGCCCCGGAAGTTCAGGGGTTTTAAGTATTTAATTACGGTCAGATGGGCATTACTTTGATAACTAATTGTGACACCGGTAGGTCACTAATTGGCGTGGGGTTCAGGGGGCGGAGCTCCCGGAAGCTCAAGGGTTTTAGGCACTCAATTACGGTCAGATGAGCATCAAGGGGCCCGCCTTAGGGCTCTTGGTTGGGTCCAGGGGGCAGAGCCCCGGAAGCTCAGGGGTTTTAGGCGTATAATTACGGTCAGATGAGCATTTTTTGATACCTTATTATTTTGTGACACTGGCAGGACACTATTTGGCGTGGGGTCCAGGGGCAGAGCCCCCTGAAATGAGGGGTTTTAGGCATTAAATTACCGTCAGATGAGCATCTGACGGGTGGAATCTGGGTGGAATCTGGGTGGAATCCAGGGGGCAGAGCCCTCGGGGTTTTAGGCATTTAATCATGGTCAGATAAGCATATTTTGAAACCTCATTATAATGTGACACTGGCAGTTAACTATTTTTTCTTTCTTGCTCTCTTTCTTTCTATTTCTCTTTAATATGTTTTTTTCAAAAAAGTGGGGAGGGCTCGAGGATCCCGATTCCCGTCGTTCCGCGGGCCCTGACATGTAGGCATCTCAAAAAGCATTTTCTTGACTGGCTGTAAATTTAGGAATTTGTCATTTTCCAACAAACGCATATAAAAGTATAATTTACTTAAAAGTGAGGAAAAATCTCGGAAAATTATGTCATTTCAGCTTTTTTTTTAAACGACCGTTATGGAATTAGAAGTAAGCCACGTTTGAATTTCCCAAGGCCCCCCCCCCTCTCTATAAGTACGCCAGTGCCGCCCCCCCCCGATCTACACTTTGTTGGCGGGAAAATTGCAACTGATATCCCTTACCTTTCTTCATTCTCTTTTTTTCTTCTTCCCTTTCTCTCCTATTTCCCTTCCCTTCTCTTTTTTTTAAAGCTGGGACGGGGGGGGGGGGGGAGGGGGGGGGGGGAGGTAAGGGCCTTTTGACCCCCCGATCCACAACTTGTTGGCGGGAAAATTGTAACTGATATCCCTTTCTTTTCTTTTCTTCTTTCTCTTTTTTCCTTCCCTATATCTCCTCTTTTTTCTTTTTTCTTTTCCTTTCCTTCCTTCTCTTTTTTTTTCGATGGGGGGGGGGGGGGGGGAGAGGCAACAGCCTGGGAGGCAAGTCCTTTTGCCCCCGATCTCCTTCTTCTCTCTTTTCTTTTCTTCTTCCTCTTCTTTTTTCCCTTTCTCTCCTCTTTTCCTTTCCCTTCTTTTCCTTCTCTCTCTCCCTTTTTTTGCGGGGGGGGGGGGCAAGGCCCGCTCGCCCCCCCTGGATCCGCGCCTGTTTTAAGTAATACAATGTACCATTAAAGAGAAGGTTGAGTTCTGGGGAAAGGTGAGCAATAATTGTGAGCGTTATCATTGTTATTATGTAAGTGTGGAAGAACATCAGAGAAAATATTCCCTGAAAAGCATGGCTCTTCAAATGCCTTCATATTTTAAATATGACAAGTACAACAGCTAATGAATGAGGCTAGATTGTTATGCCCACATGTTTGTGTAGTTCCATATACATCTTTCTGTGTACAGTGCTTGTGACTTTACGAAGACTGGGCCAAATTTCTCTTCATTTTGAAGACTTAAGTAACTGCACACGAATACTTATATGCTATATACATAATCGGTTCCACACCGTTTCTTTCACAATGCAATCGCATAACCAGAACTCAACTTTATCTTTAAATAAAGATTACCTCCTTTTTTTATTTTTTTTTTACTTCCGTCTACACAGGATGAGCTTGAACTATTAAATACAGCCTCTGCGGAAATCAACCGGCTAGAAAAACAATTAGATGTAAGTATATTATGGTATGCATTAGGTTTACTGGTTTAACACGTCCTTACTCTTTAAACGTTATGCGGATATTTTTGTTTTATGATCTTTAAAAAAATCGTCTTCGTGCGCTATTTATCTTTTTGAGGAGCTGTATGTTATATCTAATTCTTAAACAAATAGTAAGCAATTCTGTCAAGTTTGTATAAAGATAAATGTATTTCTTAATGTATTTGATTAAGAAAGAAAACTCTAGTTAAAAATCATGATAATACGAATTCGAATTTTCATCCATTTCATTTATGATCATCTTCGGGAACTGAGTTTGAATGCACTGCTGTTATGTAGTTAGAAGTTTTGGCATTGAGGAGACGTGATGGCTCAGTGGTAGAGCAGAGGTCTAAGAAAACCGGGAGGTCCCGGGTTCGAAACCAAGTCAATTCGCTCGTGGCCTTTGGTAAGGCATTACTCCTCATTACAAAGTCCCTCGGAGAGGACTTAAAGCCGTCCGTCTCCTGGTTGTTTACATATAGTAATCAGGTGAAACAATCACCATCAAACATTAAATGAACTCAACTAATGTTGTTTCTCTGTGGTAGGAATCTCGGCAAGCATTTCGTCAGACATTAACCGAATCAACCCAAAGCCTGAATGAGAAGATCAAGAAATGTCGCAAGTCAGCTCAGAAGGCTCAGGGTTACTATGCAGCCAAGGAAGAAGCTAGAAAAGTGAGTAGAAAGTTCAAGTGATCATTATGCCCTGTAATTAGTCCAGAATCTGTCATTTTTAATTTAGATCTCCACCACACCAACGCAATATGCGACCTCCCCTTTCTTACTTTCTGCCAGCCGAAGATTGCGTGATCGCCCGGCGAAAAAAAAACGTAAGCTGGACTGGTGAGCGTATTATAATGAGTCGTTGATATCAAACGCCATCTTCGGTGGCTTGAACCAATCGTAGGGAATAATAATATGAAGAACCAGCCAGATTCTGAACTATATGATTATGTGCACGCTGATCCTTTGAAGGGGCGAGCAAGATAGAGAGAGAGAGAGAGACAAAAAAGAGAGAGAACGAAAGAAAGGAAGAGAGAGAGAGAGGGGGGGGGGGGGTTACATTTGCTTGGGTCATTCGTCTTTACACTATTTCGTCAGTATACTCTTCCGATTTGTCTCCACTTATTTTTGTATTTCCCCTCTATTATATATCTTGCATACTCACAACTCTTCCCCTCCCATCCCGTTTACTAAGCTTTGGTTTGACTCATTCCTGTTTATCGCCCCTCATCCATCTTTCCCTCAACTCACACAGGCTCAGGAGCTTGCCCAAGAGGCGGCCCTTCGCTATCAGCGAAGCTCAGGGATGTATTCTGCAGCCAGAGAAACCATTGGAATCGCTGAGGAAGCGGCTCTTAACTCCAAGAAACAACCGATGCAGGATTCAAGAAGAAGATTCGATTCGGCTCTTCAAGAGATGCTTAATCTATCCACAGAAAAGGTATGTTAAAGCCCCACTGCACTACTTGTAGCCAATGCCTTAATCGGTGACCATTGGTCCCCCATGATCCTCTTTTCCCCCTGTTAATTGAGTGTTGATTTGATGAGATAACCACCTGTCCAGTGACCTTGCAGGGTGGTCTTATCCCTCATGTACACTAGTACAGATGGGCTTTAGCATAATAAACAATGCTTGCAGACTGTCTCGAAGGTCATGTCCACTGCGCATGAGGCGTTATGGCCTGACGGAGGACTGCGTCAGTGGTGTACGCAGTCTTCGACGCGCCTTGTGAAAGTGATAACGTGTCCATCATGTTGCAAAATAAACAGAGGGAACAATGCGTTGAAGTATGCGCTAATAGCCTTCACATACTCGATAGGTGCATAATAATGGCCCAATCGAAACAACGCCTCGCGCACAATGCGCATGATGGATCAGTAAAAGACTAGTTATGTCTTGCTTGACGCTTGCGGTATGCCATCTTTCTTTACATTTGTAGTTCGGGTTTAATGTCCAGCCCTACAGTGATGGGTGCTTCAGGGTCGATCAATAAACCTACTTGATATTTAAATTAAAAACTGGGAAACAATATTATGTTTCCCGACTGCTTCCCAATTCTTCTGAGAGATATGACGAGATGACTCCTATTCTATAGGTCGGTACAGATTCGTACCGCATTCGGCATAGCGTAGTATTTGCTAATGAACCAAAGGGGGTTATATTTTATGTATATAATTACAACATGGAATACGCAATGTAACCGTATAGCTGTTAACTATAACCATAGTACTACCAGTGCAGGTGCCCATTTAATTCACCTGGGTCGAGAGGGGCAAACGTGGGTAAAACGCCTCATACAAGGATGTAAAATAGGAGCAAGGAACTTAACCAGATCCCTTCACTTGAGTGCCATAAGCCTTCACCAATTACTATTTAGACTTGATGTAATGTTATTGTCATGACATTGACATGGAATACAACACAAATATATATTGTAATGATAATATTCTTTGTTATTCCCTATTTCTAAAGCTCAATGCTGCTGAGCGAGAGAAGCGAGAGAGCCAACATGAACACGAGAAGCGATCCAAACATTACATCACGACTCAACAAGAAGTGGACAAGCTTGCAAAGAAGTTCAAGAGATCCATCGGCAAATCAGCGTGAGTAATCACTGTCCAGTGGGGCGTTTCACAAAACTTGTCATCAGTGACAAATGACAGTTTTTGTTATAAGCTACTGAAATCCTTGGTTCTGATTGGTTATCAGCAGATTTGTCACTGGTTTTTGTCATTTGTCATTGAAAAATGGCTTTGTGAAACGGGTACCTGTGGCGTATCCAAAACATATACACGGGGACGGGGGGGGGGGGGGGGGGGCGGTGGGGCGGGGTTGGGCAGGGATCCTTGTAGGCGTGAAGGGGAGGGTAGAGGTGTATATTACCTGCTTGATGCGTAGCATATATAGAATGCACAAATGCAACAAATGCACACACACAAACAAAACATTTAATGATTCATTTCCTACAGCTGTTTCAAACTGGTGACAGGCGAAGGGGCTCGAGGATTCACCGTATCCTTGATACCCCGTTCCTGCCTATGGTCTGTTTTCCATTAAGATGCGATGGGTTTGGGCGTATGTAAAGATTTCCCTGCTCAAAGACCACTGTTCTTACCATTTCATTTCTCAACAACAGCGATTACTACGATCTCAAGAAGTCCTTTTTCTACGAGCTGAACGACCTGAAGATACGAACAGAAGCCTTACAAAGCGCCCTCACCGAAAGCAAGGCCAAGTATCGAGGAGCTCTGAAGCACTTAGAACAGATCTCAGACGATATTCATCAATCTCGTCAAGTAGCCGTCATTTTGGCTGGAAGTCGACAGAGTGGAGTCGGTGCTGAGACAGAGAGGGATTCGGAACACGAGAAACTGGACATCACATTCCATATCGGTCAGTTGGGTCTGTTAGTCTGTTACCTTTACCGTAACCACGGACCTGTAAAAGGTCCATGCCGTTATCCAGGTTTAAAAGATGATGACGTGGATCCTAATCAAATGATTGGTTGAGAGCGTACACGTGACCACGCATTTATTTTGCCTAACGCCTAATTTGGATAATGACCAGTCATTATCAAAATCATGTTATAAAACATCATTTTATAGAACAAATAAAACATAATCTTATAAAAAAAATAATACACATCATTTTGTTCGGGCATTATTTAAAATTACCCACACGAGGTACCTTTGGAACAGTCTAACACGCCCGAGACGATATAGATGTGTGTTATTTGTATATTACCCTCGACTGTATACTACATGTACTTCGCGTTTGTCCATGGAAATCTACCTAATAAGCCATTTCGGAGATACTAGATAAAGATAAATGTCATTTGTACAAAACTGTAAAACTCCATCGAGACGACGGATGGATACGAGTTCATGAAAAGTTTTGTAATCATTATTCATTTATGCGCAAGTATTCTTTTTAAGAGGGAACACAAAAGGTTTTCATGAAGCACCTTCATTACTTTGGCAGTAATTATTCTAATTTGCACTATTAAAGTGGGACCTCTCCATGTGTGGAATATCTGTGAATATTTTACTCATTTATTTGTTTAATTTGTACAAATGCTATCTCTAATGTGGCTTATTCACGAACACAAATAATTTGATGGGCAGCTGCCCATACCGCAACGGGATGGCTCCTGTTTTAAGCCTCTTGAAATGAAGAAAAGCTATAAAGGGGGGGGGGGGGTAATAATAATAATAATCATAATACTAGTGGGTTCTTGTATAGCGCTCATGTCTGTCAGACTTGACACTCTGGCGCTCCTGATTATATATGTTCCAATTGATCTTCATACTCTGTGCCCTCGGGCGATTACTTGCTTGTGGACCATGCGACTTCATTTTAACAGTGACGCCAACAATTCGAACATTAATAGTAAAATTTGTGCTAATTCTCAGGCAACCAGGGACCCACGGTGCTCGAATTCAAGTAAAATGTAATGGTGAATAGATTCAGAAAAAGTCTAGATCTCAGCTAAAACACGCCTCTGGTCTATATTACTATAACTATAAAGACCAAAGTGTTAAGTCCGAAATTCAGAATGGCTGAGGAGGAACTAAATTTTCAAAATGGTAGATGAACTATTTTTACATGAAATGATATTGTGAATTAAGAAAGCAATAAGGGAAGTCTATAAAATGAGGAAGATATTCGAGACAAAAAAGGTGGAAGGAGGGAGTGTCATCATGATGCCAAAGTCAGTGACCCCTGGTATGAAGGAAAATGCTGACTTTAATCAAAATTAATGATGATAATGAACATACTGGATTATAGTTTTTGACCCATCTTGTTAAACGTGTAAATCTGCCATTCTGTCACTGTTGTCTGTCACTGTCTTCCCCTCTAAATGGTTAGTCATGTTTTTAGAGGGATGCTCTAGTATTTACATTATATGATGGATACACCTGTAATCATTCCAAGTTGTGTTTTTTTTTTCAGGGGAAATATACCGAGTTCAGAAAAACCTATTCCGTTCTATTAAGCGGGACTGCACTACTTGTAGGTACTTGCGTCCTCTATAAAGCAAAGAATGTCTAAGCGGTACCCTTTGGTCCCCATGGTCCCTCATTTCTTATGTTAATTGAGAGCTAATTTGATGAGATAACCACCTGTCAGTGACCACGCAGGGAGGTCTTATTCTTCCTGGCCAAACTAATGTAGATAGACTTAGATATATTTTTAGTAAAATCTTCCAATTTATATTCTCTTATTATCCGCAGATGATAGCACTGATGGTGAGAGTGTTATCACTGATTCATCGGAACCCTCAAGCTGTGCCTCATCGACCTCCCGAATGCAATCGAGGTCAATCTCAGGTTCCAGCCTTCCATCTCCTGCAGAATGGGACAATGACAATATGAACAACCGTTTCAACTTCGCTGTCGGTTCAAATCCCGAATCAAACAACGGCCATAATGGAAATTCCAAAAGAGATTCAGTTCCCAAGATATACATGGAAACAGTGGACGATGTGGAAGACGACGACGATGATGACGATGATGGAGATATTTTTATCGGCGTTGATATTGACAGTGATAGTGACAATGATACCAAAGGTAGGCTCGATGTCACCCGTAAGCTAAGAACTATTAGCATCGGCGACCTCAAGTCCTTCAGCGTCTACGATGATGGTGAAACCATCGACATCAATTCTTCGACCACGGCTGATGAATCGAATGGATCAGACACTACATCAAATCAAACGACATCGGAACAGGTTGGAGATCAAACAGTCAATGAATCTTCCAATACTCCCGTCCATGACGCCCTCAACGACAGTGTCGATGAAACCCACGATGAAACCATCACAGAAATCGTTGACGGCGATGTGCCGTCTCAGCCGGAAAAGAAAGATGACGTCGCAGATGCAGCCGTCGATGATAAAGCGAATGACGAAGTCGTCTGGATATGAACGAGGGGTTTAGCATAGCTGCCGTAAATGATTATTGACTTGAAAGCGTTTCAGTATTTGAATCAAGAGACGATCATAAGCGGGTCCTTTATGGGAGCTGTGGCATATAATCGATGAAGGCTCTGAAGTCTCTGTTCATTGTAGGAAAAGATTTTTGCCCGAACAAACCAGTCCCTCTCCACCCAGATGTAAAACGTACCCTGCCGGATTAAAATTAAATGTAGGGCCCTCAGAAAGAGCAGTATTAATACTAATATTGTTACCTTGGAAGACCGAATTAGTATTAATCATTATTATTCAACGAGTGAATTCTATGCAAGCACTGACGGATGGATGAGTGGCGAGTTCATTAGAATTATCAAATGTCAATTATGTCAATATAAAAAGGGGAAATTATCATTAAAGTTCTTATTTGCCCTATTTAATGATATGTTTTTTTTTTAATAACAGAAAACTAATTCGATGTTCAATAGAGTGGTCAGAAAAAGTTATTGAGGGGGATGGGTATCGATGTCGAAGCCTTTGATAATACGTGCCAAAGATGAGTTTGAATGTGACTGTTAGACCAAAGTAAGGAGGTGTTATTTTACTACACTATCGTCAAATCATGTCGATCTGCAGGGATAAACATATTATGAATATTAATGGAATCACAGTAGTGATAGAAGAAGAAATTGTAAACACTGCTGACTTTCTGGGACGAAACTTTACTTGTATTTTTCGCACAACCTTAACACTGTGTGAAATCATGTTTACGTTCTAGTTTTTATATGAAATAATATAATTCTGTTCTTTTGTGTATATGAGATTCTGTTAATGCTTTATGCTATAGCTAAATGAAAGATATTCAGGTTACGGATTTTTTTTTAACCAGATAGGTCAGTCATTTTACGGACCCCAAATAGTTCCCCCCATCCATTGTACATGGGAGGGAGCTAATCGGAGCTCCATAATTTGAACTATGACATCGCTTGTGTCACAACTCTCCCTCTCAAATACGCTATGATCTATGCAAATGCTTATACTACGTCCTCTCTCCTTTTGTTTATATTTGTATATTTACTATTTTACTTCGGAATTCGGATATTTGCTTTTAATGAAATCATTTAACCGCAAATATACTAATTATTTTAACCAGCTCGAAGAAGAATACATCCTGATCAACTTTTTGTTGTTCATACATACACTTTTAACATGAATTACAATATGTAGACGATGCTTATAATGGTGTTGATGATGATAAATCATAATGATTTTAATCATCATTATCATTAATATCATTATTATTATCATCACCACCATCATGATCTTCATGAAGTATGAAGGCATGTTTATCATAATGGTGGAATCATGAAATAAAATGTAATTGTATCTACAAATGATTGTGTATTGAGTCTGCTTTAGAGTTTACATCCAATACGATTAGATATGTGTGTATGCGTGTGTGTGCGTGTGTATGTATGTGGTTTTTTACAGACGTGTATCTATTAGATATAATTATTTACGTCTGTGGACCGACCTTTAAACGTCACCGTCCGAAAGACGTGACTCAGTTTCGAACCTGCGTCATCGGCTGTGCTTCCTTTTTTAGGTTTTAAACAATCAGCTCTCATCGGCTCTCATTAGCTCTCATCTGCTAAACACCTGCAACCAGCCAATAAGGATTAATTTACCGAATAATCCACATGCAGTATCCATGCACCCCCAGATATACTACGGGAGTACCCCAGTGGGAAGCTATCGACAACATAATACAAGCTTTATGGATACTACTGATGTGTGCTTAAAGGTAATACAAAGTTTTGGAATGGGGTCATGAATCTGGTTCAAATGAACATATTGGAAGCATATGCGATCCTACAATATTCAGAGATCGTTGTCTCGGTTGAAATCGAGTCTAAAGTGATGAAATTGTAAATAATAAAGTCTTTATGTTGTATAGCGCCCTCTCAAGGTCAAGATATTGATTTAGCTTTAAAAAAATATACAATTAATATTTTTAAGACTTAGAAAGTGCACATTGAATAGTAAGCTTAGAGAATTTCAATTTAAAATGCTTTATAATATTATATATACTAAATTACATTTATATAAATTTAAAATGGTTAATAGTAATTTATGTTCTTTTTTGGTAAATATGAGGAAACTTACGAGCATTTATTTTGTCTTTGTGAGAAAGTAAAACCAACTTGGGAAGAGTGTGGGAATTTATTTAATTTAGTAGAAATTACAAATATTAATTGGAAAGGTATCCATGTAGGGATGGTTGAGTTTAACATAGGGAAGGAACAGTTACTAAATCATATCATAATTTTGATAAAATATATGATATTTATAGATAGTAAAAATAGACAAAAACCACCAACTTATTTAGAGATTAAGAAAAGATTATTAGAAAATAGAAAGGAGGAGAAGAAATTAGCTGGGGACCGAGGTACACTCACATATCATTTTAGAAAGTGGGACAATTTTAGAATAACTTCGTGCAGAATAAATAAAATAAGGAAGGCGAATAGAAGCAATGAAATGGACATGGCTGATATAATGGTCGAGATTCCCACAAAATGTAGGCATGTTTTAAGTGGGTGTTTGTGTGGGTGTCTGTGCACGTGTGTGTATGTGGGTATGTAAGTATTTTTTTTCCTTCCCTTAATGTCTTTTTCTGTTCATGCCTTCTTCATGCATGCATGTTTCATGCTTTATTTGATGTAAATAGTACTAAAAGTTCATTTGTATTATTTAGATGTGAATGTAAAATCATATTCTATATAATAATATTAGCATGCAGATTATTTTATGTATTGATTTTGTTATTGTTTGTGAAAAGCAATGGAGAAAATAAATATCATTGAAAAAAAAAATGTTATTTGACTAAAATCGACCGATTTGCTATTACCATTTGGAATATATATATCACAACTGCATATTCTGAGATTTTCATGGTCGCAGCTACCATCGTATGGCCGTAGGCGCTATTTGAAATTTATCAAAATTTACCGGGAGTACCGGTAAATTTTTATATTTAATTTTTCTCGAAAGCAGAAGTGTTTTAGGGGCCAATTTGTTCAGTGCTTATAATACATCCACAGGGGCATCCAAATATATCAACATTGTAAAGAATCACTATCCAGCCACTTTTGCTGGCTGAAAATTTGAAATCATGTAAATCCTATGGTAAGCAAGAAATAATACCAACTAGACATTCCTCTTAAACGATTAGAACTAGTAATTGCCTCTATGTGGAATTATATCAAACCATATAATGCATTTTAAAAACGCGTTGCGAAAATACGTCTAGAAGGTAGTTATATTTTTAGACCCTTGTATCGCAAAGTATACGTTTTGTGCTGGGTAAAGACTCGATAACTTTAATTTCGGTCATTATAAGAAGCGAGTTATCGATGTGTATTAACGATAATGTACCCTTAACATCTAATTTTATCCATGTTATTAACAAATTAATATAAGTAAATCAGTCACTCAGCAGCGTCTGACAGTGAAGTCTAGATAGTAAACGGTTTCCCTTGCGTAACTAGTGCCCGGCCCCCCCCCCCCCCCCCCCCCACTCAGGGGTCGGAATGACCGCATGCTTGTTGCCAAAATGTCCGGTAAAGGGGTACTTTTCGTGCGACAAAGTCCGGCCCGAGAATTGTAAAAAAAGGGGTGTATTTGACTTTTCACCCGGAGATTTCTTTGAAAAGGGGGTGTTTTTTCTTTTTTTCTCTCATCTCTTTGTACTCCTGAGAAATTATTCCGAATTTAGGGGGGTACATTGAGCATTTTTCCTGATTTAGGGGGGTCTCCAAGGCAGGAAAAGCCCGTGACAAGCCCGCGAAAGGGGGGTTCGAAAATGTTGGCAGTCCTCAGATAGGGGGTGCTTTCAAAAAGAGGGAACGAGCATATGCGTACCCTAAATAACACTGAGTGGGGGGGGGGGGGGGCGGGAACTAGTGACAGTAATTTCACTGATAGGACATGACCTACTTGACCGTTCTCATGATTCCTACAAAGTTCTACAGATTGAATTTGATGTTGGCTGCAAAAGGGATACACTACCTTTAAAATAGGACCTGACGTTTACCCGTTACGCGGGAGGTGTTATTGACTGACGCACGGGTGCGTCACCGACTGACATGGTGTATGACGTTCGGGTGTTAGTCTACAAGCTCAGACCCTAATTTGACACTTGATCAAAAAATCATTGTGCCTTGAGAGAAGCCTAGCTCAGCTACCTACTGGTTGTGTCAATATAGGTCAGGAGCAGCTACAGTATGGCCTATGGTAGTCTTATAGTGCAGACTCACTTTTACGACTGTGCTTGCAGACTATTCGGGTGTGACGTCATACAAGTGACTACAAATTGAGCAGTGTAAATATTAGCCTTCATAGGCCCCTGACCCTTATTAGCGCAGGTAACATTTAAAAGGGAAGTCTACCCTGATATTAGTTGGTTTTTAATAGAAACGGAAAATAAATATAAAATGAAGAGGTCAGTGAAAGTTTTAGCGAACATATTTTTACACAGGAAAATACAACTATTTTGCAAGATAATGGATAAATTAGGTAGTGCATAACGTGTACAATTATTTCCTAGATGATATAATGATACCTTTTGCTTCTCATTTTCTTACAGTTGTATAGTATATCAATTAAGTCAGGACTTGACTATTAAATAAACCCAGATACATGAAACAAATGCATACATGTATTCTAAATAAGCTTTCGGGTATGGGAAGACAATCTTATTGCTCATCAATACCTAAATTGCACAAATTATGTTTAGTCATATTAAAGAAAAATTATTCATGCCAGGAAACTGTCACATAGACTCCATCATGCTCTTTGGAGTAAATACTTGCCAAAAAATGAATAATTTCTGGTGAAAACTTGTCAAATCAGTTGTCAAATCACGTCATGTATATTTCGAAAACAAGAAAGCCCGGCTGAGGAAATGAATATACAAGCATCAATTATCAGAGTGAGGAATTGTCTTTGTGTTGCGCCGTTCTTTGTTGTGTTGTCCTGTGTTGTACCGTGTTCTGTCACTATCCATTACTAAATATATTTCAATATTCTGGGCTAGGAAAGCTTTTCTAACAATGTTGAGAGGCAGTCCATCTACACCATAAAATTAATTTGATGTTTCTACTTTCAAGTTTATTTGTTTCACATTTCACAAAAAAATAATTCACATAATTGACAAAATTAGAACATTATATGAAATGAAATATACTAAAAGTGTCACATTATATAATTAATATTATTTTGAGCAAACTATTGCTCAAAAACTAAATGAGTACTTTGTCAAAAAACATTCCTTCTGCAAATAATTGTGTTAACGAGGCTTTAGTAACACCGGCACACCATTCTTTTCAGTTTAGACAAGTGGATTCAAACGCTGTTTTAAAGGTATTAAATAGCCTATCGTTGAAAAAGGCAATGGGGTGTGACATGATTCCAGTTAAGCTGATTAGAATGGCCACCCCGTACATTGTGCAGCCTCTGACGTCTATAATTAACTCGTCTTTGCACACAGGAATTGTACTTAATATGTGGAAAAAAGCCCGAATTGTTGCGATTCACAAAGGAGAGTCTAAGGAATTGTGTAACTATAGACCTATTTCGATTTTACCCATACTATCAAGAGTTTTAGAGAGAATTTAATGGTCTTCAATCAAATCTATGACTACTTCCCGGCCCCCCCACTCAGAGGTCGGAATGACCGCATGCGTGTTGCCAAAATGTCCGGTAAAGGGGTACTTTTCGTGCGACAAAGTCCGGCCCGAGAATTGTAAAAAAAGGGGTGTATTTGACTTTTCACCCGGAGATTTCTTTAAAAAGGGGGTGTTTTTCTTTTTTTCTCTCATCTCGTTGGACTCCTGAGAAATCATTCCGAATTTAGGGGGGTACATTGAGCATTTTTCCTGATTTAGGGGGGTCTCCAAGGCAGGAAAAGCCCGCGAAAAGCCCGCGAAAAGGGGGTTCGGAAATGTTGGCAGGCCTCAGATAGGGGGTGCTTTCAAAAAGAGGGTACGAGCATATGCGTACCCTAAATAACACTGAGTGGGGGGGGGGGGGGGGGGGGGGGCGGGGACTACTTAAACGCCAATACATTGTTGAGCATTTACCAGTCAGGATTTCGACCCAATCACTCTACAGCTACTGCTCTACTAAATGTAACAGATGACTGGTTAAAGATGAAGTTGAGTTCTGGTCATGCGATAGCATTGTGAAAGAAACGGTGTGGAACCGACAAGAAAAGGTTGATCATCTAGCATATAAGAATTTGTGTGTATTGCAAGGTTCTGGAATCATCAAAATGATAAGAAATGTGACCAAGTCTTGGTAAAGTTACAAACACTTGCACAGAAAGATGTATATGGGACTACACGAACACATGGCGTAAAAAGCCGGCCCCCGATTTTTACGATGTTACATGCATATTTAGAAGATGAAGGCATTTGAAGAGCCATGCTTTTCAGGGAACATGTCTTAACTGATGTTCTTCCACACTTGCATAATAAGAATGAGTAATGCTCACTAATTATTTTTAACCTCTTCCCAGAACTCAACCTTCTCTTTAACAAGCATAAATGAAGGTCAAATTGTATGTGCGGTAATGCTAGATCTAAAAAAGGCTTTTGATACCGTTGACTATGTGTTACTATTGAGAAAATTATGTATGTACGGGTTGGATGAACCATCACATGGTTTTCGAACTATTTACATGATCGAGTACAATCTACATCTGTTAACGATATAATGTCAGATTTTTTGCCAATTGAATGTGGAATTCCCCAAGGATCCATTTTAGGACCCCTGCTCTTCATATTACATGTTAATGATTTGCCACGTGGCCTCACCCACTGTAAAGTAAGCATGTAAGCTGATGATACGGTATTGTTCGGCAAATGATACTATAGAATTGAGTGAGAAGATAAATGAAGACCTAGAATATGTTATAAAGTGGTTGATACAAAACAAACTAAATTTGAATATAAAGAAAACTGAATACATTGTATTCGGTACGAAACAACGTCTGGATAAAGTTAAAGATAATGATTTAAACATTACTATAGACAATACTGTGTTAACTCGAGTTAGTAAGTGTAGACACCTTGGGGTAATTTTAGATGAAAGGTTATCATGGCAAGAACATATTTATACTATTCATAAAAAAGCAAGTAACGGATTATATATGCTGAAATCTATAAGAAATATAGTCAATAAATATGAAATGAAATTGGTTAATAATTCACTAGTATTGTCTCACTTAAATTATTGTGATGTATATGGGGTGGATGTGGAAGTACACAGAAAAACAAATTACACAAAATTCAGAATAGAGCAGCACGAATAATTAATAGGTCCTCTTGGTATTCCTCATCAGATGAAAATTTAACAAGACTAAATTGGAATACACTTGACAATAATAGAACAAAGAATGTAGCAATTATGATGTATAAGATTGTCTCAAAACAAGCTCCTGAGTATTTAGTAGAAAGGTTTATATTTGCTGACCATACATACAACACACGTTCAAGTCTGTATAATGTGAAAACAATAAGACAAAAGACTGAGACTATGAAAAGATCTTTTAACTATAGAGGGGCCTTAACATGGAATAACTTGCCACATGATGTACAAGGTGCTAAATCGTTAAATATTTTTAAGGCAAAGCTGACGTAATACGAAATAAGTGTGTGGGAGGGGCTAACTTATTAGCTTAAGAGAGCTTTGTTGTTGTTTGTTTTTAAGGTTTTATAGTTGCATACATATCTTCATACTTTCAACCTATTCATCATTCTTATTTATGTTATATTACTCCTACGCATTATGTTTTAAATGTCTAATCGTGTGCAATATGATCTTTGCAATACGATATCAGTTTTTGTCTCTTTAAAAACAAAAACAATTATATATGTAGTATTTAACTGATCCATATTCATAATGCTCTTAAATATTTATTATCATTCCATAATTCATTTTACTTCTACTTAATATGGAATACGCATTCGTCTTAATTTCATAATTATTACACATTCTACATTATGTGTGTTTTCTTTTGTTTATTGTTTTAAAGTTTGATTATTTAATATTTAACATGAATACATAATATGTTCTTAACTTATTTATAATCTTGTAAAACTTCTTTTTGTTTTTATTTTATATATATATATGCAAACAGATTATGATGATCATAACTTATTTCAATTGTTTATCTTTTGGGTCTACCAATATAGTTCTAATTAAGTAAAGTGTTTTCAGCTTATTTCCTATATATTGTCATGTTATGGTTGTGAATTTGTCAGTGTTATATTACTTTTGTTTATATGTCATGATTATGTTGTTTTTTATCGACACGGCCCTGATTGAAACCAGTCTGCGAACTGTTTCGGGCTTTTACCGTGTATAAATAAAATAAACTCAAACTCAAACTCAATTCTTTAAAAAGACGTCGAAATTAATTGTATTGAATAGAAGGTTATACAGGGTGAATTGTGAGGAACCTATTAAAAAGCTTAGCTTGTAGATTATAGGTTCCCATAAATAAAACTAACATTTGATTGAAGTGGTTGTAATGGTGTAGGACGTAACAATAATAATAGGTGGACAAGAAGGCCTTGACATAAGATGATATACAGCGTGAAACAAGCAAAAATAGCAAATAAAGCAAACAAATTAATTTGTTACCAAAGAAATGACTCGATAGTCACTATCGAGTTTCATCAACATTTGTCCACCGACAACTGTCAGCCCTGGAAAATAGACGCCCCCCCCCCTGATCGACCGTGACCCTTGCCCTTATCAAAAACATATACATACAATATCCACTCTGTTTGTGCTATATCGCATGCTAAACTACTAACCATGCCATTTCTGCCGGCTATGACACAATTACAGCGCAGGACGCGCGGAACGAGATTCTCTGCGAACTGACTGAGTATAATAGGGAGCATATAGTGTAGCAGCCCCAGACCAAGTTCATGCTCAGGACATGCCAGTCAGCAGCTGTTGTCCTCAAGCGCTTTATTGGAGAATTGGATGTATCACAACACAATGTCAATGGCGACTGGTGAAGATGATTTACATTGGAAGAATTTGTATTCTGCAACCTCTGGGGATCTTGATCTAAAGCGCCTTGAGGAAGCCTACAAGGGATGGTCAGAGACATATGATGAGGTATATATTTTTCATTTATTATTCATCTCCGATAATAGCATGCAAGAAATCTATGCTAACGGCTTGAAGAGCTAGATGTCATAGCATAACGCATATCTAACTCTTTAATTTTCAATTATTTGATTTGTATTCTTCTTTAATGGTTTCACAAGCCAGTTACATTTTACCTAGCGTAAAGCCAGGGTTCGGTAATAAAATGAAACATGATATTAGTATCACCTAGCTATAAAGAGTAAGTCAACTATGATATTAGGTTGGTTAGAATAGAAGCAGAAAAATAAGAGAAACAGGTCAGTCCTAGTTTGAGCAAATTCTGATTGAAAATAAGAAATATTATGAATTTTTGAAGTTGCGATTAATCAAACACAAATTGGCAACTCTGTGAATATCTTACGAGCTCCCCTCCGATTTGCTCTGTAATTAAAAGTCCATAAACTTTCATATACTTCGTTAATAATGACAGAATAGATTTTTTTCACTCATGGGTTGTATAGAAATTATGTAGTGACATACTATTTATTCATTGTAAAATGTAATTTTAGCCAATTTCATTTAAATTTAATTTCATATTATCACCTTATTATACCTACTTTTCTTTGGATTAACACTTCTCGTATGTCGTCATATCTCAAAATCATCATTCACCCATTGTGTAAACATGTACAGAGCTCTCTGAATATGATATACAAGTACTATGTAAGCATTTATATCAGCAATGTTATATGTTTTGATTGTTGTTTGGTTTGTTGTTTGGTTTGTATTTTGCTTTTGTCGGTGAAAAGAATCTTATTAAAACTCCGATAATGTTATTCCCTTCCCGTTGTCCTGCTATTCTCACTAGCGCTGGACCTAATATATAATGATGATGATGATGATGATGATGATGATGATGAAAATAATGAAAATAACAACACCAGTAACAATAGACATTAAAGCAGAACGGTTCTAGGACAATTACCCCCTGGGCAATCACCCCCCGGAAAGTTACCCCCCGGAAAACTACCCCCCAAGGACAATTACCCCCCGGAGAATTACCCCCCGGAGAATTACCCCCCGAGGACAATAACCCCCTAAGGACAATTACCCCCCGGAAAATTACCCCCCGGAGAATTACCCCCCGAGGACAACTACCCCCGAGGACAATTACCCCCGAGGACAATTACCCCCCGAGGACAATTACCCCCGAGGACAATTACTCCCCGAGGACAATTACCCCCCAAGGACAATTACCCCCCGGAAAATTATTCCCCCCCCCCCCCCGGAGAATTACCCCCCGAGGACAACTACCCCCGAGGACAATTACCCCCAAGGACAATTACCCTCCGGAAAACTACCCCTTGAGGAATTACCCAACGAGGACAATTACCCGCCCCCGAGGACAATTCCCCCCCCCCCCCCCCGGGGACAATCAGGATTCAATAGCAAAAGACGATCTGACACGTTGGATGTGAAGGCTACGAGCCCATAAAATCCCGTGCATGAACCCACATTCGTTCAAATACTTGCGCGTGATCTTCCTCATTACTACACATTTTTCTTTAGCTATAATGTATGCAACAACACTGTGGTTACTGTTTTCTACGAAGGATTTCTCTTGTGCAGCGTTATTTCAACTTTTTGTTCGACACGATGCCCTCTTAAGAAATGAAAAGTTTCGCCCAATCTTGCATCACTCTGGCACTCGTCAAGTGCTATGTACACACGTATGGGCACATTTGTTTCTTGATTTAGTGAACGAGCAAGAAAAACAAGGACAAGACATTTTCAAAATGGTAAAACATAATGTTGTAATCAACACACTAGCACAGATTTAAGGTATGCGGGCGCCTCACCGCCGAATGTACACGAATATAAAGTGAAATATTAGGTCATGACCTTGATACACGAATATGAGGATATTCGGGCCTCTCGTTGCCTTGATTCATCATGTTTATAATTGTGATGAGTGTGGTAACAATGTAATGTCGAAATAAAAGATATATATTCGCAAAATATTGTCAGCGAGCGAGGAAGAAAGACATTTTATTATTTGTTTACATTTTATTTTCTCATGAAAATAAATACTCTACTCGTTTCTGATATTTGTTTTTCACAAAATCAACGTTTGCCAAAAAAAATTGTCATGTAACTAACATTCTCTTGCGGCACCCCAGTTGAAAAAACGCTGCTCTGGAATTACAAAATCATTGAGATGAATGTACCCAAGTGCGGATACTTATTTTCTTTTAATATGGCACCGTACATACCATATATTTAACTTGAAGGCAATTTTTATTTCAAAATAAATTACAGTACAAGAAAACATATTTTAGTTCACCATGACAACAGAAATATATATATATATATTACATTACATTTATAAACATGAAGAGAACCTTAATTTTGGAATAGATCATGGATGAGGGCCCATTATACATACAAAGACAAATATACGATCAGCTGATTAGAAAATTTACAGAGGATGCATAAATAATGATATCTTACATCCTAATTTCTTTGTTGGGCTATTTTTGGGGAGACTAGCTGTATTAACGCGTACTCATCTGCGCGCAATTTATTGTTAAATTTCTAAGAAATGTAAATTCCGTACTTTGATTTGATACATGCGTCTTCTGGCAATTGAATTCGATTTGATACATGCGTCTTCTGGCAATTGAATTTGATTCAATACACGTGGCATATTAAGTTAAACTTCACAAAGGTGGAATGGATACAGAGCGAGAGGGGTGGGTGAAATCTCCTAGGAGGATACATGTACGTCAAGCAAAAAGATTTGGCAGATGGGTACGAGGGCTTTGAATGTGAGCTACGAATATAAATATAATTTATACACAACCCCTGTACGAAACAAATCTATTCCGTCATAAATAACTAAGAAAATGAAAGTTCATGACATTTTCTGTAAATAGCAATTTGAAGAGGAGCTCGCATTATACGTCACAGTGTTACAAATTCACTGGGTGTGATTGTCCTCGGGCCGCGGTAATGGTGTTTCGAGGGGGGGGGGGGGGGGGGGGGGTAATTGTCCTCGGGGGGTAGTTGTCCTCGGGTGGTAATTGTCCTCGGGGGTAGTTGTCCTCGGGGGTAATTGTCCTCGGGGGGTAATTCTCCGGGGGGTAATTTTCCGGGGGGTAATTGCCCTTGGGGGGTAATTGTCCTCGGGGGGTAATTCTCCGGGGGGTAAATTTCCAGGGGGTAATTGTCCTTGGGGGGTAGTTTTCCGGGGGGTAATTTTCCGGGGGGTGATTGCCCAGGGGGTAATTGTCCTGATACGAAGCAGAACATATATAGAACACGTACTAACGTTAATACTACTACTACTATTAATAATGATAATGATGATACTACTACTACTACTACTACTACTAATGATAATACAAATAATGATAAAACCGTCTTTTCGTTTCAGGATCAGGTCAAAATGAAATTTAACGGCCCTCATCAAGCAGCACAAAAACTGTCCAGCTTGATGGCAGATAAAAGCAAGAAGATCCTAGACGTGGCTTGTGGAACTGGAGGGGTCGGCAAAGAGGTAAATAATACAACCCATCTTAAAGCCCCGCTGCACTTCTTATAGCTACTTGCGCCCTCTATACAGCCAACAATGCCTAAGCGGTACCCGTTGATCCCCATTCAATTCAATTATTTTGATTCATCCAAATTCACAAGAATACATGGGAATTTGTTTTGGTCACACATTGTACAAACACGTAATATATATCGAAAATAATATCGTTAGTGACTTTCGTTTGTCTCGCAATGTATGGTCAGCAAGGGATCAAAAGATCATATATATATATATATATATAACTATATCGTTGTGTTTATAATCATAGAAGAACCATCAACATAAAAGAAAGACAAGATAGAAATATTCTTATATTCTAGTATTACACATTGAAAGTGATGAGAAGAATAGAACATCAGTGTGAAGGAAGGAAGGAAAACCACGCCAAGCCGATACTTGGGCCCACATGCCCTGTTCATTATGTTAATTGAGAGTTGATTTGATGAGACAACCATCTGCCAGTGACTTGCAGGAAGGGATAATCCATCCATGCCAAATTAGTGCAGGGAGGCTTTAAAGAGAAGGTTGAGGTCTGTCTAAAAAGATGTAAAGTAATATGTGAACTTTCTCGTTGTTTTTATGTCATTTTGGAAGAATAGGCCAATTATTGAACAAACATCACTGCAATGGATTGCTCTCCCATATTCAAAATTTGACAACAATCATCTGAAATGCTTGGATATTGTGAAAGAAACGTTGTAGAATTGATCAGAAAAGTTTGATCATCTAGCATATTGGTACGTAGTATTGGTGTATACTGCAAGGTTCTGAAATCATCAAAATGATAAGAGATTTCTGCCCAGTCTTGGTAAAGTTACAAGCACTGTACACAGAGAGATGAATATGGGACTACGCGACACGTGCGCGATATCTATCCGGTCCAGATAGATATAATAATTTACCAAATATATCAATTAGTAGGCGGATTCCCGGAAAAATGTGTTTCATCACGAATTATTCAAACATATTCTTTCACATGATTGGTAATAAGAGCTTTCATTTCTTTTTTTTGAGAGGGGGGCGTTTCCAAAACTGGTCTATACCTTAAACTTAAAGATAAACTTGAGTTCTGGTTTAAAAAAAGGAAAAAAATGAATTCTCACACAATCAAACGAAACTTACACTGAATGTTCAAGATTACAAATAAATGTCATTTGCACAAAAAAATTGGTAGAAAATGTATACTGGCTGAGTAATGAGCACAGAAAGATAAGGAAATCAAGATAAGTAGGCCCGACACCATTTGTGACATCTTTCTGTGTACAGTGCTTGTTACTTTACCAAGACTGGGCCAAATTTATTATTTTGATGACTCCCCTTGCAGTACACACCAATATTTACATGCTACATGATCAACTTTTTTTCGGATCCATTCCACACCTTTTCATTCACGATGCAATCGCATGACCAGAACTCAACTTTATTTTTAATCGTATCAAGTTGGTACGAACAGGAAGAAGGTCCGAGTAAGAGGGTGTGAGCAACTAGTAATGGTGTAATTGAAACAGGGGCGTAAATCCCGGGGGGGGGGGGGGCTGCATCCCCCCTGGTTTGAAGTAGGGGGATGACCTGTACAATCATCCCCCTGATATTACCACAAAAAAAAAGAGAGGAAAAAAAAGGAAGAAGAAGAAGAAGAAAAAAATGTGATTGTTTCAATTGCAGCATAATGCATGAGAAATGAGTTATTTTGTTTATGTATAGCCTACACGTATACAGTATGTCACGATAAGGAAACGTCAAGGCTTCCGCGCTTCGCGCGAGAGGGGGAAACTGAGTTCAGATAAATAGGGCTTATTAAGAGTCAAAAACGGTGCAACGAATCGTCTTCTTTCTATAATAATTAAATCAAACGTCTAAGCTTTTCGCGCTTCGCGCGGAAAGGGGAAACTGAATTCAGACGAGAATTAAGAGTCGAAAACAGTACACTCAATCGTCTGCTTTCTCTAATAGCTTAAGGAAACGTTAAGGCTTCCGCGCTTCGCGCGAGAGGGGGGGAACTGAATTCAGATAAATAAGGCTTATTAAGAGTCGAAAACGGTGTAACGAATCGTCTGCTTTCTCTTATAATTTAATGAAACGTCAAAACTTCCGCGCTTTGCGCTTGAGGGGTAAACCGAATTCCGACAAAGATTAAGAGTCGAGCACGGTTTAACAAATCGTCTACTTTCTCTTATAATTTAATGAAACGCCAAAACTTCCGCGCGGGAGGGGGGGGGGGGAGGGGGGAACTGAATTCAGAAAAGGATTTACAGTCGAGAACGGTACAGCAAATCGTCTCCTTTTTATAATAATTTAATGAAACGCCAAAGCTTTCGCGCTTCGCGCGGGAGGGGGGGGGGGATTCATTCAGACAAGGGTTAACAGTAGAGAACGGTACAATAAATCTTTTACTAATAATTTAAGGAAACGTCTAAGCTTCCGCGCTTCGCGCGGTAGGCCTATCACCCACACACCCCTAATGAGCGAGCGTGTGTGTGTGTGTGTTGTGTGTTTGTGCGTGATTAACTTACGCCGACTAGCAAGCATCCGTCTGAACATGGCTAATGTCAGACATGCTGTAGCATCACCAGGGAGAGAAACACTATCACTATGAACATGACGGACAAAGAAAGAGGACAAAATATACAGTTCCTCATTCTACCCTCAACAATTGCTGTGGTAGACAAAGGAACATCCCTTCACTGCTATTATGTAAAAATGTGTAGAACAGGTGTCACATGCATATTCACCTGTGAAAAATGAAATTCTTTTGTGAGCATGTGCTGAGCGGCGGAAAGTTACATAGCACTGTCTCTTGTTAGCTCACAGATGATGTCACAAGATGAATGAGATCTGTAGCATTTTTTAAGGGTGGAGCTTAGCAGGTCGGAGCAAATTATTAAAAGCAGTATTTAAAAAAATAAGTGAAACATACTTAGATGTTTAAATAACAAAAATATGAGTTGAATGCAGCCCTGCACATAAACAGGAATCAACTTATATTTGGATTTCACCCAACCTTTTAAAGGTAAAGACCAGTATTGGAAACGCCCCAATTTCAAAAAATGAAATGGAAGCTCTCATTACCAATCATGTGAAAGAATATGTTTTGACTAATACATGATGATAAAAAATTCGCCGGGAAACCGCCTACTAATTCATATATTTGGTAATATTTTTTCTCTCATGGTCTGTGAGAGATATAGGGTAGTCCCATATACATCTTTCTGTGTATAGTGCTTGTAACTTTACGAAGAATGGGCCAAATTTCTTATCATTTTGATGATTCCAGAACCTTGCAGATGCTAGATGCTAGATGATCAACCTTTTCTGATCGATTCCACAACGTTTCTTTCACAATGCAATCGCATGACCATAACTGGTCTTTACCTTTAATGGTGTTACTAACTGTTTTTTCCATTACGATTCCCCTATTATATTAGCTTCATTCACAAGGCTATGTGAATATAGATGGTGTTGATCTGGTTCAGGACATGCTCACTCATGCGGAACAAACAGGAGTCTATTCCCGACTCGAGGCTTGTGACGTCATAGGTCAAGGGATTTCTTGTCCGGATGGTGAGGCTAATCTGGAGGAAGCAATGACGTAGAGTAGATCATGATCAATTTATTCGTTGAAAAGGAACAGATGACTTAAGCCCCTTTCACACTGGATCTGCGTAGTGTGGAGTACCGAGTACGCCGAAATTAGGCTGCGTATTCATGAACAAAATGTTGCTTCGGCGTAGTACCTGCCGGTTATGCATAGGCTGGCGTACCATTGCGTATATGGTTACGTACCCTGTGCATATAGACCGCGTACCTAACGCGTATGCAATTGGCGTTGGCGTACCTACGCCTATCATTGAGTATAACAGACGTAGGGTTGCGTATGTTTACGTAGGCCTGGCGTAAAGGGTACGGAGGTTAGCTTAGGGTAGCGCACGGTTGCTAACTGTATGCGCAAATAGGATCTAGGACACCTTAATTAATTTATACGCTTTGACTGCTTTGTCACACTGGCGTAGGGAAGCTTACTATTGCGTAGGCATGGCGTACAGTAGCGTAGTGTTGCCTAGACTTGCGTACGAAATGCATACGTTTTGGGTCTAGTGTCTACGCCGAAAGTACGCGATCCATATCGCTACCCCTCTGCGTCCATCAGCGTATAGTTACGTAGGCCAGCGTAGGACAACGTACGCTCGGCGTAGTCGGTACGCAACACTACGCAACTAAACGTATGGCCCGGTACGAAAGGGGCTTTAGGATTGATTTAATTCGTAATGCGTCACCGTCCTGTTAGGAATGTCGGGGAATAACATTTTCTATTGGCTGGTCAGTTCATCATCCAGATCCAGCTTTGTCCGTCGACCGTTTATCCATTTTGTGGGCTTTAAGATGTGGTGATTAATTGGCAAAAAATCACTTGTTACTTTATAAAACAAATATTTCTCATACTGTTCTGGAAATCATATTTATCCTCAATTTCTTCCATCCTCGGCGTCTTCAACACAGTCCAAGCTTCCTTATTTATTGGCGAACTCGGTTCTGTATCGATTTCCAATAATTTAAAAGGTAAAACTTAAAGGGACTTGGTAACATTGTTCATATGAGAGAAAATGGTGCGAAGGTGATGACTTCACTGCTAGGCCTACAATTAAAGATAATCTGAAACTTTGAGTGAAAACAGACCATTATTAAAAATTGGTTCAAAACTGATCTGATCGATTCCTTAATTTTCCAAACTATATTATTACAATTTGGTGAATGTTAAGTGTTGAAAGATTTTTAAAAGTCTGTCTTAAATCCTTTTTCATAGAAAAACGGTAGGAAATATTCAAAAATGGTTTGGAGAATTTACTGTTAGAGGGTGTCGCATAGTGACGCCTTCATAGAAAACCATAAATATCTTTGTGGTTTGAGAATTTGTTCAGGATGTTTTGTATGTTAGAGGTTAGTACAGTAAACATTTCATGCACAAATTAAGCATTTCTTTCGTCTACCTACACCAATGTTACCGACTCACTTTAAACTCAAGTGGAAGTTTGTTTAGGGTGTTAAATTTTTTGAGAACAAGTTGAATGACACTAACATTTTTGAAATATTGATTTGAATATTTGATTAGATTATTTTACAATTTTTACGAATGAAGGCCATGAAATATGTTTAGGCCTTTATTAACAATCCATTCAGAACACGACAATACACTATGCATCGCAGCTGAAATCCCAATTCCCTCTAATAACCAATCAAGTTCTTGCTCATAATGTCCTCCTTCGTGGTTGTATTACAGGTACCTATGACGCTATCGTGTGTGTAGGGGCATTCAACCAGGGGAATATAACACAAGCAGTGTTTCCAGAACTGCTCCGGGTAGCAAAGAAAGGTAAAAACGATTTCGGTCGGAGTAAAGGTCGTGTTAAGAGCTCGTCTACTTCAACCCAGCTTCCGCATCCAAAACCGCGCGAAATCTAATTTTCATTTTCGATTGTAAATTAACAACCCTTGTGAAAGGTCACAGATACTCCGAGTGCCAAGTGAGAACATCCACACGGTTAACTTACGCTATCCTCTAGTCGCGTTAGCGCGTCACTCATGGGAAATCCAGGAGTAAATCAGTCGGCGTAAAGGTAGGCGTAGCTAACACGACTATCATTCAGACGATCACTACGCCGACCTTTACGCCGTCCTTTACGCCGACCTCACCTTTATGTACGCCGACTAGCTCTAAACACGACGTTTACGCCGACCAAAAGTTACATCGTGTTAACACAGCTATGTTTGATTAACCAAAACGGCATATTAATTTGTATGGATGGAAGTCATTTTGAATACATTAGTCTTTGCTTTGTCGGGCATGCCTCTGGCAAGCTTTTCAGTAGTAAAAAACTGCACAGTATAGGTAAAGTGCAAGCTATAATGTTTTCCCTACCTATATCAACAACTAATGCATGCAATTCGCATTCTGACTATCGAAATAATACATGGTAGGTGAATGTAATAACTCGTTGCCAATTACTTGTTCAAGTAAGAATGCATTTTGAATCGAAATTGGCATCAATTTGGTATAAGGAGTAATTGAGTCTTTGAAAGCTGAAATGTCTAGTTTAACCCGAATCTTTACGTTCAGGTATAATGTTGTAATATTTGTATGCTTTTTTAATTGCACAGACAGGACCCCCTGGAAGATCCATATTCGTTGTTAAAAGGGCTATCCATTTTAAAGAAGACTTGAATAATTCCCCCCCCCTTCTTTCTTTATATAATTCTTCATCTCTATCTCCATTCCTTTATTATTATTTTTTTTCCCCATCCCTCTTCCATTTTATTGATATTTTGTTTCCTTTTCCCCATCAGGTTGTATCATTTTGATTGTTATGCGAGAGGCATTCGTCTACACCTGTCCCGACTTCAAGAATGGTCAACTGGACACGGACATTCTCATGCGTGCTCAGAACGGAATCTGGAAATATACCCTACGTGAAACAGTCCCTAAATTCATTGGGGATTTATCTGGTCTTCTTTATGCGATGGAAGTCCAGTAATATCTTCGTGTTCCACAGTTTATAGATGAGGCTACCCTGTATAAACAAGACATATTATTATTATTATTATTATTATTATTATTACTCATGTTGCATAAAGAGATGTCGATTGCAAATAGTATTCTATCAACAGGTTTCAATAAATGTGTATAGAATAATTTTGTCATGCGAATTGATTACTAGACTAGGTATCGTACCGATTTATCCCTATGCTAAAACCATGGATCTAGGTGGACTTAGGAATTCTAACCACCTACACATTCCTTATGCAAGAACTGAATGATACAGAAAATCAAGTGTCCCCACACTTGTCAAACTGGTTAATGCTCAGTTGTAGATCATGTATAGTAATGTATCCTATTTGTTTTTCTTCTTTAAAAAAATAATATTAGAGTTATTGTTTTGTTACTTTGTTTAATTGAACTCAAGATCGATCCAAAATTCAAAATTCGTGCACATATTTTTGAGTGCTCTTTGTTGGGGACACTGTGACGATAAATAATCAAGCAGGACACAAAGTTCTAAACCCAGTATGAGACCACGCTGACAAGATACTTCAGCACGTATCAGCACGGTTCAATCTGTAATTGAACAAAACAAATAAAGGAAACATCCAATCAATACTGGAATACATGTACACATGCTTATCAATGACATTATTTGTTACAATAATTATCCATCTTGTCTGGTCTCAATCAATAAATGCATAACTGAATATGAATTAACTTGTTTGTGTCAATTATTTATGTGTCATATCCAAAAACCTCTCCTGAAACAATATCTGATCTTAAATACAATTATTTGATACAAAAGGCTTGCTTGCTTCTATCCTAGCACTGACTTTCAAATATGTAAACAATAACCGGTCAAAGCAATGCTCTCAAAATCCTAATTCCACAACACAAGGCCCAAGTTTAGCTTAGCAAAATACTTATAAACAATGTATTCAAAGCCTAACTTTTATCTCCCTAAATGAGACATTTATTTATTATTCATCACTAATAACCAGCTTGAACATTTATATCAACATTGTAAGAAATAATATGCTTCAGCTATCATACAGCCTTATTTATCATGGCTCACTTCATAATCTGTCAACAAAAGAGGCGCGACTACTTCCGGTCACTAAACGTGTACAGTGCATGCATGCATTACTTGCACGTATTATGTATACCACTGCTACATTACGTACTTCAATACAAATCTTTCGCAACAAATTTACATCACTAACCATCAACATAATTAATAGAAATTATCACTGATTATCATTCAACAACTCTTTAAAGGAATAGCAATGTAATTGTCTACTTACAACGTTGGGCTCATCAAAAAGAATTAATTTATCATCACAACCTCACGGTCGTCCGACCGTTCCAAACAAGGAAAATCAGTGGCATGCGAAGAAACGCCCTCAATAGTCAAATACATGTCAATTCCCCAAAAAGCCTCGTCTATGACGTCAGCATTTCCCGACTTATCGTTACATGATTTTATCAAACACAGGAGAAAACTTCCTGTCAGTAACACTCTTCATTTTTCTTATAAAGTTGTTCTTAACACCGTGTATAATTCTGCTGCAATAACATAATTGTAACTCAACTTCATTTTTGTGACTGACTGAATGCTGATGTTTATTTATCTATTCATATTTATATTGTTGTATTGGGCCTTCCTCACCATTATAATCATTTTCAAATATTACATGTATCACCTTTAATAGAAGCTACTTTCGATTTTTCTAATGTATAACGTATGCCTACTTGTAAGTTTTGATTATAATTATATGTAATTATTTCTATATATGTCTTTATTTCTATTGTCTTCTACATTTGTAAAGAGCATTGGTATTACCTTCGGTAATTAAATGCGCTATATGAGAGCTAACTATTATTATTATAATTATTTTAAAATTTAATGTGGAAACTCAACAATTATAAGAATTTGTGTATGCTCATAGGCATTATACATCACTTTATATGAAATGCATTAATGATATATTTTTAATGTAATAATTCCATTCAACATCATTTGACCTTACCTGTCACACAACAGACACACCTGCATGTATACTTTTTCAGTCTATGGATCTCTCTCTCTCTCTCTCTATATATATATTTTTTAAAATAATTTTTAAATTTAAAGATTATTTGTACTTGCAATAATTGGTCCAATATTTCAAGTAACTGTTATAGGTTGTTCATCCATCTATTATCATTTATTTATATATGAATATAACTTAAGGTATGAACAATAATGATACTTTATCTTTTTTCATTTGTATTGTACATTTATATTATCATTCCTGTTTTTATGCACATTCTATGTAAACATTGCATTATTGGTCCCTGGACTACTGCATTGTACATTGTTTATGTTGATATTAATACACCGAAATTGAATTGAATTGAATAGTATGTCCACGTTAAAACATTTGAGGGGAAAAAAACAGATATGAAAAATAGGGGGAGTCTTGATATCTTTGTAGATAATTAATTTGGTGAGGCTGTGAATGGAAAAGAATGTTGATGTAGTCGATGGTATTCACGCTGATCTATTTATATAATAAGTATGAAATATCTGATACAATTTTGTTGTTGTTTATTTATGAATGGATATCATACCAAGGAAGCTAAACTGTTTAAAGAGAGTGAGAGAGAGAGAGAGAGAGAGAGGGGGGGGGGGTGGGGTGGGGGGGGGGAGAGAGGGTTGAAGTAGGTGAGCAAACTATGGTGCGAGTTGTGAAAACTCTAGGTGCAAAGCCGCGCCCGTGTGCGTTTGTTGATGTGTGCGTGTGTGTGTGTGCTCTTGTACGCAGAGGCGTATCTAGACCCTTTTCAGTAGGGGGGGGGGGGGCGTGTAGTGGCCAGCGCTGACCGACAAATGTCCGAATGTCTACAAATTTAACCCTATTATAAAACAGGGGCCGAGGGCTAACATATATTTTCTATGAACTTTCTATCTGCCGGGCGAGAACAAGGCGAGCCGAGTCAACGGCCCGTTGATTGGTTGATCACACATGTGCTTCGACCAATGAGCCTTGTCCGTTATTGTTCTAATCATTGATCGAATTATTTGACCGCCGGTCCACCCGTAGAGTATAAAAACGCGTTGTGGCGTGCGCCCGTAATCCAGCTAACAGTGGAAGTTACAAACTGATTCAGCCGAGGACGCAGGTTCGAAACGTCTTTCGAATTTTCGAATAAATAAGATGATTTTTACAAAGCTGGGTGGCAGAAATTATGGGAAACTGCCGAGAAAGGCAGATATCTCTACATCATACAACGAGATGTAAAAATATACGTGTATAAAAGGTTTTTGTCGTAAGGATGAAAGAATTTACACCGATTCCGTCTTAATTATTACAATTACTCAATAAATAGGCATGATATTGGCCTTTGTGACAATTGTCAAATTTTCGAAAATATCGAACATTTTATGCTATCATACCCTAAATATGAAAGACAGAGGAATCGTAATCACGAAGTGACGGTAGTGAATGAAAATTGCATACAATTTACGTGCGGATTTTCCTCACTACCGTCACTTCGTGAAAACAGGAACGGTATGTATCGCAGACTTCACGCGACGAATCCTAACCTAAAAAAACTATTCGGAAAATAAAAAAACTGCTCAATCATTTTAGCCTTGATAAAAGGTACTGGAAGATATAAATAATTATAAGGGGGAAAAAGTGTATTAATGCATGTTTGTGTCGTTATCATTCTTGTGCTTTTCATGCCTTAAGGCATCCAAGTAACCGTAACATAAGTAACATAAGAGTAACGGAGGAGATGATGGACAAACGAAGCCTGAATAAAATTAAATATGGCAGCCGATTATTACATGCGTATACTATTATTAAATTTGAGACACATTAGTTAGCATTAACTCTATAAATTGACACTAACACTTCATGTTATCATCATCATCATTATGAAGTATGAAGGCATGTATGTCATATGGTGAAATCATATAACTATCCCGAAACTATACCGTTCGGGATAGTTATACGATGAATTTGTTGTGTGTGGACACGGGGTAGGTCACTGTTAACTGTTAAAGGTTTACAGTTCACAGATAGGATAAATGTGACATACTCATGATTCTGCAAAGTTCTACAGAATTTGATGTTGGCCGGCTGCAAAAAGGATACACTACCTTTAAAATAGAACCTGACGTATACATGTTGTGCGTTAACACTTAGATAAATAGATAGATAGATATTTGGTTTTATTCAAGTACTGATTAAAAAGTCCGAAGACTTTATAAAAGTCCGAAGACAATATAAAATGCATAACAAAAATATAACAAGGTAAAATAACACATGGATGAATTAAATCATTAATAAGTTTTAAAAAAAAAATACAATCATAAAAATCATAAAAGATCATACAATTACCATAAATAATTATATATAATACGATCATTGCTATAGTGAAAGGACATGGAATTCAAATTAAAAAACAAATTAAAACAGCTTTGGGAGATCACATTAATACTAATACTTGAAATAATCATTATGCAATAATTAATTAACATTTAAAAATTTACAATGGCGAACATATGAGGGCATAACTAAGAAGTTGAATTCAGAAGTTGTATAAAGTAAGGAATGGTAGAAAGCATGCGTCTTTGAGTTCGTATACGAGGTAATGTCATGTGTGTAGAGTTCCGAAGATTGCGACCTGTGATTGATTCTCTACTTTGTGGCAAGAGATGGCGATGGTCAAGAGAGGTTAAAACTGATTTGGCAAATTTAGTTGCTAGTTCGAGACGCCTATTACTAAGGGATTCTAGTTTTAAAGTTTTGAGGAGTTCACAATATGGCAGTAAATTTGGGTAAACGATTATCCTCAAGGCTCGCTTCTGAATACGCTTGATGTCCTGAGTTAAATAGTAATCCGTCTGTCAGTTCTAATGAGAATGTGTTCACAAGCTATTTCTGCATACATAATGAGCCCATGACCTTTGACCTTATGAACCAAGAATCTACTCAGTTCATTGGCTCTGCAAGTAACATACATGACCTAATTTTGGCAGGAATCCATCAATCGGTTCTTGAGAACGCGATCACGAGCTGTTTTTGCATACATAATGTGCGTTGTGGCCTTTGACCTTTGACCAAGTGACCCCAAAATCTAATCAGTTCATCTGCTCTGCAAGTAACATACATGACCTAAGTTTAGCAGCAATCGATCAATCGGTTCTTGAGATAACGCAATCACGAGCTGTTTTTGCATACATAATGTATGCTGTGGCCTTTGACCTTTGACCTCGTGACCCCAAAATCTAATCAGTTCATCGGCTCTGCAAGATATATACATGACCGAAGTTTGGCAGGAATCCATCAATCAGTTCTTCAGATAACGCGATCACGAGAACGGGACGTACGTACGTACGTACGTACAGACGGACGGACGGACGGACAACCCGAAAACATAATGCCTCCGGCTACTTCGTAACGGAGGCATAATAAACTCTTTATGTTGTATAGCTCCCTCTCAAGGTCAAGATATAACTTTAGCTATGAAACAATGTTTCTTGACTCAAATCGACCGATTAGCTATTCCCGTTTGGAAATTATATATCACAACTACAGATTCTGAGATGTTCATGGTCGCAGCTACCATTGTAAGACCATAGACGCTATTTGAAATTTATCAAAATTTACCGGGAGCACCGGTAAAATTTTATATTCAATTTTTCTCGAAAACTGAATTGTTTTAGGGGCTAATTTTGTTAGTGCTTATAATACATACCCAGGGGCATCCAAATATATCAAAATTGTAAAGATTTACTATCCACCCAATTTTCAAAATTTCCCCAAACTTTGTATTACCTTTAAGAGATGGAGGCCTATCTGGCAACAAATTATTCCAAGCAGCTGCCGTTTTCTATGGTTGCACAATAAACTCTACTGTTGTACTGTTACCTTTGATGTCCGAGGTTCGTAGCCGCCAATATCATTGGAAAGCTTGATTAGTGATTTTTGTCACAAAGAAATCTACTTATTATTTCACTTTTTATGTGAACTAACAAGGGGAAAAACGAACAGATGATAAAATATGAATACGAAAGCCTAATTGTGTCCAGAAAATTTGCTTACATGGTTTAATTTGTGAAAAACAGTAAATATTTACAGTCCTAAAAGCTGCAATTTGACACTTTTCCGATTACTTGCGGCTCACGTAAATAAAAAGTGAATTCGTTTATGTACAGTTCTTTATGATGTTATATGTCAGATTAAAGCCCACACATGCCCAGTCGAGTAATTTTGATTTATATTTCAGGAAATTTTGCTCCATTTCCTTTCGCTTGCCTCCTGTAAAGACACACATAGTATCAACTTGTAGTGAGATTTTAACTTGCACTATTCATCTGGGCACTCGACAAGCACAAGTACGATAATACGCCGGTCTGGAAGAAGAAGAAGAAGAAGCAAAGTGTACTTCTCGTATTATCAGACGAGTGGTAGCGAAAAGTAATTATCGTTACAAAAGCATATTTGTCCCGTTAGTTTGCAGCTAGGCAGGAATCTTTGTCTACTTATATTTTAAAGGTACTATGTCCCATTTGCGGGCCAAAAAATGAAAAAGTTAAATTCAAACGGCATTTGAAAGACAATACTAATTTAGAACTTCCCTAAAAAAGGGGGGCTTGAAAATGTCTTTAAGTGGGAAAATAACGAATATTAGTTGTCGAATCGACTTAGGAGCTACAGAGGCAGTAAGTAATAGTCTGATTTTTCAGACCATTGTACTGAAAGGTCGTACGTTTTATGCTGCTCAAAGATTCAAGTTTAATTTTGGCCATTTCAAGAAGTGGGTTATTGATGTAGACAAATGCTCATGTACCCTTTACAGCTCATTTTGTGTATGATATTACCAAAGATGAAAAAGGCCAGTCAGTCACTCAATAGTGTCTGACAGTGAAGTCTAGCAAGTAAACAGGTTTCCTTGCATAATTTGAATATTAGGACACTGCTAACGTTTAAATTGCACAGATAGGACATACATAACATATTCATAATACCTGCAAAGTTCTACAGAATTTGATGTTGGCTGCAAAAGGGACATGGTATCTTTAATATACGCCAACGGCTGTCTACTTAACTGGAAGAAGAAGAAGAAGAAGCACTGTGTACTCCTCGTATTATCAGACGAGTGGTAGCGAAAAGTACACAAAAGCATATTTTCCTTTGAAAGTGTCCCGTTAGTTTGCAGCTAGGCAGGAATCTTTGTCTACGTATATGTTAAGAAGATCCAGTTATGTGCTTAATAAGTACATACCTCACATATTTTGTCCTGGCGGCTTCGAAGATGGTACACAGGGAATGAACTAGATAGGACTCCATCTCTTAATACTTCTTGCTAAAACTCAGCCATTTTTAAAATCAAATGTGTGAAGAAAAAAAAATCACATCTCAATGATATTTATTATTCAAGTTTGAAACTGCCTCCTTATATTTTCTTCTCTCTCTCTCAAAATAGAGAAAGCAAACAATACAAGCACACAACGAAAATAGCGAACCCATGTATTGTATGTTCTTCGTTTGACCAACCTTCGATTACGTAATGCGATGTGAATGTGAATACATTACGAAACTTGCCTATATTACACACAACACAAAACACATTGTAACATTATGTAATTCTATCTGAAAATAGAAGATGAACATCTGAATAAGATTAGGGACTACTATCCCGTTCAACTCGGGAACCGAGATTTCTCGGGCCCCGAGGTACGTACTCACAAACGGGAACCGAGATTTCTCGGGTCCGAGCAAGGGCTTCTTTTATTGCAGAAAAGTACATCTATTCACCTTCTAAATACAATATAAACTACCTGTATACAAACCTTGAACCTTTGGCTACATGCATCTCATTTTTTACCGACTGTAGATGCGTAATTTTTGTTTTATTACAAGTTTAGCATGAGAATGCACGAGTTCTCTTTCAGGATATTCGTATAGAACACATGCAAGTCAGTTTACGTTATTTTCATAGATTTTCGGATTCGCTGCTGCTAGCTAGCTGGGTCTACTATGCCTAGGACTGTGTAAGCCGGACATAATGATTTTACAAGCAGCGAATTCCACACTAGTCCAGATTCAGTCCGTTCGTTCTTTTTATCCCCCACACACAGCGCAGTCTCTCCACTGATCGCGCAATCCCCAAATTTTCGTCCACACGAACAGGACCCAGATTGAGAGGAATGGCTAGGTCTACTTTCAACGTTGAGGGTGTGTTATTTTATCAGCTGATTGGGTGCGCTAAACGGTACAGAGGCTGGACTAATTCCACACTCGCTCTGGATACCTTTGTACTTAGCCTATAATCTAGGCGGAGTGCCGAGCTTTTTTCTTTGCTGCTAGACTACCCTAAGCAGAACGTCTGATACGGCGAGACTACGAACCGTAGGCGGAGTGACGAGCTTTTTTCTTTGCTGCTAGACTAACCCTAAGCAGAACGTCTGATACGGCGAAACTACGAACCGTGAGTCGCGAAGCGGCTCACCGCCTATAATCACTGGTCTAGCTTTAGTCGTTGTTTTTGTATTATCGACGTTGAATCCGTGCCAGTTTTTCGTACGAAAAAACTGCCACGGATTCAAGGTCGATAATAAAAAACAACGACTAAAGCTAGACCAGTGATTATAGGCGGTGCGCGGCTCACGGTTCGTAGTCTCGCCGTATCAGACGTTCTGCTTAAGGTTAGTCTAGCAGCAAAGGAAAATAGGCTACTTTGTACTCGGCACGCGCGGATACATCGTTCAATGCATGAGCCTTGGCCTTATATGGTCATTGACGCCTATTCATGGTAACGGGCCGATTATTGAAAAGCTTATAGTATATTACAGTCTCGTTCGACCTAGCGCTCTCAGTTCAGTTTACTCATGCGTACGTATACAGGATACCGGGCCGCGTTATTTTTTTATGCGGCACAGATTGGGGCATGGTGCGTGTTGAGCCTATGAGAAGTACGTTCTTTTCCTTCTGAATAGTGTCTGCACGTACGTGAGACTAGTCATGTTCGCTAGCGCATATCGCGCTGCGAAGAAGTTTGAATATCCATCGCATAACATTCCTCTTCGTGTAAGTTAGTTAAGTTTTATTGACTAATTATTGTGATGTTCTCCTTATTGACGACTTTGACGTGCTGCCTCCTCTTCAAATTTCCAATTTTATTTTAATTGTTGATGTAATGATTTTCCATACGGTAGTGAATTACCTGTAACACTATTAAAAACAGACCTCTACTACTAGTACGCACACGACCACTATCAGTCTGTAAATCAAGACCCCTTTTAAAAAAAAGCCCCAATCTGTGCCGCATAAAAAAATAACGCCGGCCCGACCTATTATTGGGTAGATTAGCTAGTCTCGATATAGTCCATCCCATTATTTCGTTTCAAGGTTGTCGGCTATTATTTACTTATCGTGCTATAAAGTGTCGGACTTTTACTATTTAGTTCAGCTTTTTGATTTTCATGATAGTTGGTTGCACAAATTAGTTCTCAATTCTTTGCTTATAACTGCTCTTTATCTATGTAAGATAGTTTCTCAAAATGTCTCGTCATCGGAGAAAGCCTATTTTAAGCGTTGAAGATGCTCGAGAAGCGATCCTTGACTCGGACTCAGAAAATGAATATGATAAAATGGACTTATCAAGCGAAGAAGAGTATTCGTCGGACGTAGAAAATGAAGAATATGAAAAAACGACATTCGATGATATTTCCATAAGTTATCTATAAAGCCTGTCGTCTCAAAAGTTTTGACTCCACAGCTATCTTTTACGTCATTGTATTCAGTGGCGGATCCAGGGGGGGGGCCCGGGGGGCCCGGGCCCCCCCCCCCCTTGAGAAAAAAATCATGTAAAATCACGTGATTTTTACCTTTTTTGGGGATTGGGCCCCCCCCCCCTGGCGCTCAAGGGGGGGGTGCAAATTGAAATTTTTTTGAGGATCAAAAAATAAAAAAAATGTGCTCACTACCCCCCCCCCCCCCCCCCCCCACTGAGCGAATTTTTGGCCGGCGCGTTTTTAAAATTTTCGGGAGCAAACAAAAAAAAAAAAAAAAAAAAAATTGTGCTCTGTACCCCCCCCCCCCCCCCCACCCCCCCCCCCCCCCCCCCCCCCCCGTCCACTGAGCGACTTTTTCGGCCGGCGCGATTTTCAAATTTTCGGGAGCAAAAAAAAAAAAAAAAAAAAAAAAATTGTGCTCTGTACCCCCCCCCCCCCCCCCCCCCCCCCCCCCCCCCCCCCCCACTGAGCGACTTTTTCGGCCGGCGCGATTTTCAAATTTTCGGGAGCAAAAAAAAAAAAAAGTTGGGCCCCCTCCCCTAAGAAATCCTGGATCCGCGCCTGATTGTATTTACATGACAATACGCTTTTCATTTTATCAACTTGACCAATTTAGCGAATCATTCGTGTATGGACCTCCTCTTTTATGAAAGGCTTATCCAGGCTGCCTCAGCTGCCCCACGCTAAGGGGGAACAAAGAATGTAAAGAAGTAACTACTCTGGAAGATTGCCGTTTTGAAAGAAGAGGATGTAGGCGTTTTATTACAATATTGTAAGCATCATCATCATCATCATTATCATGTATGCATGTACATGCCATCTACAGAACTGATCATGAAACGAGGATTATCTAAGTTTTATTGACACGATAGGTTGAACAAGGACACAGATGGAGACGAAGACAAATAAAGTGAATTATCACGTTGTTTGCACTTCTTTCTTTATTGGTCCGTAATATGAATTACTATATTTTCAATATCATTTATTTTCGAATAAATAAAAGACTACCAATACTACGGCGATTAACTCCTTATTAGCCACACACTTTCAAAAAACAAAAAACAAACACAACAACGCGATACGGAAATAAAATACACTGAAGCACAATTCCAATTTCACGAAATTCCTGACGTATTCACAGAGGGAAGGGGAGGATAGAGACAGACAGACAGAGACAGACAGAGAAAGATAGATAAATAGAAAGAAAGAGAGAGAGAGAGAGATGATTGTGATGAATTATGATTTTGTTCTAATCTCTGTCATTCATTTAGCTCTTTCCATTACATACAAAACAAATAAAATATGCGTACAATGATATTTAATGATATTTGTCTCCTCCGGTCACCCCCCCCCCCCCCAACTCTGATTTTTTTTTCTTCTTTATTTTGTCTCCTTTTTGTTTGATTATATCTTTTTGCTAAAGTATAATGTCCGACGTATAACATCAAGGATATGTTATAATAATTAATCTCAAGGAAGGGATGATGTCGGCATACACGCAAATGGCGGAATAGACAACATTATGAAGATGAAGATGGAAAACGACATAGACAGAGAGACAGACGGACAGGGAGAGAGAGAGAGAGAGCGGGGGGGGGGGGGGGAGATAGAAAGTTGGACGTAGTCTGTACTGTATTTATTACTATGATATTTTTCTCACCGACTCCCCCCCCCCCCCCCCCCCCCCCCTCAAGTTCACATTTTTCTTTCCATTTTTTTGTTTTGTTTTGTTTATATCTTTGGGCTATAATATCCGACGTATAATAGTACCGTCAATATAGCATAATAAACAATTTTCGTATCAATCAGTTTGATGCAACAGGGATTTACAATCAAAAGTTTTACTTGGTATAATTGTTGTTCAGTAATGTTTTACTCATTTCGACATTATCAGCCGCTCGTTCTCTATTTCGTTTCCTATAATAAATATAAGATATAATTACGGGTTCTAGGACAATTACCCCCTGGGCAATCACCCCCCGGAAATTACCCCCCGGAAAACTACCCCCCAAGGACAATTACCCCCCGGAAAATTACCCCCCGGAGAATTACCCCCCGAGGACAATAACCCCCTAAGGACAATTACCCCCCGGAAAATTACCCCCCGGAGAATTACCCCCCAAGGACAATTACCCCCCAAGGACAATTACCCCCCGGAAAACTACCCCCGGAAAATTACCCCCTGAGGACAACTACCCCCCGAGGACAATTACCCCCCAGGACAATTACCCCCCGGAAAACTACCCCCGAGGACAATAACCCCCCGAGGACAACTACCCCCCGAGGACAATTACCCCCCGGAAAACTACCCCCCGAGGACAATTACCCCCCGAGGACAACTACCCCCGAGAACCCCCGAAGGACAATTACCCCCCGGAAAAATCCCCCCCCCCCATCCCGAGGACAATTACCCGCCCCGAGGATAACTAATGTACCCCCGAGGACAACTACCCCCACCCCCTTGAGGACAATCAGGATTTAATAGCAAAAGACGATCTGACACATTGAGAGATGTTGTGAAGGCTACGAGCCCATACAATCCCGTGCATGAACCCACATTCGTTCAAATACTTACGCGTGATTATCCTCATTACTACACATTTTCCTTTAACTATAATGTATGCAACACCTGGTAGTTGCTGTTTTCTACGAAGAATGTAAGTTTTAGGGAATTGTCCAGCGCGTCTCAAAATGCATAAAAATACATTTCTCTTGAGCAGCGTTATTTTAGACACAGTGCCCTCTTAAATGAAAACTATTTATTTTGCATCACTCTGGCACTCGTCAAGTGCTATGTACACACGTATGGGCACATTTGATTCTTGATTTATCGAACGAGCAAGAAAAAAGAAGGACAAGATTTTTTCAAAATGGTAAAACATAATGTTGTAATCAACACACTAGAAAAGATTTAAGATACTGTATGCAGGTGTGACCGCGCCGTTTGTCCTACCAGTTTCGTTTGTCCGTCAGACATTATATGCGGGTTTGCTATCCGCACATTCTGTCCCCCCATTGTTTTACGTGTATATTTGATAAAAGGAAGCAACTTGGCAAATCAATGTATTTAAACTCATTGTAAATCATGTGGTTGACATTTTTTCTAGAAATTACATAATAATAACTCTACAATATTTTTAAAGCAAATGGGCCAGTCCTTTTGAAAGTAGAAGTGAATATTTTCTTTAAAACCTTTATTCTATGAAGGCATACTCGTGATATCGGCCCCATAACTGTTGTAATCGATTATACTTTTGTACGTGGCTTCGTACATCAACCATCTCACTACTAGTATAATTATACTCGTGATACAGGCCCAAATCTAGGTCACTTACTAGGAAATGAGGAATATATAGGAAAGGTGGTAGCTTTTTTAAAAGGCAGTGGAAGGTACAATGAACTGTGATGCTCAGCTATAAACATTAATTGAGTATTAATTAAGTATTAATCGAGTATTAGTTACGTTTTGCTATTATTAGTGACAGTGGTACTATCCTCGGTATAAATTGCTTCATTGTATAAATTGTATAAATTGCTTCATTATACGGAGAGAGGTTTTAAACTAACGTCCTAACGTAATGAACTGATCGCAACTAATATTCGACCACTACATCCTTTCTTTCCTAATGAATTCTTTAAAATAACAAGCCGAATAACAATACAGAAAATAACTACTAACAATTTACTGACATTGTTAATTGCACAACACAACGCCACTAGGCTATCGTCGATCCAACAGTAAAAGTATTAAGAGAGGACCAGTAACTACGCCCTCTCACATTGCCTGGCGGAAATCATCGAATGACGATGGAAACGCCATTAATCGCAACAACAACAACAACAAGCCCCGCCCCAAGTATTTGGGGGCGTTTCGAGGGTTAATGTAGGAGTTAAATGGGAAATAAAAATGATTAAAAATGGGGTTGAAAGTGAGTGGGGGAGGCTAGAGTATTTAAGATAAGGTAGAGCGTAGCACAAATTGGCGGATGCTCAGGGGGTAGGGGCATTTAATTACCGTCAGATGAGCATATTCTAATACCTTATTCATGAAACTGGCAGGTCACTAATTGGCGTATGGTCCAAGGGGCGGAGTCCCCGGAAGCGCAGGGGTTTTAGGCATTCAAATTAAGGTCAGATTACCATCCAGGGGCCAGCCTTAGGTCCTAAGGTGGGGTCCAGGGGGCAGAGCCCCCGGAAGCTCAGGGGTATGGGCATTTAATTACGGTCACATGAGCATACTTTCTTTTCTGTTTCTTTCTATTTAATTTTCTTATATATTGTTTTTCAAAATTGTGTGGGGGGGGGGGGGGGGGGGGGGGGGGGGGCTTGAGCCCCCAAGCCCGCTGTTCCGCGGGACCTGACATGTAGGCCTCTAAATAGTAAATAAGCACATTTCTTGCCTGACTGTAAATTTTGATATTTGTCATTCTCCAACAAACGCATAAAAAGTATAATTTACTAAAAAGTGAGGAAAAATCCCGGAAAATTAGGCCATTTCAGCAACATCTGTAAATCACTGGTATCAAATTAGAAAAGAAAAAAAATCACTTTTAAAGTTTATTTTGGTGAGGGGGGGGGGGGGGGGGGGTAGCAACTGACTGAATACTTACACCTATGGTGTCGAGGAGCTCTTTCTTTATTTTTTTTGTTCGGTAATAAATAAGGTTAGTTTATGTGGGTGTCACTCAAGCGCGGATATACGGGGGCGACAGACACCCCCCCCCCTCTTTGAAAAAAAAAAGAAAGGAAAGGAAAGAAGTAAAGAAAGAAGGGCTGAAAACACGAGTTAGAAGTGGACCCATCAGGGCGCTCACTTATCCGTATCAGGGGAAAAAATACACGGGGGCTCGGGGTGAATTACCCGAAATGCTAAAAAGAGCCCCCGAAAGTCATAAAAGTAGCCCCCGAAATTGTTTAAGTATTTTTTCGCCTGATCCGTATATAGAACAAGGCCCTGGGGCAGCTAGCCATACTCCGATATTTGGGTCGTTTTCCGATCATAACTAGCCCTAACTATCATTCCAGGATTTTGTTTCAGAACCTGAGACAAAGTTACCCAATCCCTTTAAGTTTCAAAAAGTAGTCTTCATTGACCTGTACATAGGCTAAGGTTGGCGGGAAAACTGCAACTGATATCCCCCCTTCTTTTCTTTCCTTCCCTTTATCTCCTCTTTTCCCTTTTTTCTTTCCCTTCTCTTCCTTCTCTCTTTCTTTTTGCTGGGGGGGGGGGGGGGGCAACAGCCTGGGAGGCAAAGCCCTTTTTCGGCCCCCCCCCCCCCGATCTCCTTCTTTCCTCTTTTTTCTTCTTCCTTTCCCTTTGTCTCATCTTTCCCTTTCCCTTACTCTCCGCTTTACCTTCTCTCTCTCTCTCTCTCTCTTTTTGTTGGCGGTTGGGGTCAAGGCCCTCTCGCCCCCCCCCCTCCCCCCTGGATCCGCGCCGGGAAGACCTGTAGTGTCATCCCCAGCTAGCTGGCAAAGCTGAATATGGGTTATCCAGTCGTTTCATTCATTAAGTATAATTATACTTGTATTGAATATGTATACGTGTGGACTAGAGTACGGACATTCGGTGCGGCAGGCGGACTATTGGTGCGAGACCTCTTCCGCACAGATTGTCCGTCAGACATTTGAGGCGCGCACGGAATGTCCGACACGGACATTCTACGCGGATAAAATCCGCACCGATCGTCCGCTCTCGATCGATCTCTAATAGGCGGACGATCGGTGCGGGTTACATTCTACGCGGTCACACGGGCACCTCGCCGCCGAATGTACACGAATATTAAGGCCCGGTCACACAGCCCTCCACGGGCGTATCGCGGCCGAATCACGGCCAAAAATTTCTGCCCGTGAAGCAGACGCTGTTGGACGCTTTGAGGTCGCGATAAAGACGCGATACAGCCGTACTTTACCCGTCGTTACACGCGGTAAGAAATTCACACGCGGTTGGCCGCGCGAAAAAGTTTTGGGCTGCCCAAAAATTTAGACCACGGGTAATCGCGGGCGGTACACGTGGTACACACGCGGTAAAGACGCGGTACAGACGCGGAACGAACGTGCTAGAACGTGCTACGGCCGCGGTTAAGACGTGGTTACACGCGGAATTGGACGCGAAATTTTAGCGGGTAATCGCGGGTGGAGCACGGTCATAGCACGTTTGTTCCGCGTCTGTACCGCGTTGTTATCACGTGCATTAGCGTGTGTACCGCGTGTAAGCGTGGTAGGCCGCGGTACCGCCGCGCTTCACCCGCGATAAGGACGCGGAACAGTCGCCGGCGTCTGTTCCGCGGGCATACCACGGGTAAACCGTGGGTAAGCCAATTTTGCACATTTTCCACCACGGGCAACCGCGGGCAAAAAAAAATCGCGAAATTTTACCCGCGATACAGACGCGAAAGGCTGTGTGACCGGGCCTTTAAGTGATATATTCGGTCATGACCTTGATACACGAATATGAGGATATTCGGGCCTCTCGTTGCCTTGATTTATCATGTTTATAAATATAATGAGAGTATGGTAACAATTTAATTTCGAAATAAAAGATATATATTCGCAAAATATTGTCAGCGAGCAAGGTAGAAAGACATTTTATTATTTTTGTTACATTTTTTTTCTCTTAAATAAATACTCTTACCGTTTCTGATATTTTTTTCCTCACAAAATCAACGTTTTCCAAAAAAATGTTGTTATGTAACTAACATTCTCTTGCGGCACCCTAGTTGAAAAACGCTGCTCTGGAATTACAAAATCATTGAGATGAATGTACCAGAGAGCGGATACTTATTTTCTTTTAATATGGCACCGTGCATACCATATATTTAACTTGACTGCAATTTTTATTTCAAAAAAAATTACAGTACAAGAAAACATATTTTAGTTTACTATGACAACAGAAAATATATATATATATATATATATATATATATTTATACATTACATTACATCTATAAACATGAAGAAAACCTTAATTTTGGAATAGATCATGGATGAGGGCCCATTATACATACAAAGACAAATATACGATCAGCTGATTAGAAAAGTTACAGAGGATGCATAAATAATGAAATCTTACATCCTAATTTCTTTGTTGTGCCATTTTGGGGGAGACTGGCTGTAACGCGTACTCATCTGCGCGCAATGTATTGTTAAATTTCTAAGAAATGTAAATTCCGTACTTTGATTTGATACATGCGTCTTCTGGCAATTGACTTTGATTCAATACATGTGGCATAATAAGTCAAACTTCACAAGGATGGAATGGAGGTAGTGGATGTTTCTAGCTTTCATATGGCCTAGAGTTTGAAGAAGTTTCACCAATTAAAAATTAGAAAATTATGATTTGTTGAAGGTGCAAACACAAATATGCAACTCCGTGACGTGTCTTGTGAGCTCCCCGCCTATTTGCACTGTAGTACTAGAAAACTCTTCCTTAACAATATTTTTATCATACATTCACATAAAATATAATTAAATATGACTATTGCAAATATGTTTATACACAACCCCTGTATGAAACAAATCTATTCTGTCATAAATAAATTAAAATCCTCGGGGGTAATTGTCCTCGGGGGGTAGTTGTCCTCGGGGGGTAGTTGTCCCTCGGGGGTAATTCTCCGGGGGGGTAATTTTCCGGGGGGTAATTGTCCTCGGGGGGTAGTTGTCCTCGGGGGGTAATTGTCCTCGGGGGTAATTGTCCTCGGGGGGTAGTTGTCCCCGGGGGGTAATTGTCCTCGGGGGGTAATTGTCCTCGGGGGGTAATTCTCCGGGGGGTAATTTTCCGGGGGTAATTGTCCGGGGGGTAATTGTCTTGGGGGGGTAATTGTCCTCGGGGGGTAATTCTCCGGGGGGTAATTTTCCGGGGGGTAATTGTCCATGGGGGGTAATTGTCCTTGGGGGGTAATTCTCCGGGGGGTAAATTTCCAGGGGGTAATTGTCCGTGGGGGGTAGTTTTCCGGGGGGTAATTTTCCGGGGGGGTGATTGCCCAGGGGGTAATTGTCCTGATACGATAATTACGTTATAATAATTAATCTCAAGGAAGAGATGCTGCCGGCGCGCGTACAAGCAAATGGAGGAATAGAAAACATTATAAAAAAGATGAAGATGGAAAACTACATTGCCAGATAGACAGAAAGACAGAGAGAGAGAGAGAGAGAGAGGGAGAGAACGAGGGAGAGAGAGAGAGAGAGAGAGAGAGAGGGAGAGAGAAAGGGGAGGGGAAAGCTAGGGGGCGGGAGAGATAGAAAGTTGGACGTAGTCCGTACTGTATTTATTTATATAATATTTGTCTCTCTGATCACCCCCCCCCCCCAGCTCCGATTTTTTTTTACCCTTTAGTTTGCCCTTTTTTTTTCTTCATCATATAGATATCTTTTCACTGAAGTATAATGTCCGACGTATAATAGTATTGTAAATATAGAATTTAAAAAAAAAAATTATATCAATTTGATACAACAGAAATTTTCATTCAAAAGTTTTACTTTGGAAATATAATTATTGTTCAGTAATATTCTTCGCATTTCGACATTATCAGCCGCTCGTTCTCTATTTCGTTTCCTAAAATAAATATAAGGTATAATGTGTACATCATCAAGGATAATTACGTTAAAATAATTAATCTCAAGGAAGAGATGATGTCGGCATACAAGCAAACGGAGGAATAGAAAACATTTAAAAAAAAAAAATGAAGATGGAAAACGACATTGCCAGATAGACAGAGAGACATATAGAGGGGGAGAGAGAGAGAGAGAGAGAGGGGGAAATAGAAAGAGAAAGAGAGAACGGGCGAGAGAGAGAGAGAGAGAGAGAAAGGGGAGGGGAGGGGAAGGGGGCGAGAGAGATAGAAAGTTGGACGTAGTCCGTACTGTATTTATTTATATGATATTTGTCTCTCCGATCATCCTCCCCCCCCCCCCCACCCCAGCTCCGATTTTTGTCGCCTTTAGTCTGTCCTTTTTGTTATCATATAGATATCTTTTCGCTTAAGTATAATGTCCGACGTATAATATTTTTAAAAAATATAGCATAATAAACAGTGTTTATATCAATTTGCTGCAACAGAGATTTTCATTCAAAAGTTTTACTTTGGAAATATAATTATTGTACAGTAATATTCTTCGCATTTAGACATTATAAGCCGCTCGTTTTTCACTTCGCTCCCTATAATAAATATAAGGTATAATAAAGTGTGTACATCATCATTATTTTATAATAATTTATCTCAAAAAAGGAATGGTGCCGGCGGAACAAAATTGGCAGATAGACAGAGAAAGCGACCGAGTGAGAGATAGAGGGAGAGAGAGAGACACACATAAGCAGAGAGAAAAAGAGAGAGAAACAATCATTTCTTATAATTATCTATTTGTCTGTGACATTTTATCTTTATCACATATTCCTGTCCATTCCTTTATCGTGCATGATTGTTGTCTTTGAATGAGTGTTTCAGATAGGACAAAGTCTGGCTTTACGTTATATGATTTTTATTTATGAGAATGTCGGAACGTGATCCCATGTAAAAATTTAAAAAACAGCAACGACAACTGCAATAACAACAAGACCTTTCCCTCCCCAAAAACAACATAAACCAGGGTTATACATGAATACAAAGTCAGTTCATTGTTGTTGTTGTTGTTGTTTGGTATTATCGGCGTTTCATTCTTTTTTTAGAATATTTACGCCTTTCACTTTATTTATTTTTTCTTCTATTTTTTGGAACTATTTGTAAATTCATACTCTTCTCTTTTTTTTTGTTGGATAATATAATCTCAGATCTGTCATCCAATTATTCAATTATACCCTTACCTTACTTCCCATTACTAGCCATGACAACGACCCGTACCCTCAGCAACGTTCATTGTTCCTCTTACGTAACTCAGCTGTGGGAACATGCATGGGCCAAAGACAAAGACAAAGCTCTTTTCGCACATTCTATATAGGTCCCAAATACTTGCAGACATTTCTGTGTCGGTTTTATTTGTATGTACTTTGTCAATACATATACTTACAAACTACAATTGTCAAAATTTGGCAATATATTCATACATATTGATATTTATATGGCATAAACATGCTCAAAGCGCTTTACATTAGTAAATAAAACAAACTAATTATTTTGCTCTTCAAATGGCACATCGGTATAGTCTTTACTGTATTTATTTATTATTATTCTATTTTGTCTCTCCTTTCACCCCAACCCTCCCCCATTCTGGGTTCTTCTTTAGTTTCATTTTATCTTGTCTATATCTTTTCGCTATAGTATAATGTCCGACAAAATAATGTTATAACCGTCAATTTAGGCTGGTAAATTATTTCATATGAATATGATGCAACAGAGATTTACATTCAAATCTTTAATTTCTTATAAATTGTGTATTTTTCTCATAAAATTGAGTATCTAAATAAAAAGAGAAAGAAGAAGAACAAAATAAGAATGAGGCGAAGAAGAAGAAGAAAAGATAACGAAGAAGAAAACCCTTACGAAAGAGCTGAAAGAACTGAGAGGCTTGGAGCACAGCAGAGAACGGCCGTGCAACGTGTTCTCGACATGACAAAAGGCCCGGTCACACAGCCTTTCGCGTCTGTATCGCGGGTAAAATTTCGCGATTTTTTTTTTGCCCGCGGTTGCCCGTGGTGGAAAATGTGCAAAATTGGCTTATACCCGCGGTTTACCCGTGGTATGCCCGCGGAACAGACGCCGGCGACTGTTCCGCGTCCTTATCGCGGGTGAAGCGCGGCGGTACCGCGGCCTACCACGCTTACACGCGGTACACACGCTAATGCACGTGATAACAACGCGGTACAGACGCGGAACAAACGTGCTATGACCGTGCTCCACCCGCGATTACCTGCTAAAATTTCGCGTCCAATTCCGCGTGTAACCACGTCTTAACCGCGGCCGTAGCACGTCCTAGCACGTTCGTTCCGCGTCTGTACCGCGTCTTTACCGCGTGTGTACCACGTGTACCGCCCGCGATTACCCGCGGTCTAAATTTTTGGGCAGCCCAAAACTTTTTCGCGCGGCCAACCGCGTGTGAATTTCTTACCGCGTGTAACGACGGGTAAAGTACGGCTGTATCGCGTCTTTATCGCGACCTCAACGCGTCCAACAGCGTCTGCTTCACGGGCAGAAATTTTTGGCCGTGATTCGGCCGCGATACGCCCGTAAAGGGCTGTGTGACCGGGCCTAAAGCCAGATTGGCAAATGATCTGCGCATGCGGTAGAATCCCGTTAGTCGAAGCCTCTGGCCGCTTGAACGCACACGCATTGTGGCGCGCGCTGAGCGGTCTCACGGTACGGCGTGTTTGATTTTTAATCTCGTTTGTGAGGTGGCTATCAGGCTGAATAATGCCGAGCTGAACGGGCTATAAGCGTATCAGCCTCAGACCACGTCCATGCTCAGCCCATGCTAGTCGGAAGTTGTTGATGCACTCATACACTTGACTTATTCTGTATGTTAATTTGATACATTACAAGACAATGTCAATGACAACAGGAACTAGTGAAGATGATTTACATTGGAAGAATATGTACTCTGCATCCTCTGGGGATCTTGATCTAAAGCGTCTGGAACAAGCCTACAAGGGATGGTCAGAGACATATGATGAGGTATACATTTTCATTTATTATTAATTTCCAATGATATCCTAAAGCATGCTAGAAATTTAAGCTAACGGTTTGAAGAGTAAGAGGGCATAGCATGGTGTTGCATATCTAACTCTTCTATTTTGAATCATTGAAAAATCATCTTTTATTATATAGCTTTCACAAGCCTGTTGAATTTCTACCTACCTTTAAGGGTTAGGTGTTGAAATTAGATATGAAATTAGTAACACCTAGCTATAAAGGGGAAGTCCGCCCTGATATCTAGTTGGTTTGAATAGAAGCAGAAAAATAAGAGGAACCATAGATCACCCAGTAGTATTGAATAAAAGAATGCTTTATACTCTTGATAAAAATTTTACTTTTAAAGAAATAATAAATAAATTGGCTTAAATTGGCATTAATTGACCGAAATAAAAGCATCTATTGAATTTTTTTTTAGAAAAAATATTTACGTAGTCTGTCATTTAGGGTTGGGACATGTCACACTTTCAAAATTTGGTCTCGGATTGATTGTTATATTTAAATTACAATATAATAGCTAATGGTGTAAACAAAATGCTAAATTCAGCGAACTTCATGCGTGGGCCTCAGTATCCTAAACTACCCGCTTTGATCGTAAAGTAAGGGAATTCAGCGTTTAAACAAAAATGTAAATTGCTTAATAGCTCACTGTCATTAGAACCCCGTGGACATTTTCTGGTACCAGCTTTTAAAATTTTCTTTTAATTTTCTTGACCAATTTCAAAGTGCTTTGTACCACTAAAAAGAGGAGTCTACAAGAGAACCCTGAAGGTAGTTTGTAAGTTTAGTCGGGTGCGGGAATGGGTGGTTACGATTGTATTTGGGGTTTCGTTTACCTCTCTCTTCACGCAGGGGTATGGGTGCTAAATAAGTCTAGGTGATATATTCCATATTATCACCTAGCCCACTGTACTACTTGTAGCTACTTGCTCCCTCTATATAGAAAACAGTCCATAAGCGGTGACCATTGGTCCCCTATGATCATCTTTTTCATATGTTAATTGAGAGCTGAGTTGATGAGATAGCCACCTGTCAGTGACCACGCTGTGTGGTGTAATCCCTCCTGGCCAAATTAGTACAGACGGCCTTTAAGGCTTAATTTACTCACTTTTCCTTGGGTTAGTATTTCTCGTATTTCGTCATTTCTCACAATATATCGTTGTTCACTCATTGTGTCAGGGACGTGATAGAGAAGGACTGGAATCAAGCCGCTCTCCTTTGACCCCATGCTCCAAGCCGCCGAAAAGTTATGCGCTAATCTGCAACTGTTGACCAGGTGGTGAGATAAAAGAGCGCATGAAATTTCGGGATTTAGAATTCCTACATCAGAAAATGGTATCACAGCAACTGTTCGCTGTCCCTTCCAATGATTTCTCATCCATTGTTGAATGTGTAAAGAGTAGAACAAGCGAACACAAACTTGTGTAATTTCATCCTTTTTTAAACTTGAAAAATACAAAAAAACACGCGAAAACACACATTAGCAAACTTAATGTTATTGAAGATTGTAAATCATGGATCAAATAACGGGACTTTAAAGCATGCACAAATTAGCGCATCATCCTAAAATATTGAGTTTTTGACTCTGGCACACAAATTAAAGGAAGGACGGAGTTCTAAATTTGAAAAATTGTTTGATGCACTATTCCCAATAAAATCCCCATATAAAGTTTCTTATTTACACTGAAATTTTGCCGGTAATTTAATATTTTGTAATAAATGTAAAACTGGTGCCTGGCTTCCGAAAGTCCCCGCAGTGGAAGCGCGGTTCGGAGCATGGAACTTCAAAGCCAAGTGGAATGTTACACATCCCATTGTTACGCTTTAGAACTCAAGAATGCGTTTGAATAAATTACAAGAGTTTCGCCTCCTTTTCTTTCACCTCCCTGATTGTGTAAACCTTTTTAGAGCTACCTGATTATGTTATACCAATACTCACTTAGCAATTTATATCAGCACTGTTAAATGTTTCTTGTTGTTCTGCCCATGGTTACGCTATTCTCACTTGCACTGAACTAACAATAGTAGAAGTAATAACAATGATGATGATGATGATGAAAATGATGATAATAACAATAAACAATAACAATAACGTTAATAATAACAATACTATTACTAATAGTAATGATGATAATAATAATAATAATTATATTAACAATAATAAATAATGATATTAACAATAATGATAATGATATTAATAATAATAATAATACTAATCATACGAAATAGTTATAAAACCATCTTCTTGTTCCAGGATAATGAACAAATGTTATACAAAGGCCCTCATCTAGCTGCACAGAAACTCTCCAAGTTGATGCCAGATAAAAGCAAGAAGATCTTAGACGTGGCCTGTGGAACTGGATTGGTTGGCAAAGAGGTACATAATACAGCTTAAAGGTCTGTGTCTGTGTCTGTGATAGGGTGTAATATTGAAGCCCTCAAAAAAAATTGCGCTTCAGAATGATCTTGAAGTGCTTCAAAAAAGTAAAAATCTTTGAGTGACCGGTTTTACCATACTCATTTTCCCCAATAGACTGTAGTGTTATAAACAAAACTGTCCAAAACTCTTTGGCAAACAGTTTTTGACATTTCTAATTCCAATCATAAATATCTTGATAATCAGAAAGGCGATCGGCTTGTAAATTTCATGGGATTCCTGACTGACCTAAAGGTTTGTAATTATGATTGCAGCATGAGCTAAATCTAGGATGTTGTTTAGAATGTGAGGGCAGTGAGGCAAAGATACCCAATCCCTTTAAAGCGAAGGGTGAGTTCTGTCTAAAAGGTGTAAAGTAATATGTGACCTCCCTCGTTGCTTTTTTAATGTCATGTTTGGAAGAATAGGCTATTTTTGGAATAAACGTTGCTGCAATGGATTGCTCTCTCATATTCGAAATATGACAACAAATATCTGAAATGCTTGGACTAAACAGGCAAGCCACATGTGTGCGTAATCTTGCACAACTCTCTGTGCGGTGCATGTGACTTATTGAATTGAATTGAATTGAACTTTATTTCATTCATCATAAAAACATCATAACAAATAGCGTACAAGTCACACATAGCGTACAAGTTAAAGAGAAACATTTACAATACAATACAACAACAAAAATATATATGAACGTGGAGACAGCTGCCACCAAAACAGTAATAAAGTATAATACAGTATTGTATTGTTGTTTGAGAGGGTGATTATAAAAAAAAAAAAAAAAAAAAAAAACCTACTTGAGGGGGGGGGGGGGGGGGGACAAAAACAAACCCAAACCCAAAATCAGACCTTGTACATAATCAATCTTTATTTATTTTGCTGGATTAAAAATGATTTATATCTCGTTTTAAAAACGTTAATCGATGGACTAGATTTTTTTATCTTAAGGTATATTATTCCACAATTGTGACTCCTTAAAAAAATTGATTTCTTAGTTATAATTAGTCTTATTTTATTTAAATGAAAATTAGATAGACTTCGAGTATTATATGAATGTAATGCAGAATTAAGACAAAATTTGCTGGAAAGACTAATTGGTATGAAATGATTAAAACATAAGTACATAAATATTGCAAAACTATAATTACAAAGATCTAGGCACTTAAGCAACACTGAGTCAAATTCTTCTCGTTTTGGTAATTTTAACACCTGGCAGCATCCACCAATAATTTGTACCAGCGAACTAGCCTTTCCCAATGGCTTCAGAACGGTTTAACTTCATGAGCAGTATTGTGTTTAGTCCAGAATCTGGCCTATTTAATTTTGATCTCCACCACACCAACGCTACCTCTCCCTACTTACTTGCTACCAGCCGATGATGGCGTGATCATTAATTAGGACGGCTTGAATCCAGTGTGTAGGGAAATATAAAGGACCAGGCAAATTCTGGACTCTATTGGGTTTGATAAGGACACTTCGAACACTTGAGGTGTGTCATGAAACAAGGATTAACCAAAAATGCACTACACACCTAGATCTTCACTTATCATTTATAAATATGTCCAAAAAGCTTCTTACGGTGTTACTGATTTTCATTCTATTACGATTCCCCTATTATATTAGCTTCATTCACAAGGCTATGTGAATATAGATGGCGTTGATCTGGTTCAGGACATGCTCACTCATGCGAAACAGACAGGAGTCTATTCCCGACTAGAGGCCTGTGACGTCATAGGGCAGGGGCTTTCTTGTCAGGATGGTGAGACAAATTTGGTGGAAGCAATGACGTAGATCATAATCAATATATGCACTGAGAGTGGACGGATGACTTAAAATTGATTTCATTCGTAACACCTCACCTGCTATTAGCAAATGCTAATGACAGGGGATATCGACTGCTATGAGAGGACTGGCTGTTTTAAAGGCTCAAGGGGACGTTGCATCCTGCCATGACCCGAGTCGATATATCTTTTATATACCGAATTGACACAATCATTTTCTCGAGTAAAGATTGGTTAAAAAATCACATAAAATCTGACACACTGTCTGTTAATCTTCGCTGGAAAGATGACTGAATGTTACAATCATTTGGGAATCGCAGACAAAAAGCTCTGTATGGTATCTGCGCTGGCAAAAGAAAATTTTAACACGTAAACCAATGGGGATCTAATCAAAACTTAACTATTTTCCCGGTACCCGGAATCTTTGGGAATCTCACTCAATTATTATTAACCGTTACTGGCATTGTTCGTTTCTTTACGGGAATGGCTAAAATCACGACTCCAATTTCGACCAATCAGATGGCAAGATTTCTAAAGAGAGGTGTATAACATTTTCTATTGGCTAGTTATGTAATCATCCACATCCAACTTTTTCGGTCGACTGTATATAAATTTGTGAACTTTGAGATGAGGGTAATTCATTGGCAAATGATCCCTGTTACTTTATGAAACAAATATTGCAGATAATGTTCGGGCATTATATTTATCCTCAATTTCATGCATCCTCGGTGTCTTCGAAACAATCGGAGCATCCTCATGTATTGGTGGACTCGGTTCTTTATTGATTTGTAATAATTTAAAAGGTAAAACTCAACTCAAGAAGAAGTTTGAAAAGGATGTTACATTTTTCTGGAACAAGTCTAATAATATCTATACATGAAGCAACTTTGTTAGATAATAATGGTTTTGAATTTGTAAATTAGATTTTTTAAATTTTGACGAATGAAGGCCATGAAATATGTTTAGGCCTTTATTAGCAATTCATTCAGAACAGAACAATACAATTTGCATCGCAGCTGAAATCCGAATACCCTTAATAACCAATCATGAAATATCGATGACACTAGGTAACACATTCTTGCTCATAATGTCCTCCTTCGTGGTTGTATTACAGGTACCTATGACGCTATCGTGTGTGTAGGGTCATTCAACCAGGGATGTGTAACACAAGCAGTGTTTCCAGAACTACTTCGGGTAGCAAAGAAAGGTAAAAACACGACATTTACCAACTAAATTATGTATAGGTCTTTCGGGGCCGCATTTTTTAAATTTACAAGGCAGCCTGTGGTTTTTACGGCTTTAATTTAAATAAACGCGCTCGCGAAGAGTCTAGCTAGCTAGCTAAACCTGCGCATGCGCACATGGTAACCGTTAGGGTTAGTGGTAGGGTTATAATAATCATTCAAATCCACCTTTAATCAGCTCATCGTTATCTCAATCGGTAAGGACAACGTAATACAACTTTGGAGTTGTGGATTCGAATTTCAGTATTTATTCAGTTTTTATTTTACCTTTATAAAATAGTGAGGCAAAGCAATAAATAATCAAAGTCTAATTGTTTTTGACCTCTTTCCAAGCTTTCATTGCTATAGTTTTACCTTTATAAAACAGTGAGGCAAAGCAATAAATAATCAAAGTCTAATTGTTTTTGACCTCTTTCCAAGCTTTCATTGCTAGCTAGACTCGTCGCGAGCGGGTTCTTTGAAATTAAAGCCGTAAAATTACAGGCTATTGTGTAAATTAAAAAAAAAAAATCACTTCCGGGCCACATCATACATAGTAACACGCCCTTTTTGAATGGGCCATTTTCATAATGTATTCTAATTTTATGAGTACATCTTTGTAAATTGTCTAGTCTCGAATTATTTCATTTTGCATTAGCTCGTAAATGAAATAGTCAGAATGCAAGCCATAATGTTTTTCCTACCTATATCAACAACTGATGTATCCGATTCGTATCCTGACTATCGAAATCAATTAATATATGATAGATGAATGCAATAACTCGTTGCCAATTACTTGTTCAAGTATGAATACATATTGAATCACAAATTAGCATCGATTTGGGATAAGGAGTGATTAGGTATGTTTAGTTTAACCCGTGTCGGCCCCATTGCCTCGCCAACGGAAATGGGGTCTAACACTCTAAAACTCATTATCTTCAAAACCCATCTAGAACACAAATCAACAAAAAACCTTGTTCTTAACAACTTTTCCAGGTCTGAAAAAAATTGTACAGGACTATAAGCAAGTCGTATTGTCCATGTTTTTTAGGCTTCCTGGATTGAGATTAGCAACATTATTACATATTGCACATATGCTCATTAGATGATTATGCTAATATGGCTATTAAAAAAGTTGCCCAAGGTTGCCGAGCTGACAGCCAAGCTGAATTTACTTCGATACCCATCTAGAACACAAATCAACACAAAACCTTGTACTCAACAACTTTTCCAGGTCTGAAAAACTTCTACAGGAGCACTCCGAGAAGCAATTCGTATCTATTCTATCACGTTAAATTTCAATGTCCTTTTTTTTTTTGGGGGGGGGGGGGGGGGGGTGGTAAACATTTTCAGGAGTTAAGCTTAATTTCTGTTTTTAGCTTAACCATGTATATTTTGCATTCTTTCTAAATGTTTATATTTTTTTGCTGAATTTTTATGTAATGTTGTAATGTTTTAATATGTCTGTTTAATTGCACAGACAAGGTCCCTGTGAAGAGCAACGTTGGGTATTGAAAGGGTTTTCCATTAAAACAAAAACTTGAAAATTATCTTTTTCTTTCTTTTTATCTTTCTTCGTCTCTATCTCTATTCCTTTATCATTCTTTTCTCCCACACCCCTCATTTTATTATTATTCTGACTCTTTTCCACCAGGTTGTATCATTTTGATTGTTATGCGAGAGGCATTCGTCTACACCTGCCCCGCCTTCAAGAATAGTCAACTCGACACGGACATTCTCATGCGTGCTCAGAACGAAATCTGGAAATATATCCTACGTGAAACGGTCCCTAAATACATTGGGGAGTTAACTGGTCTTCTTTATGCGATGGTAGTCCAGTGATGTCATCGTGTTCCACAATTTACTCCTGCTTCATACAGAGATGTCGATGCCGATCAACATGTTTAAATGAATGTGTATAGAAAAATGTTGTCAATCAATACAGGGGCAGATTTACTTTCACTTTGTTAAAACCTAGGAGAAGAAAAACAGACATAGAAATAATAATAACGATAATAATGACATTTATAAGGCGCTTAATTATATGTGTTTCTTAGTGCACAGGTGGTATTGTCTAACTCAGTTTAATTGTTCAACATGTTCGATAGCTTAAAGAGAAGATTGAGTTCTTGAAAGAGGTGAAAAAATGATTTGTGAGCGTTATCATTGTATTATGCAATGTGGAAGAACATCAGATAAAATATGTTCCCTGAAAAGCAAGGCTCTTCAAATGCTTTAATATTCTAAATATGGCTGTAACATCATAACTTCGGGACGGATTTTTTTGCTACATGTTCGTGTAGTCCCATAAACAACTTTCTGTGTACAGTGCTTGTAACTGTACCAAGACTAGGCAAAATTTCTTATCATCTTGATAGATGATCAACCTTTTCTGATCGATTCCACAACGTTTCTTTTACAATGCAATCGCATGACAAGAACTCAACTTTATATATAAAGTAAGATGTGAAACTTAAAAGATAAAACCAGTTATGGTCATGCGACTGCATTGTGAAAGGATTATTGTGGAATCGATCAGAAAAGGTTGATCATCTAGCATATAAGTCTTGGTGTGTACTGCAAGGTTCTAGAATCATCGAAATGATACAAAAATTGGCCCAGTCTTGGTAAAGTTACGAGCACTGTACACAGAAAGATGTATATGGGACTACGCACAAGTGCGCGACACATGCGTTATATCTATCAAGTGCAAATAGATATAATAATTTACCAAATATATCAATTAGTAGGCAGTTTCTCGGCAAAATTTGTATGATCACGTACTAGTCAAAACATTGTGTGCGGGCAAGCACTGAATCAAATGACCGGGGTAATAGTATATTTGTCAAGCGCGTAGAGACATTACTGTTATAGATACTTTTCTTTGGTAAACTTATCTACACATTGCCTATAGAGAATGTCAAGTTTTTATGAAAGACACAAGATAAGATGTATATAAATAAGCAGTAACTAATAAGTAACAAGACATGGTGGTATAAAAATAAAGTATATTGCTCCTTCTTAATGACGACGGTTAAAGTTGTCATAGCGATAGATGCTAAATAAAAATGTGCCTTTTTTAATACACATGATCTGTTTGTATGCAATGGTAGGAATCAACATCACGTTTAAATATTGCCTTCAGTACAGCAAGTATAATTTGTATTCATCTGAATAATGTTGTGTAACTTTAACTGTTAGTTATGGCCGAATAAAGCTTTCAATGTACACCATAAAAACATGTTATGTATCTTCATTTTAGCATTACTATAATTATATTGAAATATTATGTCTTTACACATTTACAAGTAATCACGTACTGACGTAGGTCATGCAATACACAGGCACTGTAGAACACAACTTATTTACAAGAAGTTACAATCACTTTTTTTAAAACTTTACAATTGCATGCAATACCAAAATAAGAATACTGAAAAACACTGCATTATGGACAAGTATGAATCAAGTAAGATGTTAAATTAATTCACTACTGTCATTCATTATAGTATACTAATACAACCATTTTTTAATATTTTTTAAAATTTATTTCTTTTTATTTCTCCACTTTCCCTTTAGCCATGTACCTTCATGTTGTTATATACAGTATGTTAAAGGTGTCGCCCTGGACCTATATGATAAGACAAAAAATCCACCAGTTATTTCTGATTTCTATCAAATTTTTAGATTTTGTGGATTTAGTAATTCCTTTTTGAATAAAACATGGACTCTAGCTTCTTTTGGAATTGAAAGGATTTAGCTCCTTTTGGAATGAAACTGTAATAATGTTATTTACTTTCTTTTCGAAAGGTTACTTTTATGTGTGATTTCACTATTATTATTTAAAAGGAAAGGTTTGCTGCTAAATTTGAATAAAATTTCAGTGACTTTATTGAGAAAATATGATTTATTTTTTTATTTTTTAGGTACAATAACATGTTTCATTCCAAAAGGAGCTAAATCCACGAAAATAAAAAATCTAAAAATTTAGTAAACATCAGAAAAGCCGAAGGGAAGATTTTTTCTTATCGTATCATATAATATAATATTATTGGCAGATAATCAGGTCCATGCAGGCAGGGGCGTCGCCAGACCTTTTTCAGTGGGGGGGGGGGGGGGGGGGGGGGGTGTATAGGCCAACGATTACCGACAAAACTAGCCACCAATTACCGACAAAATTAAATTATTTTTCCTATGGACTATCTATATATAGTACTTGCGTACGCGCAAAATTAATGGTTATTTTCCTCGACGACATAAATACATGAATTATTTCGTCAACTTAGTCAGCATAGCTATATTTTAATGCAGGCGCGGAGCTAGGATCTTATTTTAGGGAGGGGCGGAAGAGAGCAAGCGAATCACTTAAAGAGCGCGCGAAACGCGCTCATTAGGGGGTGGGTGGGTGATAGGCCTCCCGCGCGAAGCGCGGAAGTTTTGGCATTTCAACACAATATAGAGAAAGGAAGACGATTTACTGTACCGTTCTCGACTGTTAATCCTTGTCTTAATGAAGTCCCCCCCCCTCCCGCGCGAAGCTCGAAAGCTTTGACGTTTCATTTAATTATGAGAAAAGCAGACGATTCGGTGTACTGTTCTCGACTCTTAATCCTTATCTGAATTCAGTTCTCCCCCTCCCGCGTGAAGTGCGGAAGTTTTGGCGTTTCATTAAATTATTAGAGAAAGTAGACGATTCGTTGAACCGTGCTCGACTCTTAATACTTTGACGTTTCATTAAATTATGAGAAAAAAGCAGACGATTCGGTGTACAGTTTTCGACTCTTAATCCTTATCCGAATTTAGTTCTCCCCCTCCCGCGCGAAGCGCGGAAGTTTTGGCGTTTCATTAAATTATAAGAGAAAGTAGACGATTCGTTGAACCGGGCTCGACTCTTTATCCTTCTCTGAATGCAGTTTCCTCCACCCGCGCGAAGCGCGGAATTTTTGACGTTTCCTTTAATTATTAGAGAAATAAGACGATAGTACTGTCTCCACTCGTCTACATGAAGTTTTCCCCTCCCGCGCGAAGCGCGGAAGCTTTGACGTTTCCTTAAATTATTAGAGAAAGAAGACGATTCGTTGTACCGTTCTCGACTCGTCTAAATTAAATCTTCCCCTTCCGCGCGAAGCGCGGAATCTTTGGCGTCTCATTACAATATAGAGAAAGGAAAACGATTCGTCGTACCGTTGTTAACTTTTAAACTTTGTTTGAATTTAGTTTCCCCGAAAATGTTAAACCTCTGATTTCTTTAGCTGATATTATAGGAAAGTGAAACTTTGAGAAAAAAATACAAGTATTGTAGTTGTAGTCACTCTCGAAGTCGTCACAGCGGATAAAAAGTCACAGTTCGTAGGGAAAAAAAAACTTGTCAGCCGACCGACCGACAATATACATCTCACCGACTTCAAACTTCTGCATTGATATTAGTACACGAGGATCGAGCAAGAAAACCGACACAGCTGACCCGACACAGCAACATATTTGACTGTGTCTTTCTTGCTCCCTCGACGAGACGACTCCACCCAACAACCCCCTTCTCTCTTTTACTCCCACTCCTCTTCTCTCAGGCTCTTACCTCCCCTCTCTCTCCTCTCTTTCATCCGTTTCTTTTGTTTCCCTTTTACTCTTTTTTCTTCTTTTTTTCCTTTTCTTTTTTTCCTCTTCTCTCTCTCTTTCTTCTCTTTTCTTTCCTTTCTTTTCCTTCTTTCCTTTCTTTTCCTTTCTTTCTTTCTTTTCCTTTTTTTTTCCTTTCTTTCCCTTTCCCTCTCTTTTTTCCCTCCCCCTTTCTAATTTTTCCCGACGGCAGCGCAATTTTACCGACAAAATCCTGACAGGTGGGGGGGGGGGGGGGGGGGGTGTCGCACCCCACACCCCCCTTTGGCGACGCCCCTGATTGAAATCCCATTAAAGTCTAATAGGGCCAATTGAAACCAATTGAAACCAATCATCTCACGCATATTCATTATTACTTTACACGTGTGACAGAAAAATACATTTATCATGATTTGTTAAGCAAATTAAGACAATGCACATCATTTTTGTGATTTCTATTTTCCTTTTGCCATTATTAACCAATAGATTATTTTGTCTGATCATGTTACAATTACATTCACGTTTTAGCAATAGATTGATAGATTGATATTGATTATATGATTACTAACCAAGAAACAATATACATATTTAGTATATATATTTGTGTACGAGCCTGTGTCACGTTATATGTTACTCTTGAATACACTCAAATGATCTATGTGATGAAGTTAATACAATTGAGAATAGAATATACCTAATTGGTAATATCGATATATATTGGTATTACCTAATTACCTAATTGGTAATATCGATATTGCCAATATCGATTAGTACCACTGGTTCTTCTACATGCATACTTTATTGCCACGTTCTAGATATGAAAGAGTATGCGGCAGGTCTGCAGCAGGTCTATATAAGATATGAATATTCATGATGAAGAGTCTGCGGCAGGTCTGCAGCAAGTCTGCGGCAGGTCTGCCGCAGACTCTTCATCATACTGAAAGAGTATGCGGCAAGTCTGCAGCAAGTCTGCGGCAGACCTGCCGCAGACTCTTCATCATACTGAAAGAGTATGCGGCAAGTCTGCGGCAAGTCTGCGGCAAGTCTGCGGCAAGTCTGCTGCAGATCTGCCGCAGACTCGTCATCATACTGAAAGAGTATGCGGCAAGTCTGCAGCAAGTCTGCGGCAGACCTGCCGCAGACTCTTCATCATACTGAAAGAGTATGCAGCAAGTCTGCAGCAAGTCTGCGGCAGACCTGCCGCAGACTCTTCATCATACTGAAAGAGTATGCGGCAAGTCTGCGGCAAGTCTGCGGCAAAAACTAATTTGCATGTGAAAAAGATGACTGTCTGCGGCAGGTCTGCTGCAGATCTGCGGCAAGTCTGCCGCAGGAGTATGCGGCAGGCTCATTTCTTTCCTATGGGAGAGAAGAAAATCTGCCAATTAAAGCCCCATGGTTATACTAATTAGTAATATTATCAGGTTTTATCAAGTCAATGAAAAAGTATAATTTCTATTAATATTTAAGCTGCATGTTTTGACGTTCCTACAAATGTATCTGAGGCTTCTGTTAAGCCGATCTTGAAATTGCAACTAAATGAGTGCGAAGACTGAGGAGAGACGCTTACAAATGCTTTAGTGATCATGTGTAATACATGTAGATAGAACATAATTATGTGTTCTAGTATCTTGTTGTCATCTTCTATCTTAAAATTTCAGTTGCCTTTTGAGTGTGGCTACTATCAGGTCATGCGGAATGAACTTACCCTGACCTACATAGCTGATCTTGAAGGGGCATATTAGAAATGAGTGAGAAGATTGTGGCAAGCTAGAGACCATGCAAGCGCAACTTTATAGATCATGTATCAGAATAGAAAGTAATCCTAAAATAGTGAGTGTCTTGTTGTCATCTTCGATCTTTGAATTTGAGTTGCTTTGTATTTTGAGTGGGGCTAAATATAGGCAGTGGAATGAAAATATGTGTTTATTTCAGTTTAAAGCAGCTCCTTAAGCTATGGTTAGTTGCTTGCACATAATATATCATTACAAGTGGCAAAGAAGAAAATCTGCCGATTAAAGCCCCATGGTAATACTAATTAGTAATATTATCAGGTTTTATCAAGTCAGTGAAAAAGTATAATTTCTATTAATATTTAAGCTGCATGTTTTGACGTTCCTACAAATGTATCTGAGGCTGCTGTTAAGCCGATCTTGAAATTGCAACTAAATGAGTGCGAAGACTGAGGAGAGACGCTTACAAATGCTTTAGTGATCATGTGTAATACATGTAGATAGAACATAAGTATGTGTTCTAGTATCTTGTTGTCATTCGTCTATCTTAAAATTTCAGTTGCCTTTTGAGTGTGGCTACTATATCAGGTCATGCGGAATGAACTTTCCCTGACCTTCAGAGCTGATCTTGAAGGGGCATATTAGAAATGAGTGCGAAGATTGTGGCAAGCTAGAGACCAAGTGCAACTTTATAGATCATGTATCAGAATAGAAAGTAATCCTAAAATAGTGAGTGTCTTGTTGTCATCTTCGATCTTTGAATTTGAGTTGCTTTGTATTTTGAGTGGGCTAAACATAGGCAGTGGAATGAAAATATGTATTTATTTCATTTTAAGGCAGCTCCATAATTAAAGGTGAGTTGCACATATATATCCTTACAAGTGGCAGAGAAGAAAATCTGCCAATTAAAGCCCCATGGTAATACTTATTAGTAATATTATCAGGTTTTATCAAGTCAATGAAAAAGTATAATTTCTATTAATATTTAAGTTGCATGTTTTGACGTTCCTACAAATGTATCTGAGGCTGCTGTTAAGCCGATCTTGAAATTGCAACTAAATGAGTGCGAAGACTGAGGAGAGACGCTTACAAATGCTTTAGTGATCATGTGTAATACATGTAGATAGAACATAATTATGTGTTCTAGTATCTTGTTGTCATCTTCTATCTTAAAATTTCAGTTGCCTTTTGAGTGTGGCTACTATCAGGTCATGCGGAATGAACTTTCCCTGACCTTCAGAGCTGATCTTGAAGGGGCATATTAGAAATGAGTGCGAAGATTGTGGCAAGCTAGAGACCAAGCGCAACTTTATAGATCATGTATCAGAATAGAAAGTAATCATAAAATAGTGAGTGTACTTTCGATCTTTGAATTTGGGTTGCTTTGTATTTTGAGTGGGGCTAAACATAGGCAGTGGAATGAAAATACCATCAGCTATGGTTACTTTTGCACAGAATTCCTTACACGTGGCAGTAGATGTGTGTATTGATTAGAAAAGAAAATCTGCCAATTAAAGCCCATGGTAAAATTTTACTAATTAGTCAATTAATCATAAGCATATACATGTAATTATGTGATAGTATTAAGTATCTTGTTGTCATCTTCTATCTTAAAATTTCAGTTGCCTTTGAGTGTGGCTAATATCAGGTCATAAGGAATGAACTTTCCCTGACCTTCAGAGCTGATCTTGAAGGACATTATCTGAAATGAGTGCGAAGACCCAACTTCCAAAGTGCAGCTTTATTGATCATGTATCAGAATAGAAAGTAATCATGCACTAGTGAGTGTCTTGTCAGCTATCTTTGAATTTGAGTTGCTTTTTTGAGTGGGGCTAATTCCAGGTCCGGTAGAAAATCACACCATTATGATTTGTTGTTAAATGAGAATTAAACAGATTTTCTGTTTTCCAAATATTATATTTAAATTTAAATTTAAAGTGTCAAAAGTGCCACCTATTTCACAGTATTAGGGAGCCTTAAAGATAAACTTTAGTACTGGTAATGCGATTGCATTGTGAAAGAAAAGGTGTGGAAAGGATCAGAAACAGTTGATCATGTAGCATGTAAGTATTGGTGTGCACTGCAAGGTTCTGGAGTCATCAAAATCATAATAAATTTGACCGAGTCTTGGTAAAGTAACAAGAACTCACATAGAAAGCTATATATGGGACAACACACATGGTGTCGGGGCTAGTACTACCTTGATTTCCTTGTCTTTCTATGCTCATTACTCAGCCAGCATACATTTTCTTTCAAAATTGTTTGGCACATGTCATTTATTTGTAATCTTGAACATTCAGTGTAAGTTTCGTTTGATTCTGTGAGAATTATTTTTTTTTTTTACCACTACTGGAGTTTATCTTTAAGGTGTGTTTCTAGATCCTACCTTGAGCATCAATGCACTGGCAGTCAGATGACTAGGAAGCTTCCTTATGTGAACATTGTGTAACGTTTATAATCAAATGGAGACTTTAGGCTAACTTTATTAGGCTCACCAGTTGATCACCGCTATGTATACCGGTAATGTTTTGCATATCAACTTGGGACTTAGGAGCCAACTGTGATCAGGTCCTCAGTTTGCTAGGACCAGATGATAAGAACACGTTCATATGTGTAAATTGTGTAAACTAAAGTTTGCAAGTCAAATACTTTAGGCCAATGTTTGCTCTGTTTCCAGGTAAACTTATATGCCATGATAGGCCAATGTGTAATGTTTTGCATATCAATTATTGACTCATGGGCAATTTTAATCAGGTCCACAGTTGGCTTGGGTCAGATGACCAGGAAGCATCCTCACATGTACATTGTGTAAACTGAAGTTTGTAGGTCAAATGGGGACTTTTGGCCAACTTTACTTGGCTCATCAGTTGATCAGGGCATGATGACTCGTCAAAGGACCGCTATGTATAATGCAGGGCTTTTCAACCTGCGGTCCTCGGGACCATTTTGTGCAGCCCGCGAGACCTTCATGACAAAATAGTTTTAAAGCTATCAATCAATAATTTGCAAATTTCATGTGCATTAAATCGACATCCATGTATTTTTGGTATTTGCAATACTACTCATATGCCCGCCCCTTTTTATGACAGAAAATGTCAAAAAATACATTTGGCTTGAAAATAAGTTGCAGAAAGATTTTGAGCGGCCCGCACAGGAACCAGGTTCACACGTTTGCAGCCCGCGGTTGTTGAAAAGTCCTGGTATAATGTTTTGCATATCAACTTGGGCCTTACGAGCCAACTGTGATGAGGTCCTCAGTTTGCTTGGACCAGATGATGAGGGAAGCATCAACATGTGTTAATTGTGTATACTAAAGTTTGCAGGTCAAATGGGGACTTGGCCAACCAACTTTGCTAGGTTCCCCAGTTGAGTTATTATCATATAGGCCATGATTAGCAAATCATACTGTTTTGCATATCAAGTGGTGACTTATGGGCAATTTTAATCAGGTCCTCAGTTGGCTTGGGTCAGATGACCAGGAAGCATCCTCACGTGTACATTGTGTAAACTGAAATTTGCATGTCAAATGGAGACTTTTGACCAACTTGACTGTTGATATGCAAAACATTAAATACAAATATATTACTTAGTGGTACTTTGACGAGTCATCATGGTCCTGATGAACTGGTGAGCTGAGTAAAGTTGGCCTAAAGTTCCCATTTTACCTGTAAACTTTAGTTTACACAATGTACACATTAGTGCCCTGCAGGGCAAGACTTTCTTCTACCCGAACCCGGCACTACCCCAGTTTCATCAGCCCCGACCCGTAATTTTTCACCCTACCCAGAAAGTTTTTTCTAGGACCAGACCGGACTGGACCAGGCATTTTTGCAGGGGTGTGATTTCTCTGGTTTTCTGGATTTTGAAATTTGATTTTTGTTTTTGTGGATTTTGTTGGTGTTGATTTTTTAATTTCTTTCTCTTAAAAGTGTTGAAAGCTTCTCCAAATGTCTAGTAAAATCCATAAAAGGGGTGGGGTTACCCCTTTACTGTACCCCGGCGGTGAGGATGCTCGCTTCGCTCTATATTTGGATCTTCCTGGATTTTTTTCCAACCCTCAATCACACCCCTGATTTTTGTCACGGCCCGTAAACGTATATCTATTTTGAAAATTATGCGTAAAATCACAATTTACATTCTGTAATAGGCAGTTTTTATTCTGAAATAAGCATATTCAACAAAAAAAATAAATTACAACAATTTCAACGGAATACATCCATTTTGAAATGCTGATGGTTTTTATTAAGTTTTGGGTGGTGGTTATATTGAGTTTGGACTAATTTTGTTTAAAAATCAAAATTTACCCGAATGCAAATTCAACCCGCCCATAGACTGCCCCGAAAATGTTTGCCCCGACCCGGACAGGACTGTAAATTTGACTAAAAATCCTTACCCGACTCGGGTTTCGGTCCAGGTCGGGTCGGGTCGGTCCAGGGACATTCGGGGTTTATGGGTGTTTCGTAGGGCTCTAGTACACATGAGGATGCTTCCTCAACATCTGGTCCTAGCCAACTGAGGTTCTCATCACCCCAGAATCCACAGTGATATTTATTTTCTATTTTCTTGTTGCAGATACTTCCTGAAACTTGTTCAAAATCATGGTAAGTTTGTTTTTGTATTCATTGAACATTTGTTTGAAAATAATTACCATATGAATTGAAAAACAATTTGCAGGGACATGCTATAACTCAAGTCTGCTATGTACAATCATGGGGTGAGGCTTCATGCTCTTGAGATGCATTACTTAAGGGAGCATTTATGATGAATGGGATTTTTTACACTGCTTGTTTTGAAATTAAAGGCCAAAAGTGATTTCTGCATAATTTTGTCAATCATTTGTGACTCGACACAGTCAAATGAGGTGGATGTCGGCATAATTTAATCATTTTGAATTATAACAACATGTTATTTTGATTTAATGTGTTTATATCATGTGAAATGAATGTATGCCAAATTTGACTTGCATCTCCAATTCCTTTCCCGAGAATTACAACTTTTCTTTCATTTTCTATTTATCGGAGTCGACACCAATTAATTACAAGGGTGCTGAATTCTGCACCATCTGTTGTAATCCTTGACCATTAAAAGATGTACGCTTTTAAAAATGATCGTTTAGATATTTAAAAGTGTTAAAGCGACTACGACGTGAAAATGTCAATTTGCCTCATCCCCAGTGTGCTTTTACCAAAATGTGGATTTTCTTCATTTTCCAGGGGGGGTTGTCATGTTTGTGCTTTTTTTTTCATAGATTTTTGAATTTCATCACATTTTGAGTGTAATCAGTGGATAAACCCAAGATAAAAATATGAAGATATTGTCAAATGCCCCTTTAACTCTCAAGAGCACATAACTTTGAATTTCCAATTCAAGGCATTCCAGAAAAGCAATCTGAAATTTATCATAACTCTGGAAAGGAATGTAATAAATTAATGATTTGGTATCAAAATGATCTTAGACTTGTGGAGAATACATTACAGGTATTAACAAAATCTGAAGTTGGTCAACGCACATCATCATCAGCCTCATTTACCCGCGTTGGGTCACATTTATTATTCTAGAAATATTTTTGAATAACATGCTCCCTTAAGGAAATGCTCTACCCTATTGGTCATTCAGTCACAAAACAAAATATGATAAGCATGGTCTAGTGTGAAGGTTTAATGACAACTAAGTGTGTATTCCTTTTGTTTACACCAATCTGGCCAAGCCATTATTACTGTGGTGTCCCAGCTGTCAAACTGCTGTGTCCCGCTGTCAAACTGCTGTGTCCCCGCTGTCAAACTGCTGTGTCCCCGCTGTCAAACTGCTGTGTCCCCGCTGTCAAACTGCTGTGTCCCCGCTGTCAAACTGCTGTGTCCCCGCTGTCAAACTGCTGTGTCCCCGCTGTCAAACTGCTGTGTCCCCGCTGTCAAACTGCTGTGTCCCCGCTGTCAAACTGCTGTGTCCCCGCTGTCAAACTGCTGTGTCCCGAGAGAGGGGGTTCATATCCTTTCATGGGATTGATGCATACATAATACAACACAATTGATCTATTGCAATGTGCAATCACGTATTAATTTGCAGAATCAAAATGTACCGTGCTGATTCAGTTGTGGTTCCGTCAACAGAGGGCCAAATACAGTAAACGCTCGACGGGTTGATGTATAGAATGCATAACATGCACTTCAAACATCTGCTTATTATTTTTAATTATAGGTATTGAAATTTATAGAGCATTTCATGACTGACCAACATTTTAATGCTCTTCACTTTAATTGTTTAAGAACCATATGACTTGCAAAAGTATAACTGTAATATTTAAATTTGTTGTCACCGCCCTTTAAATCTTTCACAGAAAGTTTCACTGGAACTATAAGTACTGTTAGGCTTTGAAAAACGACCATTTGCTTTGGGTAGTTAGTCCGTTACCTTAAAGGTAAAGACCAGTATTGGAAACGCCCCAATTTCAAAAAATGAAATGGAACCTCTCATTACCAATCATGTGAAAGAATATGTTTTGACTAATACATGATGATAACAAATTTGCCGGGGAAACCGCCTACTAATTCATATATTTGGTAAATTTGTTTCTCTCATGGTCTGTGAGAGATATAGGGTAGTCCCATATACATCTTTCTGTGTATAGTGCTTGTAACTTTACGAAGAATGGGCCAAATTTCTTATCATTTGATGATTCCAGAACCTTGCAGATGCTAGATGCTAGATGATCAACCTTTTCTGATCGATTCCACAACGTTTCTTTCACAATGCAATCGCATGACCAAAACTGGTCTTTATCTTTAAAGATAAACTTTAGTACTGGTAATGCGATTGCATTGTGAAAGAAAAGGTGTGGAAAGGATCAGAAACAGTTGCATGTAGCATGTAAGTATTGTGTGCACTGCAAGGTTCTGGAGTCATCAAAATCATAATAAATTTGACGGAGTCTTGGTAAAGTAACAAGCACTCACATAGAAAGCTATATATGGGACAACATACATGGTGTCTGGGCTAGTACTACCTTGATTTCCTTGTCTTTCTATGCTCATTACTCAGCCAGTATACATTTTCTTCCAAAATTGTTTGGCACATGTCATTTATTTGTAATCTTGAACATTCAGTGTAAGTTTCGTTTGATTCTGTGAGATTTTTTTTTTTTTTTTTTTACCAGTACTGGAGTTTATCTTTAATTGAGAGTTGATTTGATGGAATAACCACCTTTCAGAGACCATACAGGGAGGTCTAATTACTCCCGGCCAGTACAGAAGGGTTTTAAAGTCGCGTTGCTTTCAGCGGAGACACTGGATAAGGAACCTGTTTCACAAAGCCTTTTTTTTCAATGACAAATGACAAAAATCAGTGAAAAATCTGCTGGTAACCAATCAGGAGCAAGGATTTCAGTAGCTTATAAATTTTTTTTTTTTGTCACTGATGACAAGTTTTGTGAAACGCCCCCCCCCCTTGGTTTCACGCTCTACCGACTGAGCTACCGTGCCTCCCCATCTCACAATGTACATATGTATATGTGTATGTTATGTATATGTACTGCCTCAGTGACTAGCGCGGTCTTTGGCGCAACAGGTGGGAGTGATATCGTACAGAGGGCGGATACAAATACTTGAAACTCTTGGGACCCGTTTTACAAAGCCTTTTTACAATGACAAATTACTAAAATCAGTGACAAATCTGCTGATAACCAATCAGAAGCAAGGATATCAGTAGAACTGAGAACTGTAAAACTGCAGTTTTTTAACCCCCCCCCCCCCCTGGTGCATTCAATATGTTTCTGTAGATGATACATATGCGCATGCTATAACGTAATTAAAGGAACGCCTCGTGTGAAAAGAGATTCAGAAATCCAAAATTAATATATACACACGTCACAGTTACGATGTTACGCCAAGAGTATTTTAAGCAAACCTAGGTGTAACATTGTATTTCGCATATGATAGATCGGAACAGTCTCAATGCACGATGACATTTCACACATTCACTAACACTGATCACGAACGAAGGACACAAGGCATTGGCGATTATAAAGAAAAGAATGACAAGAAAAAACTTGCCTGAATATCTGACTGTTTAATTACTGGAAAGTGTTTCTCCGAAATATGGCGCTTTTCTTCAGGTTAACTTACGCTGGATGTAATAATGAATGTATTGCCGTGTGAAAACCATACCATCTACTTTATGTTGCACTCCCGCGCAACCATCAACATGAATGTTAAAGGTACTATGTCCCTTTTGCAGCCAACCTCAAATGCTGTAGAACTTTGCAGGAATTATGAATATGTCATGTATGTCCTATCTGTGAAATTTAAACGCTAGCAGTGTCCTCATATTCAAATTATGCAAGGAAACCTGTTTACTTGCTAGACTTCACTGTCAGACACTATGAGTGACTGACTGGCTTTTTCTTCTTTGGTAATAACATACATGAAAAGAGTAGTAAAGGGTACATGAGCATTTGTCTACATCAATAACCCACTTCTTGTGATGGCCAAAATTAACTGATTGAATCTTGCGCAGCATAAAACGTATGACCATTCAGTACAATTGTCTGAAAATCAAGACTATTAATTTTGGGCTCTATAGCCCTAAAGTCGATTTGACAACTAATAGTCATTATTTTCCCACTTGAAGACATTTTCAAGCCCCACCTTTTTTAGGAAGTTCTAAATTAGTATTATCTTTCAAATGCAGTTGAAATTTAACATTTTCATTTTTTTGGCATGCATAAGGGACATAGTACCTTTAAGTGATTCCGAACGATACGAGAGTGCATCGAACCCGGCTGCTCCCATTAATGTTCACCTGCTTGATAGTCTACAATATCGGACTGTAACTGGCTAACACGAATCGTGTATGAATGGAGAGTAGGACGTACTCTACCTTTCATCAACTTCATGACCCCTCAGCTCCAGAAAACACTAATGAGGTAATTATGAGAGAACTTCTTATAATCAAAGGTCTACACTTTATCAACTCCATATGACCCCTTCAGCTCCCGAAAACACAAATGATATGGCGCTTTCTTCAGGTTAACTTACGCTGGATGAAATAATGAATGTGTTTCCTTGTGAAACCGCATCATCTACTTTATTTGGCGCGATAGCTCAGTCGGTAGAGCAGTGGTCTCGTAATCCGGGACCCGGATTCGAAACCAAGGTGATGCCCTTTGGTAAGGCATTAATCCTCATTACCAGGTCCCTCAGATAGGGCATAAAGCCGTCGGTCTTCTGGTTGCTTACTAAAATCGTTTATGCTTTCTCGCAATCAGTAAAAAAAAAAAACACATCACCACATATACTAATATTAATCATGCGATAACTTATTATGACCCTCAGCTCAAGAAAACACTTATGATTTAATCATGAGATAACTTCTAATAATCATAGGCCTTTATTTTTTACGGAAATGCTAGAGGGAAAACATAGCAACAATAATAATGACAATTACCAAGAGAAATTTTAGCAATTTTACAGTCAATAATACAGGGAAAGAAACACGAAAATGTTAAAACCCAAAAGGTTAGATTTAGACCAAGCTTCTTTGCTGAACTTAGAGAATAACAAAGACTTACCGTCACATTTCTCAAGGTGACTAGCGCCTTTTCCTAATTGTCCGCAAAGTTGTGGACACCTTTTTTTGTGGTGAAAATTAGAGAATTACAATATTCAGATGCCTCCTACCTTTTTTAAAGGACTATTCGGACATTTCACTGCTTGAATATGAGGATGTCCGGGCAATATCTCTTTTTAATAAACGTGTGCAAAAAAAAAATGTTCAAATTACTTGTAATCTTGCAAATTTTTTCTTCACCACTCAAAACTCTAAATGTCGTTTTATCACTCCACCTCACCTGTCTTCCTGATCTGGCAATATTTCATCATTTCATTTTAATTTTATGCTACATTCATAATGCGTAATAATGATATTCAGTAATAATTATCGCATGATGGACCTTTTTAGCTTTTGTTGTGTGCACTAATAACTCTTAAATTCAAGAAACACATTTTTAAATTAGAATGGGACTGCCCCTGCTCGCCCTACTGACATCACCACAACGCAATTTGGCCCTGAATCTTGAATAAGCTAGCTATGATGCTAGATATGATCTTTAATAGTACGAATGTCCAAATATGCCCTATTTATCGTTTGTTCCTTCCAGATACCAAGGTACATATTACGTCGCCATCATAGAGAAAAACCTAAATGCCTATGGCCTACATCCCAATAGAGTTCATGGGCTTTCAGCGCATACGTTTGTAGATATGTCATTACCAGTTAATGTCATCTCCGAGAGCCCACATTCCTAGAGACTGGGCTCATCATTACAGCGTATGGGCACATGAATCACCTGTCTTATCATTTGGACATTACTCATCAGCAAACTGTGCGCATACTGAGCAGATTACATGGGCTGCCCTTTGTGAGAT